>NC_072798.1:50872813-51175843 GCF_028583425.1 Eublepharis macularius
TGCCTGCTGGCAAGTTCTCTGTGAAATGCACAAAAGTATGCATGTAAGATATTCTTTTACAGAGTTGTGTACATATTAATAATCTTTATCACTCAAGGCCAACTACTATTATATAAGAGACTTATAATCACCCAATGCATGCATGTTTACTTAAAAGCAGTTGTGGAACCTCTGAGTTATATCAATGGTAGTGACAAAGGAGGTATTTAACCATCTACCCCTGTGTCATTATTCTGATCTAAATAACTCCTAAGCTAGTTTCCCCTGCTGGATAAAAATACAGGTTATCTAGTAAGACAAACAAAATCTTGGGAGAAGTGAAATTTAGAAAGGGGTAAGGAAGAAGATGACATGGGAGAAAGAGTTAAACATTCCCTTCTTCCAGTATAATTGGTTGAGTTCAACTCGAGGCCCCCTTGAGGCTACATTTGAGTGAAAATAAGTACATTGAAAGATCCAGTCCCAAATCTCGAATGTAATGAAGTTCTGTTCTCACTTCACAGAGAGATACACAGACAGACAAATACATTTACACATCATGTGGAGTATTTGACATATTTAGTGTTTTTTTTAAAAAAAAAACAGCCACAGAGTGGTCCAGTTTATATCAGAACTACAGGGATTGCAATGCTAACCCTTCCAGAGAGCTGATTCTACGATGGAAATTGTTCTTCTCTCAAGCTTGAATTAGCTGTGTTGAGAAACACTTACCTGTGTTCTCCCCACCCCACCCTCTAGTAGTGGCTTGGGTCATTCATTTCTATTGGGAAAGTGGAAGGAAAAGAAATCAGCACTGTGGCTTCATTTCAAATTCTCCCTCCCAGAGTTAATTTGTTAATATTAAAGAAAACATCAAAAGATTCAGTCATGGATTTCCTCTGTAATATGATGTAATGATTTTCTTTTTTAAAACCTTGCCTTTGGACCTTTATTTCAGCTCTTCCTTACATTACCTTAAACTTTTACCTCAGGAAGGCCCTGGTCAAAACCAACACTCCCTTTATTTCCACACACTCTGAGTTGTAGGTGTTCTCTACTTTACCCAGGTGTTGTCTGCTTTACCGAGAACACTTTCCCTTTGGGGGTTTGAACCCTACTACTAACACCACCTGTGTTGGTATGATCTATATATTGCTGCCTCCCTGACTCCCTCAAAAGCTTTTTTTCTGCAACCGAAGACCTTAGTCATCCTCAGTTTAATTGGTAACATAGGAGTGTTAGTTATAGATGGTAGTTTGACAAAATGGTCAGCTCATGAGGGTAGTTGTGAGAGAAAAAAGGTATCTTTCATGCTTAAACAAAACTAGAATTTGTAAGTACATAAGCATGATGGTTGCAGAGTATTGATATGCATATTGGTTTCAGAATAGTTCTTAAGTTTGATGGTTTCAAAAACAGTTATATATTCGCAGACCCAGTAACAAAGACTAATTTTCAATGCAGATATTCACTAACAGAACAACACTCGCTGTCTCATCCACACAGACATGGATTCATTCAGGCTTTTCCACACAGCTTGTCTGTCCTAGATAGAATAAGACCCTTTCAGGCTTCCACAGTTTGACTGATTTAGACAGAATAAATACTTCCTCTGAGATACACACTGTCATTCTTAAACTCCACACAGTTTGCCTGATTTAACTAGAATGCACACATTATGTCACTACACTGACAAAACCTGCAATTCACTCCACCCCCTAGGGTACAGCTGCAGTCCAATCATAGCATACTCCACCCATCCTTCTTTCCTCAGAGGCCTGCATTTAAACCCACAGTAACATTTTTTTAAAAAAAACCCTACATTAACAAGCAGAAATAAAATCCAAACTGTTTAGATGCAAAATATTACATATGACTTTTGTCCTGGAGCACCAAATCAGCAAGACCATGTTAACTGGATAAAAGGGTGAAATAGAAGAGAATACCACCTTGATGGTGGTAGAATCTTTCTGCTTTTCCAAGAATCATCTGTTTTAAAAAGCATCTTTAAAAATAACAAACAGCTTAACACTCTTAATATTCTTGGCAATATTTCCCAGTGGCATAATTATAGGCTTGAAAACTGTTATCACATCTAATTATGGGCAGTTGGGCACCCATGTTTTCTCTTATGAAAAATTTGACGTAAGGACACAACCCTCCCTTTTTTCTTCCAAAGCTTACAAATAAGGCACAATGTAAACCTGCTTCATTCTAAATATTCAAGTACAAGGGGGGCGGGTTAATTTTTGAAAAGAAAAAGAATGCTCCCACTATCATTGAATGGTTTGGATATGTGTGGACATAACTTAGCATTCATGGTGAAATGGACTTCTATAACTCATGAAGGAGGGCAAATAGACAACACATTAATAGAAAATTGGTCTGTTTCTGAGGTGTATGAGAATGACACATCGAGGACTGACTGTGCACTGTGCTTTGCTTTGCCTGCCATCAACCTTATCTACATACTTCTTTTGTTTTTAATAAAGATATTAACGACCCCCCCCCAACAAAGTACCTTTACATGAAAGGATTCTACAGTAAAAATAAAAAGTTAATTTTGAAATAAAGACAATTTGTCATAGGTGTATTTAATTTTGCAAGTCTTAGTTTCATGTTCTCTGAGAAATGACAGGTGTACTTTATGCTATTGAAAGTTCAGGAATGAAAGGTTCCGTGCCAAGAGAAAAAGCAATTAAATATTTAATATTTCCTGTCTGCAACATTGTGCCTCTCTTTAATACTTCAAATGTGTTGGGCTTAGCTAGAGGTGTGAAATGTTTGAGAGCCACCAAGAAATGCTCTACCCTTGCTTGTTGCTAGTGACATCAAAAACAGACATTCCCTGCCTACTTCCCCTCTCCTCTGATTGATTACTTTGGTGTAGCTGAGATGGAATCATAAGATCAACACTATTAGACCCTATTTGCACAATCTTCCTCTTTCTTTTTAGTGAAATCAGGGATGGGGAAAAATAGCTTTATCATGTATCACATAGCTATACCATGTAGTTGTATTTCTCTATGCAATTTTTGTTTTTGGAAAATAGGAGGAAGAGATTGAGGAGAGGAAATATTTTAGTTCATTCTAATACAACTTATGATCTTGGGTTGCCATTAGATGTGGGCATGAGCCAGAAAAAACTCACGGACCATCAGCCCATGGTTTGTCATGCTTCATGGACCATGGACCATGAACTTTTCACGGACCTGCCCCGTTCAAGAACCGGTTCGTCGGTCCATGGTTGGTCACTTCTAGGGACCCTGGGACTGCCCTCTTCAGACTCCGAGATACCAAACTCTCAGTGAGGCTTCAGCAGGTTCTCTTCCAGCCACCCTCCAAGGCTGGCCAAGATTGCATTTTGGAGGTCTGAGTTACAGACCCCAAAAGCGGCCACCCTCAGGAAACTTCCAGTAGATACTAAGAGTCACAAATGCCAATTGACTTGCATTGGCTTGCAGCATCAAAAAGTTGCAATGAAGCAAAATCAAACAGAAAAGGCTGGGGGAATAGCCCTCTCACTCACCACACAGACACCTTCCCAGCCATTGCGTAGGGAATTAATTCTTGCTCCTTGCTCGCGTAGAGAAGAATGGGAGCTCTCTGGTTGGCAGCCAGAGCTGCCTATCAAGTTTTTGAGGGCTACTATTGGTGTGTTCCAAGGTCTGCAAACGTCCGTTCCATTGCCTAGGGAAATGATAGATCAGCACCAGAACGACTGGAGTCATGGACCATGAACTGACAGACTGGCCCAAATGGACCAAAGTTTGTGAAAAACATGAGTCCCACAAACCATGTGTTCGTGAACCATGAACCAGACTGGACCACGTCAAATTCAGGTCCATTTCTAATATATGTGAGGTGTTTTGGATAGTAAAATGCTATAGAATACCAGGTGGCTATATGTCTAATTCTCAGTGTGGCCAGATTATATCTGAATTTTAAAACAAAAAAACTGGGGATTAAAACCCTCCAAAATTATAGAAGCAGCACCTATTGCTTTAAAAAATGAATGCCTTTAGTTGTCATTGCTAGGAAACTACAACAGTATTGCCACCCTTCAAGCCTATTTTGTTGGACTACAGGCTGCATGCTCTGACATTCAGTCATTATGGGGTTAATGTGTTTACCTAGTATACTATTTTTTTGCATTGACTTGGGAAACCTGACAGAGAACCAACAGCCTAATCTAACTCAAAGCCCAGGAAAGTGAGATGGGTTTGTAAACTACTATTGGTCAATTGATCAGGTGATTTCCTTTCTAGGGTCAAGAAGAAGGCAGCCATTATAGGCGTGGTATCTCAGTCTAACTTTGTAGAGTCAAGATGTAGGGGATAGATTTCTTTGCTTTGTAGCAACCTCGTGAGCCCTTTTCCTTGAGAAGTAAAGTTTTCTTAAAAGCAAGGTGTCTGACTCTCTATAGGTTCAAGATCCATTGCAACTCTGAATTTAAACTTATTTTTAACCCCTTTCCCCAACATATTTTTCCATTAGTAAAAGGCAGGGGGAAGGGGCAGGGCCCTTTACAGGGCTGTTTTAGTCTCTGAGGGAGAACTCATTGGGAACAGGCCGGGCAACAGCCATCAGGCAACTTGCTGCCACCGAACTTGTACACCTAGGTCTGGCTGCTTGCTACTATTCAACAGCTGTCACCCAACAAAAGCCAAAGAAGTATGGTGGTTAGAATTTCAGACTAGGATCTGAGAGACCCGGATTTGAATCCCAGCTCTGCTCTGGAAGCTCACTGAGTGACTTTGGGCCAGCCACATACTCTCAGTTTAACTTACCTCACAGGGTTGTTGTGAGGATAAAATAAAGACGAGGAGAATGCTGTAAGCTTTTTTGGGCCCATATTTTGGAGAAAGTGTGATATAAATGAAGTAAATAATAAATATAGCTGAAGAGTAGGGAGACAGATAAAAAGTTTTTTTGGTGCTTCTCAATCCCTGGTTCATTTCTAGGGTATACCCATGCACAAGACTTGAATTACATACTTCACCTTAACAAAAGAAAAGGAAGTTTATTAATTAAGGAGAGTCTCTACAAAACAAGAAGCACTCTCTTCAGACAACAAACAATAAAATAAGAAATCCTCAACTGTTGCTAAATACTAAAACCTGTCTATCTAAATTTAAAAGCTAACTAACTAGGCATCTCTAAGTGGTATTCATAGTTGCACATCTCACCTAGCCATCACGTAGTGAACCATCTCTTTCATACTCAGTCAATCCAGCATAAGAACATGCTAAGGGTGATAAAATAGTACTGCTGCTCTTTGCTGATGCAGCTTGTAGCATGCAGGTTCTAGCATCCAGCAAGCTGCATGATTGAGTAAACTCAGGGCCAAGCTACAAGTGACGAATGGCAAGTGGATTGAGTGGAGGGCAAGTGAACAGGGAGAAATACACTTGCTGTTCAAGTGTCATTCGTCACTTATGGCTTGGCCCTCAGAAGCCATCTTTTTCAGGCCTCACTAAGAGCTAGGATACACCAGACGCATGTTTTTTGATGTGTCAGGGACACAGTTTTACCTGGGAACTCTAGTTTTCAAAGACAGAACCGCATGGGATCACTGGGGGAGAGGAACTTTGCAATTGTTTTCTTGCAATATCGACAGGGAGATAAAGTATCAGCCTGGGAACTCTAGTTTTCAAAGACAGTCCTGCGCGGTATGGCTGGAGGAGAAGAACTTTGCAATTATTTTCTTGCAATATCAATGGAGAAATTAACTACCAGCTCTTCTGCTCCCCTCTCCTGCAAAGTTCCTCTCCCCCAGTGATCATGTGCAGCTCTGTTTTTGAAAACTAAAGTTCCCAGGTAAAATTGCGTCCCTGACACATTAAAAAAAACATGTGTCTGGTGTCACTTGTAGCTTAGCTCTGAATCACTTGGCAACACAGGAACCAATTAGGGTTAAGCTGTTAATTGGCATTACAGCTGTGAGAAATCTAGAGAGTAAAGCATAAAGCTCTCTTGAGAACAGTCCCTTCAAGGTCAAATCTCTAGGGAACCTAGGAACTGTTCCACAGGTGTTCCCAATCAGCTCTGGTAAACACATTCCTGTGCTAGGCCACAAATTCTCACAGCACTTACAACGAGCCTAAGTTCAGCCATTTTCTTCTAAAGACCTAGTTTCAGGTTAGCAACTTCCATATATCTGCTTACGGAGGGCAGTCTCCCAGCAATCCATGCCTCTGCCCACTGATAACCAGCTGATCAGTGGGAGGAGGCAGACTGGCAAAATGGGGGGTAGGGCACTCACCCATTGTTCCTAGCCAATGACGTCACTTCCAGCATCACTCAGAAGTGATGGCGTCACATCGAGGCTGACTTTTTAACAACGGGCCAAAACCAGTGTGTACTTAAAGACCGAAGTAGTGTTGGCAAAGTAGTGTTCCCCATTGACTGGGCTGATCAACATATATTGATTAATCTTTCCTTCAAAAACGTTAGTTTGCACTAGGGAGCATTCACTCGATATTAACAGTGCAATCCTATGTGGAGTTACACCTAAGCCTACAGACTTCAGTGGACTTGGCACTGTTTAGGAGTCAGTGTAAACCTTTAAAAAGTATTATCTTTTAAAGGAAACAAATTATTCTGGACCCATATTGTCAAGCAAGAGTCCTTTCTCTAAAGCAGCTGAGCCCTAAACCATTGCCTTTGACAGCTCAGTGTTGTGAATAGCTCCATTTGGCACATTATTGCACCTTCCAAGCCCACCCACCCCGAGGAGCTCCTGCATCTTAAGGCAACCAAAGGGAACAAAAACAAACACAAGGCATTCACTGGGGAAAAACTGTTTCAACTGAGCATGATTTACAGTTGCTGTAACTTGGAGTCATCTGGCCTTTTATTTCATGTTATTAAAATAAAATTATGAAGGCTCCTCAGAAGAGTAAAAAGCGAAACAGATTTATGAAAGCCATCATGCTGACATCCAGTTGCTTGGTTCTTGACCTTGGTCATGAGAACTGTCAGTAATATTCACCTGCCTTTTCCCAGGTACCATTCATGACATTGCATTTAACTCCACAGTGATATTCTTCAAGCAAATTTTATTTCAGAAAATTGCAAGACTTTTTGGGCATTCCCCCCTTTCATTTACACATGAATAAGGCTTCAACTCACACATGGTTGGGTATCATGCAATTGTCATGTAAGAGGAATCATTTGCAACTGGATTGGCTAATCCATACAGAAAAATCCAGTTGTGAATGATTCTTCAACCCAGTGACTTCACTTATCCAGGCTTGCATCACCTCTGACAACATGCATCAAAGCCATCCCCCACCCCTCAAATTTCCCCTTCTTCTGCAGAGCCTTTTCTGGGCACCTGTGATATGTCTCCTCCGTTATGCAGTAACTGTGGGCCAAGCTACACATGACGAATGACACTTGAACAGCAAGTGTATTTCTCCCTGTTCACTTGCCCTCCACTCAATCCACTTGCCGTTCAAGTGTCATTCGTCATGTGTAGCTTGGCCCTCATTAATCCATGCAAGTGACTGCCTCAAGGAGATGGAATGCACATCGCCTCTAAATAGAAAGTAGTAATTAGAGATGGGCACGGACCAGCATTCGCCTACGGATCGCCGGTTTGGGGTTCGTGGGCTTCCATGGACCATGGACCACGAACTTTTCAACGGACCGGCCCGGTTCGATTCAGAAAGGCCTTGTTTTTCCTACACATTTTCACTTCAGTCGACTTTCCCCACCAAAGGTTCTCATGTAACGCTCCTCGATTATCACTTTTCCAAAGAGACAAACAACAACTTCCCCTCCCCTATTCTCACTGACCCTTACTGGCCCTTGGTTGAAGGAGAGAGACTTGTGCTCCTGTCCAGGAGAGGTGGCTGCCCACAAAACCCACCTACATGGGGCTGCATCAACAAGAGACGCCCTCCCCGGGGGTGGGGAGACCAACTCTCCATGATGGGCAATGAAGGGATGTACTTGAGTGAAAGCCAACTCCGCAACAGGAGATCATGGAGCAATTCAAAGGCCCCTTGCTGGAATGGAAGGCACGGGAGGGAGGGAAAGGATGTCTTCCACACCTTGAGGGAAGGAAACTCATGCTACCCTGTTCAGAAGGAGCCTCTTTGGGCAGTGGACAACGAGTCCCATCTCAGTGACGTGGTGTGTCAGCTTGCTTGCTATCAAGCAAGCTGACCTGGGCCACTGTCCTACTTCTCACCGGACTTTGGGGATTGACCCTCAGAGGGGCCCTTGCGCTCATGGGAGCAGGACGGTCAGTCGCCGATGAAACCCACTTCACCGAACGTGGTGGCGTTGGCAAAGGAAGGATATGCTGGTTGGGGTTTGAGTGGCTGGCGAGAGGGCGGCCACCATGTGGGAGAGGTGGGTTTTGACGGTGGCCGCCCCCTCTCTGCAGGGGCCCCCTTCACTGGCCCCAGTTGGGCTTTGAGTGGCTGGCGAGAGGGGAGCAGGGCGGTATTCCCCACCAGGAAGGAAGGTGTCTGCTGGCGGCAGCGGCTGGGTCCGGCAGGCCCAGGGAGGTGGCACCGAGCCGCCTCCCCTGAGGGGGCGGGGGGTCTGGCCGCTCACTGGCGGCACCCCCCATGTGCCCAGCCGCTGGGCCAAAGGGGAGCGGGGCAGAATCACCGCCAAGGAAGGGAGGTGGGTGAGGACAGCGGCCGCCGGGCTTTGGCCTTTCTGATAGCTGATCTGCAGTACCTAGTAACCCTCATATACTCCTCTTTAGAGGTCTGTCCTTCTCTCCATTTCTTGAACATTTCCTTTTTCTCCCTTAGCTTATTCTGGTGCTCTCTGTACATCCACATCGGTTTCTTGGAGCCCTTACCATGTTTCCGTCTTGCTGGGATAGTGAGGGCTTGAGCTTGCAAATGCTCATGTTTGAGAAGGGCCCACCCTTCACTCGCTCCTTTCCCTTCCAGCACACTCCCCCATGGAATGACTCTCATCAAGCCTCTGAGTTCATCCAAGTTGGCCCTACGGAAATCTAACCTATGAGTCTGGCTACAAACTTCCTTGGCCCCCCACAGCAACTGGAATTCAAGGAGGACATGGTCACTTCCCCCTAAGGTCCGCACCACCTTCATCTCAACTACCAATTCTTCCCTGTTGGTTAGTATCAAGTCTAGTATGGCCGAGCCCCTTGTAGCTTCCTCCACCTTTTGAAAAAGGAAGTTATCAGCCAGGCAGGTCAGGAAATTGCGTGATTCATGACGCTTTGCTGAGCCTGTCTCCCAGCACACATCGGGGAAGTTGAAGTCACCCATAATTACAAGGTTCTGATGTCTGGATACTCTGCCAATCTGTTCAAAGAGGGCAGCATCCATTTCTTCTTGCTGGTCAGGTGGTCTGTAGCAGTCTCCAATAATAATACCCTTTGTCCTTCCTCCCCTTATTTCTACCCATATGCTTTCCACTGGGCTGTCTGCCCCATTCTCCATAACTTCTTGACAATCAAGTCCTCTCCTTACATACAATGCCACTCCACCTCTTCTTCTACCCTTCCGTTTTTTCTTGAACAACTCATACCCATCCACTAGCACATTCCAGTCATGGGAATCATCCCACCAAGTCTCAGTAATTCCTACTATATCGTAGCCCTCTGTTTGCAATAGAAGCTCAAGCTCTTCTTTCTTATTACCCATACTTTGGGCATTGGTATATAGACACTTGTAGCCTTGTACCTTTGGTAGTGCATAAGTGTAAGGGTGTGCACCTGAAAAAAAATTGGGTTTCCTGCTTCGGGTTTACCTGAAGTGGGAAAATGGTCTGTAATAATTTGAAAGTTGAAGCAGCAAGCTGCTTCGGATTCGAGTATTTAAATTGCTTCAGTATGCTCTGTCAAGATTTGTAGCTTACCAAAGTGAGGGGGGAGCTATCTCCCAGCCCCCCAACCACCCCACCCCACTTACCTGTCTGTGGAAGGCCACAGTCATTGCCTCCTACAGCAGCAGCAGCCAGCTGGGTGCTGGGGAAGGCTGGAGCTGGTACCTCTGCCACCTGTGCCACTGCCTCTTCTGCCACAGGGAAGGCCCAGGTAAGTAGGGTGATGGGAGCGAGCCCTTTAAAAAGGCCCCGAAGCTTCCTGAAGTGACCTGAATCACTTCAGGAAGCTTTGATTCAGGAAACCCAAATCTCTACAGATCAGGTCCGATTTGGGCATTTTTCTTGAATTGGAACCCCGAAGTGCACACCCCTACATAGGTGTACATATTTAAAGCAGCAGATAGTATATATGGCAACAAGGTGAAGTCTATGGTCCCTAACTCATTAGTGAAATATCTGAGACTTCATCCCTACAATACAGCCGTCCTATCTGCATAAAAAACCTTTTTGAATAATTCTGTTTTGCCTCGTTTGCAGAAAGCCAGGAGAGTGGGGGCTTTCCTGATTTCCTCAGGCAGGCCATTCCACAGAGTAGGGGGTCACCACAGAGAAACCCTGTGTACAGGCTGCTGTTGATTTCTGAGGATTTTTGAGGAAGTGGCTATAATAGGATATCAGTTTTAATCCACACACTTCTGTTTACAGTGTTAACAAAAAAGGGAGGCGGTCTCCTTGTCAGTTGGGGAAATTAGCATATAAGGAGATGCAGCAAGAGGGGTAACTAGCAGGATTTCCATCAATGTTAATAAACAGGTGGTTGTTCAACATAAATGGTTTTTATTAAAAGGGCAGTAAAAGGCAAACACACAGGAAAAATCAGCTTACACACAGAGCTAACTAAGAAAATAGAGAGGAAGAGGGAGAGAGATTCAAGGTCAGGACATATTTACCTATCTAGGAAATAGAGGACATCCGTAGAGAGTAGGAGCTGACAACCAGCACTTCGTGGCGAGAAGGTTCAGACACACATCTGAGGATTTGCACACACGTTGAGCACATGGCAGGGTAATCCAATTATACTGTGAAATGTACCCTGGGGCAGGATTGTGTCTTCTGCCCAAAGACAATAGCTTAATGGCTCGCCCGGGTATTTATAACCAATTGGAGTATGATGCCTGTATTACCTTTGCAGCGTTTTTGTTACCCCAAAGGCACTCCCTTGTGGGTAATTCCTGGCATTCATGAATAATCCTCATTGCACTGCATGGGTGGATCACATCCCCCATACCATTGTTTCCCCTTTCATCAGATCTCTTGCCACTAGTGTGGGAAATACCCAGATTATCCTGGTGGCCAAAATAATCTTTTAATTTGAAGCATTGGCATAGTTTGTAAAGAATTTCTCCAATACCCTTGTCCAAAGTGCAGTACACAATGTAAAACAATGCCTCAAATTATATCAGCTAACCTAAAAACTATATAAAGACAAAACAAGAGTAATGTGGCATTCAAAGTTCATAATCAGTTCCACTATAAAGGAATAAAATGGCATTGTCTGAAGGCAGCCCATAAAGGAGAGTTTCACTGGAGATGTTCTACAGGAGCCAACTCTTAAGAGTAAGATAACATCCAGGTTCAATAGATCCTTGGATTACTAATGCAGCTACAATTCATGAATTTCATGCATGTATAGATAATTGCTTAAATTTAAATGCTTAAATTCCCATTTATTGTTACACAAATAAAGAGCACAAGGGACACATTTCTTCTCCTCCCACTCGCCCACTATTCTGTAATGTTCAAAACTACTCTCTATCTCCTATGTCAGCAGGGGACCTGGGTTGCTGTGAATGATTCTCTACTGTCCCATGTGAGCAACTTTGGAAGGCTATTGCAGTAAAGCAGACAGAGCAATGGATGCAGGAGATATTTCCAAGTTGGTATTACCTTATATCTTGTGAATTACTCTTACTACCTAATAATTCAAACTGGATTTGAGTTCCACAGCATTAACGATGCAGTTACACCCATCCAATGAAGTCAATGGGCTTAGAAGGATGTAACTCTGTTTCAGATTGCACTAAAAATCAGCAAATAATTTTAAATGTCTATCTAGTCCATGCAAGTGTGGTGTTTGGCATGTAGTGATTTGCATAAACAATTTGCATTTTTTCCCGCTCGCCATCCAACTGTTCATACATACTTATGTTGTAGTGCCTGGAAGTGGGAACGGGGTTCAGGCATTACGAGGCACTGCTGAAGTAATTGGCCTACTGCTGCCCTACCACAATTGGCCCATCTGCTTCCTCTAGGAAATGGGAGATGGTTCCAGAGGCTCCTGTGACATCATAGGATGCTCTGGAATTTTATTGAATTTTCTGGAAGGAGAGAGACCTGGAGGAGGTAGGTAGGTAGTTAAGTATGATCCTTTCTTTTGAAGCTGGTTCTTCCAGGGCTAAAGGAAGTAGGGAAAAGTTGGTACTCTGTTCATTGTTCCTCTGAGGAAATGAAACACTGCCCAATTTTTTCCTAATATCTCAGGAACTTCTGGGATGTTCTTCCATAGACTAGTTGAACAGATGCGATTTACTTTTTAAATTTATTTATAGTCCACCTTTCTTGATGAGACTCAAGAGGGACTGGATCAGTGACTGTCTTTGGATCCTTTAGCTCTGCTGGCACTGACTCAAGATAGCTAGGTAGGTAGGTAAGTAGGCTGGTCATTCAGTGGCTAAGTCTTGTGTATCTGAGCAGATGGAGTGAAGGAGAATGAAGCAGTAGTAGTGCACTTAGAGGAGTTGGTCTTATCCCTAGATAACTCTGTGTACTACTCAGATGTCCTGCAGCTTTGGCTATTTATTTGCTGTAGGCTAGAAAGTAAGTTTGTCAGTGGGCAGTAATTGAACCACTGAATGGGCTATTCTAAAGGCTGAGTGAAAAGCCAGTTGATACAAGTGCTTGTACAGCTTGTGGCTATCAAAGTTTTTAGCTCCCTATTAACACAATAATAAGTAGAAATAAAGACAGAGGCCAGCATTCAAAGGACAAAGTTGTAGTGCACAAAGCTCTTTTGTCAGTGGAGACCACAGAACATATCTGAGAAATGTTAGGCTACTTGTCAAGTTACAGGAATGTCTGGAATTTCAACATGCTTTACTTTGTGAGAAGAAACCTGCCTCTGGACTTTATCTGCTTCGCATCAAGGTTAGTGACAAAATCTCTGCCTATTTTCCTAAGATCAGGTTCACAGAGAGGAAGGAAGTAATAGGTGTTTTGCATTTCACCATGATGGTATACTTCTTCCCTCATATAAGGTGACTGTGGCTTCAGCTAGCAACTTGTAACTTGACCTCACTTTGCTGTGTCATGAAGTACAGAAAGTGCAAAATATAAAGCTAGAAAGCTTGGAAGGGCTAGTATCATATGTCTTATAGAGATAAGAAGATAAAAAGGAAACTGGTACAAATGAATTCACTTTTGACTTGCTTAGTGGAGAGAAATGGTATTTCAGTAGGTGACTTAACTAGGATACACAAGATGCAGAGTCAGGTTCTAGTTGTTCTTGGGCAAATCACCCTTTTCCCAGCCCACTTTCATGACCTTCCAAGTGACCTATGAATAACTTGGAGTAACCATGGCTGTTTTCTTGTGTGTTTGCCTGCCAAAAGATCATGTGTAGGGGTGTGCAAGGAAAAAACTTTCGGCTTTCTTGTTTCAGGATTACCCGAAATAAGATTCTCTACCGTTAAAGCCGAAAGCCGAAACAAGAATCTCTTTCGGCTTTCGGCTTTCGGGATTCTTTCGGCATTGTTTCGGCATTCTTTCGGCTTTTTTCTATGGGAAAATGCCTCCGTCTTCCAGGACGCCTGGAGGAGGCATTTTCCCACCGAATAAGCCCAAAATTGGTGGGGACCTTCCTCTAACCCTTCTCTAACAACTAAGTTTCGTACAGATTGGACTTTGGGGGGCCATGTTATGGCCCCCCAAAGCAGGTCCCCCCATCCTCCCATAAGAAAGCGAGGGAGCAGCATATTGTTAGCATGCTGCTGCTAATCTTTCTTCATTATTTCCTATGGGGAAAAAATGAAGAGACAGGCTTCCTTTGCCAGGGGTGGCATTTTGCATGCAAAATGCCCCCTTACCCTCAGGGGCCCTTCTCCCACCCCTCCTCCCACCCCCCACCAAGGCTCAGCCTGCTCCCACTTGGGGGGGCCATTTCATGGCCTCCCCAAGTAGGTCCCCTCAGCCCCCAAAGTCCACCCCTCACAGCCCCACACAAACCCAATTCCCCCCCAGCTGCCACACACAGACCCAAATCCCCCCAGTAGCCCCTCACAGACCCAAATCAACCCCCACCTGCCCCACACCCACCATCACCCCAGGAACAGGCTGACCTGCCCTCCCCTTTTGGGAACCCCTAAACTCTCTTTCCCAGGGCAATTCCGCAGAGACAAGGGTGCCACAATGGTGGCAGTGCCAAATCGTCCCTGGGAAAGAGCACCTGCCCTGGCACACAGACAACCACCCCCCTGACCCCCCCCCCCCACCTGCAGAGAAGGCTGGCCAGCCTGCCCCATTGTTCCCTATGCTGGGAACCAACCTCCCATCAAAGAAGGGAACACAGACACACAATGATTAAGTTTAAAAAACCTTTATTTTATCATTTTCAAATTACAAGTGGTCAACTAATCACAACATATTACACTTATTGTCCCTCACAGCACAACACAACACAATTAACTACACATCAGAGAAACTTAAAAACAATTTTTCTTTTGAAATGGACAATCTGTAAAGTTTTGAACATTACAACAGGTTACATAGTAAGCGGGCACAACAGGGCATGGAAACAGAAGCCCACACTAGACAAGATGATCATAATAACTACCAGCCTAATACAACTCTCCCTCCATAACATGACTTAATGGGGGGGAACCACTGCAACAAAATCCCCCCCCCAACCCTCTGGGGCCCTTCTCCCACCCTTCCTCCCACCCCCCCACCAAGGCTCAGCCTGCTCCCACTTGGGGGGGGGCATTTCATGGCCTCCCCAAGTAGGTGCTCTGCTCTCATCTCTACCACTGACAGCTGGGGGAGGCTTGTCTTGCCAGGGGTGGCATTTTGCATGCCAAATGCCACCCTTACCCTCAGGGGCCCTTCTCCCACCCTTCCTACCACCCCCCACCACATGCATTCCTTGACAATCAAGAAATCTGGAGTTAAATATAATGTGCATGTAAGTCCCTCAAAGACAGAAGCAATATGGAGGTAATGACCCATTTGATTTCCACAACCTCAGACACAATTAGGGATCCGTTTCCCCTTGGTGGGGGATCCCCCACTCTCACCTATCACCCCCTGTCACTGCTTACCTGGCTGGAAGGGGGAAAGTCAGGGAATGAGCCTTCAAGGTACGCTCCTGGGGCTGCTGCCGTGATGTCACTGATGTCATCTGGCTGCCCTGAGAGTATTCCTGTGCTTTGCAGTGGGCTGATTTGGGCCCTACAGGCCAAAGCAGGATCACTTGTGGCCCAAATCTGCCTGCTGTGAATTGTGCGTGCTCCCCAGCCTTGTGTGATGATCACATCACTTCCTAGAACAGACATCATCATGCCAGAGCATTGCCATGAAATGATCATGCGTGTGTGAACAGACCCTAAGTATCCTGTAGGCTTCAGTGATGGTATAGTCTGTCAGTAATGTTTTCACACACATTATAGAGAGAGAGAGAGACAGAGAAGGGGGGGAGGCACTGAACCTAGATTATTTCTTCTATTTTACTGTCCCCTTCCAAAGCCAGGGTGGCATTGGCACAATGCCCCCCTCCCCCCGGCCAGAGCCTTAGTACCAGTATGCATTGACAGGCCCATGCATCATAGTCCTTTTTGAGACCCAGCCAAGTTGTGTGCCTTTTGGAGAAAAATGTTCAAGTTGCTGGTGGGGGTATGAACAATTTTTAGATATCCACTGTAGTGCAATGGCTAGAGAGTTGGTCTAGAATCTGGCAGACTCTGATTCTGTGCCTTGTAGGCTTGATGGATGTTCTTGGCTCAGCCTAAGTAAACAATTGTGTTGTGTTTTCCAGAGGCAGTCTAGGTGATTTTGGGGCCCTGGACAAATGTTCTGGACGGGGCCCCAGAACCAGTGCCGCCCCACCACTGGCTCCTTGCCAAGGCCAAGCAATTTGGTCACCTAGGCCCCAGATAGAGTGGGCAGGAGTGCGTTGTTTCCTTCCTCCCCCCCCCTCCACCCCCTCCAACAACTAAGAAGGCCATCGGTGGATGTAGTCACTCCAATGTGAGGCATGGAGCAGCTGTCTATTGTTAGCCTGGTTGTGATGAGGGTGAAACAAATCAAGGGAGAACAGCAATGTGTAAACCACTCTAGGTTCCCATGGGGGAGAAAACCGGGGCATAAGATAAACCTTTAATTTGGTGGGGAGGGGGTATATACATTTTATGTGTATGTGTCTGTATGTTTTATGCATTCAAATCACTTGTGGTGTACTTTAGAATTATTGAGCTCCAAAATATCCCAAAAGCCTTGTCCATGTATTGCAAACCGAAGTCAATTTACCACATCTAGGGTATTCTTCTTTTCCCTACTGCCTTCAATTTTTCCCAGCATTATTGTCTTTTCTAGTGAACCTTGTCTTCTCATGATGTGACATTAATCAGTAAGCACTATCATCAACTGATATCTTCAAGGGAGAAAGCAGGCCTGATTTGGTCTGGAGGCCACTTACATGTCTTTTTCGGAGTCCATGGTACATGTAAATTAAAACTTTCTTCCCACTTGACAGTATGAATGCGTTTTCTTCCTATGAGCTTTGTCTAAATTTTACTGTACTGATACTGCTCATTTGGCCAAAAGGCCTGCCCTTGAGCAATGCCACCTTAAATACTTCATAATAAAAATATGTTTTTAAAACCATTTAAAAGTGTCTTTAAGTGCCATACGCTGATTTAAAAAAACATAAGCTAAATGTTTGGGAACACAACCAGATATGTGAATGACTGAAATGCAGCCCAGTCCCACTGCTACTTAAAATCCATTTTTGATGGAGGTCTGGATTGTCTTACCTTGGTGTCATTGGGCTTGGAATCAGGAACCTGGAAGTGTTCCATGGGGGCTACAACTTTCATGCCAAGGCTAAGAGGGTGGGAACGGGATCTCTCTGGGGTGGCAAACTCTGGCCTTGGAAGTTACTGGCAATTTGGGGGTGGGACTTGTGGAAAGGGAAATCTGAGTAGGGATCTCCCCCAGAATCCATGGTCCACATTTGCCCTCTAAAGAGATTGCCCTTGGAAGCAGCCAGTTTCTCTGTAGGGAACTACTCTCTCTAACCTGAACTCAAGCCCAACCTGGAGTTTGGCAGCCCTAGGAAAATTTCTGAAAAAGATGGCAAAGGAGGGCCAGCAACTGATAGAGGCATGGAAGCCCACATCAGGACAGTAGCAGGGGCCTACTTGGGCACAAAGGACGACCAGTGCTCTCATCCCCCATAGTCCACTCCTTACAGCCCCACACAAACCCAGTTCCCCCACCCCAGCTGCCACACACAGACCCAAATCCTCCACTCAGCCCCTCTCAGAACCAAAACCACCCTCAGCTGCCCTGCCCCACACCCAGTACCCCAGGAACAGGCTGGCCAGCCTGCCCCATTGTTCCCTATGCTGGGAACCAACCTCCCATCAAAGAAGGGAACACAGACACACAATCGTTAAGTTTAAAAAAAAACTTTATTTTATCATTTTCAAATTACAAGTGGTCAACAAATCACACAACATATTACACTTATTGTCCCTCACAGCACAACACAACACAATTAACTACACATCAGAGAATCTTAAAAACAATTTTTCTTTTGAAATGGACAAACTGTAAAGTTTTGAACATTTCCACAGGTTACATAGTAAGCGGGCACAACAGGGCATGGAAACAGAAGCCCACACTAGACAAGATGATCATAATAACTACCAGCCTAATACAACTCTCCCTCCATAAAACGACTTAATGGGGGGCAACCACTGCAACAGGGTCCAGCAGAACCTATGTCATTTCCTGTGGCTGTGCTTTCAGTTCAGACACACAAAGCTGAACTGGGCACTTCCAAGGCACTGGACAATGGTATTTCTGGAGCAGTTCTGCAGAGGTCTCCCCCCACCCCCACACCAGCCTCAGAATTTACCTGGGAACATCTGCGAGAGATCATCATTGGCCGGTGCCCATCCACCACTCTTCCCGCATCCCCCAACCATGCAAACCCAACATTAACATCAACAATTTTTTTTTGGTTTTTTTTTTTTTAAACATGAACATTCAATCAACTTTTAAAAAACATAATCACAACATTTTTTGGGGGTTTTTTTCTTTTTTTTACATGAACAGAACATCAACTTTCAAAAAACAGGACAACAATTCTTCAATTTTTTTTTACAAGGATTTCATCTGATAAAAACACCTAAGCAATCCCTATCTAACCTGTTTCTCCCTCCAGTAGCAATCCATGTTTCTGGGGCATTATTTTTCATAATAAATTTGGTCCCACAGGGTCTGTCTCAGTGATGGGAGATGTTTTGAATACCCTGGGGGGGGGGGCTTTCAAATTGCTGGGTGTTTTCCCTTTGCCACTGGTTCCTAACCACCCTCCCTCTACTGGCCGGTTTTAACTGTATATACAGGGTTTTATACAGGGGAGAGCGCGATTCCAAAGGATTGGACTCACAGAGGATGCAGGCCACAAGTTGGGCTCACCTCAGTCACTCTGGAAGTCCAGTCCTGAGAAATCGAAGAGGCGAGAGTTGACCTTCAGGAAGGTCAACTGCTCGACTCTCCATGGGAGAAGGCGAGTGCGATGTGGGCCGACAATGTCGCCCGCATGTGAAAAGACGCGCTCGCTCTCCACGCTCGTCGGAGGGCATGAGAGCAGCCGCTGCGCCTCGAGGGAGAGGTCCGGCCAGACCGACTCCTTCCTGGCCCAGTAGCTGAGCGGATCGGTGGAGAGCGACTCGCAGGGCTCCGCGAGGTAGTCCCTGACCATCGCCTCCGCCGGATCCTCTCTCACGGTCCTCACAACCCCAGAGGGGACGAGGGCCCACCGGAGCATCTCCATCTCCATCGGCACTCCGGTGGTGGCCTCGGGGGGGGGGCCTGCGCAGAGGGGGCGTCAGAGGGACCCGCACGGCAGGGCCCCTCTTGCGTCCCCCCTGTCGACAGGCGTCCCCTCTTGGCCTGCCTGCGCCTCACCCAAGAGCAGAGCCCGTCTCTGGCTTGGGTGAGGTTCCCGTCCCGCTCGGCGAAAGTGCCCTTTATGCGCGGGTCACACATGGTCGCCAACATGTATGACTCTTCCTTAGTGAGAGGAGTTAGCCTGGCAGCTATGCCCTGCTGCAGCCTTCTCACTAATGCGCGCACCGCTGGAACAAGGTCAGCACGGGGCGCGACCCGGTCTGCAAGGGTGGCCAGATTCCTCTGGAGCATGTGCACCAGGGGAATGACCAGACCGAGGGTCGCCGTGTCTGACGAGACCGCCACAGTGAAGTCCTTGAAGGGCTTCAGGACCTCCACTGTCTGGGTGATGGTGAGCCAATCCTCCCGGCTGAACTCACCCACCTGACTCGCACCGCGGTTCTCGGAGAGCCACGAGTGGAGTGCGGCCTTCTGCTCCACCAAGCGCTCAAGCATGGCGCAGGTGGAGTTCCAGCGAGTGCTGACGTCAGTGATCAGAGCGTGCTCTGGCACACCTGTCCTGACCTGTGTCTGGCGCAGTTCGTGCGTGGCCTTCACGCTGCGCGAGAAGTGGCCCGTGAGCCTCCGACATTTCTGGACAAGTAACTGGAGTTCACGGGTCCGGGTATCCACGGGTTCCTTCGAGGAGCCCAACCCCAGCGCATCTCTCACCACTAGGTGAAGCTTGTGAGCGGCACAGTAGACGCTCTCTCTGCTCACTAGTTGCGCTGCTGCCCTCATGTTCTTGCCACCGTCCGTCACCATGCATCCCACGGTGGCGGGTCCCTGGCCTATCCACTCGTCCAACTGTCTCCTTAAGGTGGCAGCGATGTTCTCCGCCGTGTGGGACATGTCGAGCACCTCGGCGTGAAGCAAGGCTTTGCAGTAGCCGGCCTGGCGGTCTCCCATCCTTCCCTGTCTAGCTGTGCTAGGCACCTCCCCCCGGCCCCCACCCAGAACCGACTCGGGTTCCCACCAGTGAGCAGTAAGCGAGAGGTACGCTTGCTGCACACTTGGGCAGGTCCAGATGTCCGATGTGAAGTGCACAGTTCTCCCGGCAACCCGGGACAGCTGTGCCTTCACATGATCCCTGGCAGCCCTGTAAAACGAGGGCACCACCGATCTGCTCAACGACGTGCGAGCAGGGACGGCGTACCAGGGAAAGCAATCTCGGAGCAGCCCTGAGAAGCCGAAGTCTTCAACTACGGAATACGGTTGCCCATCCACTGCTATCATGTTGACGATGTGGCGCATGATGCGCCTGCTCGCCCTCCGGATCCCCTCTCTGGGCACACTAGTGCCCTGCATACCAAGCATCTCCGGGAGAGAGGCTTGGCGTCCCTTTCCTGCAGGTACCCTTAGGGGGAGAGCACCAGAGGAGCCTGCCTCCTTCTGGCTAGCTGGCGGCCGTGCGGCGCCACTCGAACCCTCCTCCCGAAGAAGCACCGCCTGGTGGTGCCTCTTCATATGGTACCTCATCCCAGACGTGGAGAGATGCCACACATCTTTGCCACGGCTGACGCGCTGCCTACAATGCAGGCACAGGGCTGCTCGGGGATCCTCCGCTGTCTGGAAGTGCTTCCAGATTTCGGAGGAAAAGGGCATCCCACGCTTCCCAGGAGAAGCGCTTTCCGGATCACCCTGAGGCACCTCCTGTGAGGTGCTCTGGCCGGACACACCGTGTCCCACTCTCGGCCGGGCAGGTGGGGATGGACGAGGCTGAAGGGGCAGAGATGTGGGCTCTTCCACCACAGTCTCTGCCTCTTCCTCCCGCATCCTCTCCTCCTGCACAGCCGCGAGAGGCCTGCTGCTGGCCTCAGAGGAAACTGGGGTGGACCGCCCCAGGGGGGGGTCTCACGGGCAGTTCCTCCAACATCCTCTGGGTTCCTGGGGTGAGCGGGAGCGCAGGGAAAGTCATGTGCTCATGCTGCCCCTCCTCCAGCAGCTGGCTCGCAACCACTGGAGGAGGAGGAGCCTCAGCAGCAGGCCCCCGCCCAGTGCCAGCCCCTGCCTCACGGACCCGGGTTGGGGGTGGCCCTCCAGCAGCTGCCTCAGGAAAGAGAGTCTTGCGAACCCTCTTCCTGTCACCAGAAGCCAGGCTGGTGAACGGCAGCAGCGCAGGGGAGGGCCTCCTCCGCTCAGATGGGGGGGCTGCCGCAGCAGTCCCCCTCCCCCTCCCCTCCTCCCCTCTAGATTTCTCCCTAGCCTTTCCCCCGGGGCCCCTCTCTGCATTCCTCTCTGACATACTTTCCCCTCCCAAAATCTGCCCTAACTAATCAGAAAAGATTTGGAAAACAAAGGTCAACTTTGTTTTCAAGACCTAACTAACCTGCTCTAAATCTGTGCTTCTAGTGGCTCTGTGACTTGGAGATGAACAATCAAGTGCCTTTTTAAGCAACCCTATTTATGTCAGGGAACCTGAGCCTGCCAATCAGCTGAATTCCTCTGGAATTGAGCTGGCCCTAAACCCCAATAACAGAGGTGACTAAGCCTTAAACACTCACACACTAGTATGCCCGGGCCGGCCTGGCACCACCACGGGTGCCAGAGATGGGCAGTGGAACCCTAGTTATGGGGGCACTAATGGGAAGCCTATTGACAGCTATTACAAATTTATATATATATATATATATATATATATATATATATATATATATATATATATAATTCAAACCTAACACTCACTCACTAATGCTTTCCCTGCTGAGTCCCTATTTAGTTTTTTTAAAAAAACTAGGCTTGGTTTCCCTAATAATTATGTTGAGGGCAATTATCCACTGATCACCTACCAACTGGCCTACCTACCTAAGAGACACTATTTAGCGGGACCAATGTATCTGTGGTATGTCGGTGTGGGGTGTGGATGTGGTGTTTTGAAGATGAGCCTCCCCCCTCCCAAGCTAGCAAGAACCCACCCCCAAGCCCACCCAAATGTGAACCCGGACTCGCTCACACTAACACCAGTCCTGCAGTCCAGCGATGTTCAGGCGGTCTTGCAGCTGGTCCTCCTCTCCTCCGCGATGCTGTCAAGAAAATTGGAAATGTTAACAGAGTCAACACTACACGCCGCACACGCAACCCCCAAAATTCAAGGCCCCGTTGCACAAGCCAAGTCAGCCCCCCCCCCGAAAGGCTAGGGCCAACCAGCAGCAAAACAAAACACATCCACCCAGCAGAGCTTCTGGCCTTTGCAGGCCAAAAGCTGGCACACTCATTTTTTAGTCCTGTGAAACAGTAGTTCAAGCCCACCCCACACTCAAACTTGACAAATGAAACATGAAAGAAAGCAGGCACTGCAATCAATGCTGGCCCCCCCTAACCCCCAAACAATGTCCTCTTGCCCAACCAGAAAATGCCCCCCCTAGCCCAAGCCATAAAGACCGAGCCAAAGCATATGCTCGCAGGTAGGCACAGCAGCAGACATAAGCTCAAAAAAAATTTTTTACAACAACCCTACCAGTCCACCACTGCAGATGTCCAGCAATGTTGATCCTCCACGCAGAGATCTGCTGGCCGATGTCCACCAAGTGCAGTCCAGTCCAGAAGAGGTCCACCAACGATAAACAACCTGAATGTGAAGCACAACTGTGAGTGCCAGGCTAGCAACCAAAAAGGGTTACCAAAGCCGGAGCAGCAGGCCTTTGTGTGTGGGCCGCAGGCTGGCACAGTTGTTCAGGACGGAGCCTGTTGGAAAGCCTTGGAAGCAGGGGGCCAGACACAGGAAAAAAAGCCCACACCATTCCAGTTTGTGAAGCACAACTGTGAGTGCCAGGCCAGCAACCAAAAAGGGTTACCAAAGCCGGAGCAGCAGGCCTTTGTGTGTGGGCCGCAGGCTGGCACAGTTGTTCAGGACGGAGCCTGTTGGAAAGCCTTGGAAGCAGGGGGCCAGACACAGGAAAAAAAGCCCACACCATTCCAGTTTGTGAAGCACAACTGTGAGTGCCAGGCCAGCAACCAAAAAGGGTTACCAAAGCCGGAGCAGCATACCTGTGTGTGGGCCGCAGGCTGGCACAGTTGTTCAGGACGGAGCCTGTTGGAAAGCCTTGGAAGCAGGGGGCCAGACACAGGAAAAAAAGCCCACACCATTCCAGTTTGTGAAGCACAACTGTGAGTGCCAGGCCAGCAACCAAAAAGGGTTACCAAAGCCGGAGCAGCAGGCCTTTGTGTGTGGGACGCAGGCTGGCACAGTTGTTCAGGACGGAGCCTGTTGGAAAGCCTTGGAAGCAGGGGGCCAGACACAGGAAAAAAAGCCCACACCATTCCAGTTTGTGAAGCACAACTGTGAGTGCCAGGCCAGCAACCAAAAAGGGTTACCAAAGCCGGAGCAGCAGGCCTTTGTGTGTGGGCCGCAGGCTGGCACAGTTGTTCAGGACGGAGCCTGTTGGAAAGCCTTGCAAGCAGGGGGCCAGACACAGGAAAAAAAGCCCACACCATTCCAGTTTGTGAAGCACAACTGTGAGTGCCAGGCCAGCAACCAAAAAGGGTTACCAAAGCCGGAGCAGCAGGCCTTCGTGTGTGGGCCGCAGGCTGGCACAGTTGTTCAGGACGGAGCCTGTTGGAAAGCCTTGCAAGCAGGGGGCCAGACACAGGAAAAAAAGCCCACACCATTCCAGTTTGTGAAGCACAACTGTGAGTGCCAGGCCAGCAACCAAAAAGGGTTACCTTAGCCAAAGCAGCATACCTGTGTGTGGGCCGCAGACTGGCACAGTTGTTCAGGACGGAGCCTGTTGGAAAGCCTTGCAAGCAGGGGGCCAGACACAGGAAAAAAAGCCCACACCATTCCAGTTTGTGAAGCACAACTATGAGTGCCAGGCCAGCAACCAAAAAGGGTTACCAAAGCCGGAGCAGCAGGCCTTTGTGTGTGGGCCGCAGGCTGGCACAGTTGTTCAGGACGGAGCCTGTTGGAAAGCCTTGCAAGCAGGGGGCCAGACACAGGAAAAAAAGCCCACACCATTCCAGTTTGTGAAGCACAACTGTGAGTGCCAGGCCAGCAACCAAAAAGGGTTACCTTAGCCAAAGCAGCATACCTGTGTGTGGGCCGCAGGCTGGCACAGTTGTTCAGGACGGAGCCTGTTGGGAATCCTTGCAAGCAGGGGACCAGACACAGGAAAAAAGCCCACACCATTCCAGTTTGTGAAGCACAACTGTGAGTGCCAGGCCAGCAACCAAAAAGGGTTACCTTAGCCAAAGCAGCATACCTGTGTGTGGGCCGCAGGCTGGCACAGTTGTTCAGGACGGAGCCTGTTGGAAAGCCTTGGAAACAGGGGGCCAGACACAGGAAAAAAGCCCACACCATTCCAGTTTGTGAAGCAAAACTGTGAGTGCCAGGCCAGCAACCAAAAAGGGTTACCAAAGCCGGAGCAGCAGACCTGTGTGTGGGCCGCAGGCTGGCACAGTTGTTCAGGACGGAGCCTGTTGGGAATCCTTGCAAGCAGGGGACCAGACACAGGAAAAAAGCCCACACCATTCCAGTTTGTGAAGCACAACTGTGAGTGCCAGGCCAGCAACCAAAAAGGGTTACCTTAGCCAAAGCAGCATACCTGTGTGTGGGCCACAGACTGGCACAGTTGTTCAGGACGGAGCCTGTTGGAAAGCCTTGCAAGCAGGGGGCCAGACACAGGAAAAAAAGCCCACACCATTCCAGTTTGTGAAGCACAACTATGAGTGCCAGGCCAGCAACCAAAAAGGGTTACCAAAGCCGGAGCAGCAGGCCTTTGTGTGTGGGCCGCAGGCTGGCACAGTTATTCAGGACGGAGCCTGTTGGAAAGCCTTGCAAGCAGGGGGCCAGACACAGGAAAAAAAGCCCACACCATTCCAGTTTGTGAAGCACAACTGTGAGTGCCAGGCCAGCAACCAAAAAGGGTTACCTTAGCCAAAGCAGCATACCTGTGTGTGGGCCGCAGGCTGGCACAGTTGTTCAGGACGGAGCCTGTTGGGAATCCTTGCAAGCAGGGGACCAGACACAGGAAAAAAGCCCACACCATTCCAGTTTGTGAAGCACAACTGTGAGTGCCAGGCCAGCAACCAAAAAGGGTTACCTTAGCCAAAGCAGCATACCTGTGTGTGGGCCGCAGGCTGGCACAGTTGTTCAGGACGGAGCCTGTTGGAAAGCCTTGGAAACAGGGGGCCAGACACAGGAAAAAAGCCCACACCATTCCAGTTTGTGAAGCAAAACTGTGAGTGCCAGGCCAGCAACCAAAAAGGGTTACCAAAGCCGGAGCAGCAGACCTGTGTGTGGGCCGCAGGCTGGCACAGTTGTTCAGGACGGAGCCTGTTGGGAATCCTTGCAAGCAGGGGACCAGACACAGAAAAACAAGCCACACCATTCCAGATTGTGAAGCATAACTGTGAGAGCCAGCCAGAAGAAAGGCTTCTGGCCTGTGTAGGCCCAAAGCTGGCATACTCTTGTTTTAATCTTAAAACAGTAGATCAAGCTTAAAGAAGGCAAGCACAACAGCCAATGCTGAACCCCCCCCCCCACCATCAAACATTGTCTGCCCAACCTGTCCCCCAGGCCATGCCAAGAATAAACTGCAACACCTTTTTGCAGAGGCAGGCCACAGCAGCACATTGCCCAGCATCAAAAAAATTTTCAAAAATTTTAAAAAGGCCTACCAGGTGTCCTCTCAGGATGTCCAGCAGCACAGTTGATCCTCCAGGCAGATGTCCTCCAGGCTCCAGGTGCAGTGCAGTCTCTCTTCTTCTCCTCTCTCGGTCAGCAGCAGGCAGCAACAGAGGTGCTCCAGACAGTCTAGCTCCAAATTTAAACCCCCTGCTGCAGCCTCAGCCAAAGATTTAAATCTATTGGCTGGCATGAAAATACAGCAGAGGGATTGGTGACTCCTAAAGTCCCCCCTCCCCTGCCTTTCCCCACCCACACTCCAAGAGCCACCCTTCTCCTGCTCCCCCTCCCCTACCTGTTAGTTTTGGCGGGAATCTCTGCTGCTTTGCAAATGCAAAGTGCAATGCAATGCTTGCACCTTGCATTTGCAAGGCAAAGCAGGATTCCCTATCCTCCTTTGCAAGAGGGGTGGGGGGTGACAGAAGGAGTGAGTGATTCACTCCTTCTCCCCCCTCCCCTCTTCTAAGAGCCTGCAGGAAGCCTTTGCTTCCAGCAGGATTTTGCTAGCCGCTTGCTAAGGCAAACGGCTAGCAAAAACAAAATGGCGATTCTCGAATGCCGAAAGAATGCCGAAAGAATCCCGAAACGTTTCGGCTTTTTCTTTCGGCTACCCCGAAACGTTTCGGCATTCCCCGAAACGTTTCGGGATAGCAGAAGAATGCCGAAACACTTTTGTTTCGGCATTCTTTCGGCATTCTGAATGCCGAAACGCACATCCCTAATCATGTGTTTCCTGGTGATTCAACCCCATCTATGCAGAAATAAGATTCCCACTGGGCATGTCACAGTTCTGCGTCAATTCACAACTGCCTTGTCCTGTTGTGTAGGTGAGGCATGGCAACATCAGAGGGATATAGCGCCATCAGAACTCTACTGGGGGGAGGGGAGTCCAGGATCCTGGGTCCTGCACACAAAGAAACCCCTCCCCCAAACAAGCTGCAGCGTTGCATTTGAAATATATGTTATCATCTAAAGGGGGGGGGGCAAAAGACCATTAACTCCAGAGTCTAAAATTACTTCACTGCACCACTGCAGAGGTGTGCTGGTGTCAGCACACATTGGTTAATTTCTTCAATAAATACCTAGCATAGGGTTATTATTGGCATTCTGCTCTGATCACAGGACTCCAGGGCAGCTGGTATGCTCTCAGCTCCTTGAAACTGGGTCTTCAAAAAGAAAATTCTGGTGAGAGTGCATAGGTTACTGGCAGCAGCCATATTTTAGGAGTGACAGATGTACATGACTGAAGCAACCCAGAGATTTCAGCTCAAAGAAATGAGGTACGTTAGGAGAAAGCTCCTGTGTTTCTGCCAAAAAAAATTGCCATGCCACATACAAAAATACACTGGTGTGTACGTAGTAATATCAATCTGCCAACATTTCTTTGCAGTTCTTTGCCCTCGGATTTTGCAATGAGGGCCCATCACTGCCTTATGAACACTTCTTTCTACTTTGTTAATTACTAGACAAAAAAGAGAAAAATCTATAGCTTGGAACCTTCCATTACAAATGTTGAGAACAACAACAATATTCGATTTATATACTGCCCTTCAGGACAACTTAATGCCCATCCAGAGCGGTTTATAAAGCATGCTATTATTATACCCACAACAATCACCCTGTGAGGTGGATAATAATAGTAATAGTAATCAGAACCCAAGCATGGTTGCCAACCTCCAGCTGGGGTCTGTAGATTTCTCAGAATTACAACTTATCTCCAGAGTACTACAGAGATCAGTTACCTGGAGAAAATAATAGCTTTGGAGGGTGGATTTTATGGCATTATACCCTGCTGAGCTCCAGCAGCTCCCCAAACTCTACCCACCCCAGGCTCTACCCCCCAAATCTCCAGCTATTTCCCAACCTGGAGCTAGCAACCCTAGCATGAACAGAAGTCTTAAAATAAGCCGTCAAATGTGGGTTAGCTGCTGCTGACCCTGAGATTTCAAACTGCTGCTGTGAGTTCCTGAGAATAAGCCCAAAATCTGAATCTTAAGGCTAAAACATGAGACCTGGCTGACAACTTCATTTGTACTGTCAATTAGAGATGGGCACGATCGGCATTATGATAGAAAAATACCCACGATAATGGCGTTCGCGCGATCGGGACCCAGCGGATCGGTGCCGTCCATGGCGACAGATCCAGTGTTTGGGGGGGGGGGCCTTCATCGGGGCTTGATTTGGGCCATCGGGATCTGATCGGGGATGCAGACAATCAGGCGCCAGTAATCTATTCCCGGGGCAATGGAGCCAGGGGAATGCCTGAGCTGTGTTTGCCCTCCTTCTGTCGCCCTTGAAACCCGAATGGAAGCCCAGCTTTCCTTGATTAGCAGGGCTTCCTTCCAACCACGGAGCAGCAATGCACTCACCAACTGGGAGAAGAGAGGGGAGGGAGACGGAAGGGGGTGTTCTGTAGCCATGGGCATTCCAAACATTTTTTGCTTTTTTAAAAAATGGGGCTTTGTAGGAGGAATGGCTGTTTTTCTGTCTGTCACTCTCTGTTTTTAACCTGCTTTTAAAACACTGTATTTTGTGGGAAAACCTCATTCACGGCTCTGTATGTGTTTAAAATATGCTTTTGGAAGACTGGCTGCTTGCTTTTAAAATTGGGTGGGGAGGAATGGAGGATTCTGTCCCTGCTTTTTTTAAAAAGCTGGCTGAAACATGTTGACGGGTTGTCTCTCTCTATTTGGAGAAGCAGGGATGGATTAAAAACTCCCCCCCCCTGCTCTAAGTGTGTGTGTGTGTGTGTGTGTGTGAACATCCCCTCCCTGAGGGGAGGTGGCTCGTCGCCGGGTTAAAAACTCCCCCCTGCTCTAAGTGTGTGTGTGTGTGTGTGTGAACGTCCCCTCCCTGAGGGGAGGCGGCTTGTCGCCGGGTTAAAAACTCCCCCCCCTCTGCTCTAAGTGTGTGTGAATGTCCCCTCCCTGAGGGGAGGCGGCTCGTCACCAGGTTAAAAACTTTTCCCCCTTCTGCTCTAAGTGTGTGTGTGTGTGTGTGTGAATGTCGCCTCCCCGTGCCCGCCAGGCCCGGCGGTCGCCGCCACCACCCACCTTCCCACATAGCTGGGAACAGTGGGGCGTCCCTCGGCTTTGGCCTCCCCAATCTGATCCACGGATCGGAAATGGGAGATGATCGGTGTGGATTGGTGATTTGTGGTCATTGCCAGCACCTATCCCCGATCAGCTTGATCGGTAATTTTTTTGGGATCGTGCCCACCTCTACTGTCAGTTTTACCAAAGGGAATCAAATGTACTTATTGCTTTGTGGGCTTGCCTGGGAATCCTTTTCATTAGATTAGGATCCGGCAGACAGAATGAGCAGAGAAGGACTTTCTCATTTATGGCACCTTTGGAATTCCCTCTCCAGTGACCCATTTAGACCACAGCCATAAAGATCTTTTTTCTCCCTCTCTCTCTTTTGTTTTTAAATATAAATATTTAGAAGAGTTCTGGAGAACTCCAAAGCTTATACATAGTATTGTACTAGATCGGTTGCCTTAATAAAAGGGGTCACATGACTTTTGCTTTTGAATTTTGCCCTGGAATAACATGGCTGCCAAATCTATGTCTACTTGCATTCTTTTTCTTTAGATTGATTCCTGGAGCTGGAGATTTCCCTGCATTTACAGATTTTTTAAAAAATGCTCTTCTGTGTTCTTATATTTTGCATTTCATAGTTTTGTATATCAGGATTTTTTTTGTTAATTTTAATGTAAATATGTGTTGTGCAGAGTTTTGGGAAGGCTCTTTGTATATTAAATTAAATGGAATACATTACAGAATAATGTAGTATTCATTGTATAGCTAGGAATTACAGGTCAGAAGAAAGTTGCACTCAGTAACTTATTTGGCCTCTATCCATAGAAAGAAAATTTTATACCTGTGCCACAGTGGAGTTTGGGGGTTTGGATGCTGATGAAGTCTTGCTTCTTCTTGGCATGGATCTGGTACTACCCATTTCTAGCTCTTATGCTGGCATCAGGCTTACTTGGCAATGATGTTAATAGGGTGTTAACAACACTGTAGCTCCATATGTCAATGTGTGGCTTAGCTGCCATTTTAAGCAGTTTGCAGGATGCACCACGAATGATTGTAATCATAATTTGCAGATGCGAGTGGTCCATCACAGACATGAAACACCACTGTTCATATCACCTGAAACACAATGCGATTCAATGGAAACAATATACATATTCA
Organism: Eublepharis macularius; assembly: GCF_028583425.1. NCBI lineage: Eukaryota > Metazoa > Chordata > Lepidosauria > Squamata > Eublepharidae > Eublepharis > Eublepharis macularius. The sequence continues at coordinate 50,902,670 of NC_072798.1, forward strand.
ATGCCAATCATTTTGTACAGTCATTCAGTATAGAGGAATCATGTGTAAACCAGGCCTCTGTCCATGTATCTTGTTTTAGAGTAACATGTGAGACTTTGTGTCAAGGGACACTTGAAAATTGTACACTATGGTATTGTTTCTATAAGCAAACAGCCACAGGAATAATTTAAGATACCATGAGAGGGAACAAAGAAGTAAATGTTCATTGAATAGTAAAGTAGAGCACAGTATGACTTGGCAATTAATGTTAAGCACAATTGACTCACTAAGTGAATGAATCAATCCACAGGAGTTTGTGGTGCTCCAGCTCGTGCTGCTACTGGTGTGACTTTGCATTATAACACTTCACCATAAATATTGTATACCCAGAAATGTGAGGAAGAAAGTACACCCAGACCAGGTATTATCCATGTCAGGGTTACCTCTAGGTCAAGATGTTTCCAGTTTCTAAGTGGTGGCCATTCAATTTAAACACACAAGAGGTAAGAAGTAGTCCACATCCATAAAGAATAGCACATACTGCTTGCTGACAAGAGGCAGGCACATATCTAGAGTGTCAGAATGTGCTTGCGATACACAAAGGGAACTGTTGCACTGGTCAGCTATCTCATCAACGTTATTGGAAGTTGTATATGAAGTCCCTTTATATTGAGTCAGGCTACTGGTTTAATTAGGTCTGGATATGTATGCTGGCTGGCAAAAGCTCTTTAAGGTCTCAGAGTGTTATAACTTAGAGTTGCTGAGATCCCAGAGATGCCAGGGATAAAATCTAGAACAGAGGTCCCCAACATTTTGGAGCCTGAAGGCACTTTTGGAATTCTGACACAGCATCTTGGGTGCTGCCACAAAATGGCTGCTGCTGCTTACCTTCAGTCACACAGCGAAGATCTTTTGTGCTGTAGTCACAGCTGCTGGCAAAGCAACATCTTTAAAAATTTGTACAGCCAATCAACTATCCAATGGCCAATCAGAAGCCTTGCTGGGCAAAAGCTTCACTGGGCCCCACCCACTTTTTAAAGACACTTGGTGAGTAGACCTGGCACTCACCCTTTCTTACTCCTTGTGCGCGCACTTCACACATGCACTGTCCCAGGGCGACTCAGTGATATAACATCTGGGAAGTGACATCATTGCACATGCTTGCTTCACAGTGGGCCAATTTGGGCCCCAAGTGGGTCCAATTCAGCTTGTTTGGTGCCCAAATAATCCCAACTGCAAAGCGCAGGAGTACTCTCATGACAGCATGATGACATCATGCCTAGGAGTGGTGTTGCCATGCTGCCCCCAGTGTGCGCCTGAGAGATTTGTTTCCCTTCTTTTCACCACCACTAGCTAAGTGAGTGGGGGAGCAGAGGGTGGGAGTGCGGGATCCACTGCCCCTACCGGGGGACCTGGCATTCCAATTGGTGGGTGCCAGGAAAGGTGTCAGCAGGTACCATGGTGAACACAGGCCCCATGTAGGGGACTCCTGAACTAGACTTGTAGACATCAAAAATATGTGATCTGTCACAGAACTGTGCTCCATTTGCACATTCCTTTTATATAGCATTGCCAGGTCTCCCACTATAGTCAAGAATAATAGGTAGCCAGAGGGCAAATGAAGTATTCAACAACACTCTTGTTCAAGAATTCATGAATCTCTTATTAAGACTGGTAGGTCTAATAAGACATGCAATTAATACATATGCAGTTCATACATCGCTATATGTGAATTGCTTGTTGATATCACAAGAATAATACATATGCTTATAAGAGAGTCCCCGCCTGAGGACCCGGGAGTGTACAGGCAGATGAAAATCAACCAGGTAAGTTTTAAAGTTGTTATTGGAGAATTTCAAAAGTAAATGTTCCTTTTTCTTCCGTTTTCTCTCTCTGTAGGCAAAGAAGAATCCGAAGAAGAATCCGAAGAATCCCTCAATCCCTGTCAGTTGCCAGCTACTGGCGGGCAACTCTACTTCTATGCATGTGCATTTGCAATCTTCATTGAAATGAATGCAAAAGATTTTTTGCATGGGATGGTGGTGGTGGCATGATTTGCACCAGAACACCCACAAAAGAAATCCTTAAGAATAATAGTTTAGTGGTGGTTGGTGGTAGTCATCCCTTGGCTTGTATGATGAACATCAGGACACCAGATCATTTTGCTTGGCACTTTCTGCCCAAGCAATAAAAGCAAGTGCTACTGGAGCAGGTAGCATGAAAGAAGGTGATGGGCATAGCTTTTGCCCACTCTTAATTCCTGGATCTGTAAAGCCACCAGCTAAGTTAGGAGCAAGCCCCTGAGGCTCTGGTAAAATCACTAGGGCTCAACTTGTTCCCACAGTGTCTAGCCAAGACATAGCTGACAACCCAGTGGGATAATTTAGGGGTGCAGGGATATTTTTTTTCAGTGCTGCACTTCTGGCACAAAACTGTTGGGGCAACATTCTGTGATTTAACGGTAAAATTTTGAACGAATCCTATAGTAGTGCACCGATATGATGATGTTACTTCAGGTTTTGTGCTGGAAGCGACATCATGCATTGGCACAACATTGAAGAGCTCCCCCCATTTCCTCCACTGTCAAGGTCAATATAGTGGGAGACCCGGCCCTCCTTCTTGCTCCCATCTCCACTTTTGTTTGCCATCACACCAAGGTCTTCACAGACAGAGTTGCTCTACTCTAGGAGAAGCCATAGCAGTTAACTTAGTATATAACATTTACCACAATTTGGTAACCTACATGTCAGTCCCTGGCAGTTAGGTCCCTTTAAGTTCTCTACAGTTAACACACAGGTGTTCCAGTTGAAGCAACTTTATTAGAGATCTATGCAGTCCAATGTGTTCACCCAAAGGTAGCAATTGGCAGAAGTGACAATTCAAACAAAGGTATTACTAATTATTGGGAAACTTCCCGCCCTTCGGGTCCATTGATATTCTGACGCAAAAACCCAAAGGAGTTACATGGGAACTGATTAATTTAGACTAGACAGAGTACAAAGCGAAATTATCCCAGTGTCTGGGAAAAGATACAATGTTCGCTGCTTGCAGCTCTCCTCCAAAGACACTTGCTAGAAAAGTGAAAGTAAATATTTTCAGCAGATAATGGAGAGGCCCCACTGGCTCTCCTGTATTTCATGTTAGCAGTTTACACACTCTCAGATGCTATAACAGAATACAACTTTAGCAAAACAGTAACGATCAGCACAAAATGCAGAATACAATAATGGCAGGTATGCTGGCATACATGACACTACAATTTGGCCATTTAGATCAGTATGTGCTTACTAAATTAAGCTATACATTTCTGCCAAAGGCTCCAAATCTGCAAATGTTGCCTCTGCCTAGTAGCATTTACTTTGAAGACCTAAATGCCACACTACCCTTTCCAAATGAAAAGTGTTTTTCTTAATTTCTGGAGACTACAGAACTTTTTCCCATTCAGGAATGTGTTGCTACCATATTGTTTTTAAGTAAGAACCAACTAATTTACTTGGTTTTTTTGTGGAAATTTGCCCAATCTATCTGATGAAATTCGTTGAATGTCAAAACTCTCGGCAAAATAAATTAAATCAAATGCATTTAAATACATTTTCAAGCTTTAAAGAAATGGCAGATTTAAATACAAACCAGATGTATTTTGTAGAAATTAGCTTGTACTGAATTATAACACAACAGAGAAGCTATGGCCCAATTAAAAAGAATACTGTGGTGAACAAATTAAAGTAATAAGATTTCAGAAGGCATTTTTGGAAGAAATATTGAGGCAACACAAGGTCACTCAACATCAAAAAATATAAATACTGTAATCTGCATAGAAACTACGCCATTAATTGTTAATTGTTGATAGTCCTCTTTTTACATTTCCATCTATTCCCACTTCTGTTTCTTTTTCCTATGTTTAGAACACCTGTCCTTTGTTATTTGTGATACCACATGCCACTCCACTGGGTCTATGCTATAATACAACAGGGTTACCAATTCCAACTTGGAAATTCTTGGAGAGTTTGGGGCAGTGCCTGGGGAGGGCAGAATTTGGGAAGGGGAGGGAGCACAGTGGGAATGTGATGCTAATTCAGTTCACCTTCCTAAGCTGCGTTTTCCTCCAGGGGAACTTATCTAGTAGTCTAGAGATCAGTTGTAGTTCTGGGAGATCTTGAGGCCCTGCCTAGAGGTTGGCTAGCGTAGGTGGAGGATATTTTTTCTCCATGTTGTTGGCCCCTTTTCGTACTCTGTTGGGAGTGTTATCACATTCACAGTTGTTTAGTTTATTACTATATCTTTGGCGCCTAATGTACTATCTGAATTATGTAGATTGTAGAGGGTCTTCTAGGGGAATACAGTACAACTTTAGTATAAATTAATATAGAACAAAGAAAGGAGAATGAAGATCTGCAGAGTCCTTCACAGCAGTCTAGAGAGAGCTATAATTAAAACATGGTTGGGTCTCGTCCACATTCTGGCACCCTGGAACTGCAATAAAACATGGGGATAACTTCCAAATATTTCAGCTCCAATGAGAATGTTCTTCCTCAGTAGCAAGGCTGGACCACACGAATGCCAGCAATGGCCATGCCTGAATCTAGACCTGGGGGATGTGTACTGCTCATGATCCCTGGTCAGCTTCTTCCTGGGGAAAAACTGGAACTTAAGTTGCAGTAAACACTTAACTGGACAAAGGTGGAAGGCCAGTTTCTCCATGTCTGTTCAATTCAGAATCTTGTTGCTGCCTGCTAATTGCAGAGGGCACTGTGGCACACAGATAATTCCCTTCTGAATCTGAAGAGGGATCCGAGGCCTGAGCTCATGACAGTTTACTAGGCTAGATCCCAGTTTCAGAACCCACAGTTCCCATTTCACTCTGTTGGAATCCTATGCATGTTCAGACATGCTAAGGTGGGATATTGAACATACGGGGGTGGGTCGGGGGGGGGGGGTGGATCATGGCAACACGTTCTGGTCCCAGTCTACATACAGTCATTAGCTATATAAAGCCCATGGCTCAATTCATACATTATATGAAACAGTGGCTTAGTTTAACTATAGTTAGTGTGTGCAACCAGGATTCTACTTGCTTATTCAACTCCTGCTTTATCTTGACAAATGTTGCTCTCTTGTCTTTTGATCTAGCTAGTCACCTCTGTGGCCAGGGCAGTTCCAGAAAACAAGCCAGGATTCAGTCAGGATGTCTGAATTCATACATCATGTGAAACCATGGTTAAGACTAACTGTGGTTCATAAACCAACTTCAAACCATGGATTGAAAGGACCTCACTAATCAGTTGCACTTTGGGTCTGAATGGCACCTATGTGTAGGTTTGTGCCTGGATGTAAGTGTTTATGTCTTTCTTCATACTATCAGGAACCCTGCTTGCCTAGCAAATGTATTCATTAGCTTCGCCTTAGAACAGTGGTAGTCAGCTCATGACTGACAGAACCCACTTCTGCGATTACCATCAACTGAAAGAGCCGCATTGACTTCCATCCTGGGCATGGGGCTTGCACACTCAGGGAGGCACACAATTTACCCGTTCATCCAGCAGCGGCTGTTTCAAAGTGGGAGCTACCTGCCAAACACAAGCCCCACCAGGCAAGAGTGTTAGCCAAATTGCCTCAAGAATGGGGAATTAATAAGCCGCAGGCTATTATTAAGGGATCATGACCTGTGTATACCAGGGTCAGAAATCCTGGATTCAGCTCAATAAGAGAGGAGACTAATACTTCAATGAATCAAAGCTTTTACTTAATAATCTTGAGTATACAGAGTACAAGAAGCACACACCCATTCATTACAAGACTAGGAAATAAAAGGTGGGAAATATAGAGATGGTTGTATTAGCAGGATACACACCTGCCTGGCAAGAAGCAGAGATTTGGCAGCAAGGAGTGAAAGGTCTACATTAATTGGGATAGAGCACTGGCCTCTCCCTTAAATAGCCAATTCTCTGTCCTGGGGCATGATCAGTGGAATGATCTATATCCCATTGATGGTTCTCAGGAAATTTAACAAAAACAATCAATGTGTCATTTTAACAGGACACAAGATATCCAGGATGGATAATCTGGAATCTAATGTTTTTCTTTATGACGCCTTAGGAGAACAGGAGGGAGGGGAAAAGAGCGGGAAGGAAGTGATTGAGTTTATTGATGGTACTTGGTGACACTTCCATGGAGAAGAAAAGATGCGAATGGGGCACCATCTGCATTTTATTGCAATCCGTTGTTTGATAGTTGGAGACGATCATTTTGATGTGGGATTCCCAGAGTCTGAGGTGCCTTGCTTCCTGGTCTTTGCTTCGGGTATCTGCACATCAAAGGTGCAACATGCAAACAGCTTGTGGCAGCAGCACTAGCTAGCTATGGCATCCACAGGAAAAATAGTTGTCTCTCGCTGCTAGTTCTGGTTCCTGTAGGGATCTCAGCAGGGGCTGGCATCTTGGCAAGCAGGCCTGTTTATCTGGGTATGGTGTGGCCACTCCAGAATGTTTGCAGAGAGGGTGGCTTGTGGGTGCTGATCAGCGAGTTGCCCAGCCAGTTCCATGACGTTCCCCTCTTCATGTGTCATATTGGCCTCAGTATCAAGTTAAGCCCTGTTCATACATAAAGTCCATGTCCAGACTCTGAGGAGCGTGTTCTAGGCAACAAGGGTCTTGCCCACTTTACTTAAACATGGGGCAGGGGCCACATTACTGGTCAGAAAAGCCACATGTGGCACAAAAAGCCATAGCCATAATAAATTTATTACTATTACTATTACTATTACTATTACTATTACTATTACTATTACTATTACTATTACTATTACTATTACTATTACTATTACTATTACTATTATTAGAATATCTAAAATATGTCTCTAGACAATAAGCAAAGAAAACTGGCTAATTAATAGGAAACAGAGAGTGAGTATAAACGGACACTTCTCACAGTGGAGGGTGGTGAGCAGTGGGGTGCCACAGGGGTCGGTATTGGGTCCAATGCTTTTTAACTTGTTTATTAATGATTTGGAATTGGGATTAAGCAGTGAAGTGGCTAAATTTGCAGATGACACGAAATTGTTCAGGGTGGTGAAAGCCAGAGAGGATTGTGAGGCACTCCAAAGGGATCTGTCGAGGCTAGAAGAGTGGGCATCCATGTAGCAAATGAGGTTCAATGTAGCCAAGTGCAAAGTAATGCACACTGGAACCAAAAATCCAAAATATAAATACAAGTTGATGGGGTCTGAACTGGCAGAGACTGACCAAGAGAGAGATCTTGGAGTCATGATAGATAACTCACTAAAAACGTCAGCACAGTGTGCGACTGCCATAAAAAAAGCTAATGCTATGCTAGGGGTTATTAGGAAAGGGATTGAAAACAAATCAGCCGGTATCATAATGCCTCTGTATAAATCGATGGTGAGGCCTCATTTGGAGTACTGTGTACAGTTCTGGTCGCCACACCTTAAAAAAGATATCATAGCACTGGAAAAAGTACAGAGAAGGGCAACTAAAATGATTAAAGGGTTGGAACACTTTCCCTATGAGGAAAGATTGAGGCGCTTGGGGCTCTTTAGCCTGGAGAAAAGACGACTGAGGGGAGACATTATAGAGGTTTACAAGATAATGCACGGGTTAGAGAAGGTAGAGAAAGATGTGTTTTTCTCCCTTTCTCACAATACAAGAACTCGTGGGCACTCTATGAAATTATTGAGCAGTCGGGTTAGAACAGATAGAAGAAAATACTACTTTACACAAAGGGTGATAAACACATGGAATTCGTTGCCACAGGAGGTGGTGGCAGCTACAAGCATTGCCAGCTTCAAGAGGGGACTGGACAAATATATGGAGCAGAGGTCCATCAGTGGCTATTAGCCACAGGAGATAGATGGTATTCTCTTTGTGGGGAGGTGGTGCTCTGTTGTCTTGGTGCTGGAAGGAAGGCAGTGGGAGGGCTTCTGGTGTCCTGGCCTCACTGACAGTCCTTTAGATGGCACTGGATTTCTAGCCACTGTGTGTGACAGAATGTTGGACTGGATGGGCCACTGGCCTGATCCAACATGGCTTTGCTTATGTTCTTATGCTTAAAACATCTTGGGCCAGCCCTGCCGCTTCTTCTTCCAAGAGCAACACTTTTCCTTTGCTTCCAGTGCTGCCTTTATTCTGTGTTTTTTAACTTGGGTAGAACATCTGTTCCACCCACTGTTTAAAGGTAAATGTTTGGATTCCTGCTATCTATGAAATTTCTCTATGGGCATTGCAAATCAGTAGGGAAAAACTTAATCTGCGCTTATACTCTAAGTACAAAATGCTTTTAGTAAGAGCTTCCGACGCTTTAAATTATCTGGTGCTAAATAATTGAGAAGGGTGAGTAATGTAGCAGCCAAAAGTGAAAGAACCATAAACACTGACTGCTGTACTACATTTACTTTTAGAGGTAGTGATTCTGACCTAAAGACTTCCGTAGCCACATAAATATTTTAAACAGCTGAAGAAACTTGAATATTCTTTGTTTGCTCAGACATTAAATATGCAACAGCCAAGGCAAACATTTCACTAATAGAATCATTCTATATAGCTATAAACTTTGCTGTTTGTTTATGGGAGTTTCTAAAAATAAACCGGCAATCAACAAGAATATCATAAAAAGCTTCAGGTTTTTAACTTTCATTGACCGCTTGTAATAAACTTGATACATTCTCTTAACCACTCTGATAAACCTGCTTACCAGAATTAGAAAAAGTAGTACTCTAAGTGGTTAAATCACTTTGGCCTTCAAGTCCATCATCAAAGAAATTTAGCCAATTAAGGCTACAAACCTAAGAACACTTTGCTGGGAGGAAGTGCCATTGAAAAACATAGTGTGTCTATCTCTGCAATGTGTACCTGAGATTAAGTACCAAACTAAATGTGATGGTGACAGGACTGTTTGAACTAGGCTTGCCATTTGTTCAGCTATGGTGTGTAAACCCTCGCTTTCAGCCCCATTCCTCAACCCTCAAGAAACTATGGAGAGGGAGAAAAATGTCCAGAAAAATGGCTTCCGTGGTGACGCTCTAGAAATTGCCCTGTGTTTTATGTCCTTATCCTTCTCTAGCAGTGCCCTCAAACGCTCCCAACATTTCCACGGCCATGCTGGCAACCTGGGTTTGAATACAGAATTGCAATAAGTAGAGAGAGGGGAGAGGAGTCTGATTTTAAAAGCAAAAAGGACATAGAGTTGAAGGCAGGTCCAGTCCTATCATCTAGCAAAGAAAGGCTGTGTTCCCAGGTGCTGGTTATGGAGGAGGGGGAGAAGTTACCACTTTCATCCATTTCCCCTTGCCTTGCCCTCTAGTTGCTACCAGTGTTCCCGCTAATGTGAGCACGTGAGCAATCGCTCACAGATTCTGACTCCTCTGCTCACAGCTTCTCAGATGTAGCTCACAGATACTAACCCTCAGGTGGCCCCGCCCTCCCACTCAGCCAGCATCTGCAGATGGGCCCTATATGGATGGAGCCTCATCCCACTTCTCCCTTCCTGGCTGTGGCTGGTTTGGCCCCCAGGGTGGTGCCAGAGAGCGCCTCCAGCCACTGCTGGCTCTCTAGCTGGGGAACAGAGCAGAGCGAGTGATCGGGTCTGGCCTGACCCATGCAGCCTGAAATCGCTAGGATCCCCTCAGCCCCAGACAGCGGAGGAGAGGAGGTAGTGCCTCAGCCGCCACCATGGTGAAGGTGTAATTTAACTTGGCCTTGGCGCAGAAGGAGGCTGAAGAAGTAAGCACTGACTCACAAAAGCTCATCTTGAAATAAACATGCTAGTCAGTGCCATTGCGTGCCTGCTTTATTTTGCAGCAACAGACTAATACAACTACCCCTTTGTAATCAGCATAGACATATCCATTTTTATACAGAAGAATACTCTGTTTTTTGTGGCCCTTTTACCTAATGGCTTTTATTGTAATCAAAACAATTTGATTGCGATTTTTTTTTTAAAAGGAGATGCACTCAAAATTTTAATGAAAGTTGTTGTTTCGGCTCACAAAGTAGATCTTTAGCTCACAACACTGCAAAGCTTAGAGGGAACATTGGTTGCTACCATCTCCTCAGCTTTGCCTTGTAGGATGTCAATGTGCCATAATCATCGGCATTGTTTTCAAGAGTAACAGATCACCAAAAGCCATTGCATGAGTCTGACAAGTATTTTCCTCATGTTTCTCAGGAAAGACACAGTAGCCTAGGATAATCTGACCCAGTACTTAGAGAACATGAGGAATAATGAACCTTTATGAAGCACATCCTAATGTGTCAGTTTTGTCATTCACAGAAACTGAACTGGCTGAGTCTGTTCCAGTTCAACCAGAAGGCAACAACATTTGTGAATTTTGAACAATGCAACTGAATAGGGCCACTCGATATGCCAGATTCTTTTGTGGCTTGAATAAGCATGCTGTCTCAACACCTGTCTCATAGAATTTATTCTGAGGCACACATGAATGAGAGTACATAATACTCTTTTCTATATGCTGAATTTAAAGTGATTCACCTGGAGAATGTGCATAAATACTGGTAAATACATACCTTCACTGAATATTGTGGAGAATATATGTATAGGAGGAAGGTGAAGAGGAAGCTATTTTTCCTGGTTAATATATAACTTCTAGGTCATGCTGGACAATGTGAATGTTATGCGCACTTACCAGAAAACTCAGAGTGACCATGATGTATGTGGATACCCTGTGTGCTTCCATATCAGGGTGATTTCTTGTGGTCATCTGTTTGCTGATGTGATTGTGTGAAATTGCTCTTGGAAATGGTTTCCCTTTCACACCTGAAGTGCATTGAAGCCCCCACCCCCCGAATTCTCATGATTCCCTCAGGATTCTCCGCCCACCTTGTTTTAGTTATTTTTTTTTTTGAGGGGCATGGGTAATGCTGCATGGAAATAATGCAATATCTTTTCAAAAAGTTTTCTCCAAAACATACCTTTGATGATCCCTTTGTAAGGATCTGCCAAGCAACTCTCAAAAGACTTCACTACAAGCAGTAAAAGAACTTTATTGAAAAGCTGCTAGTCTCAGGAACTTACTTCATCTTTGCCAGGAATAACATTCACATGCAAGCATCAAGCATATATAGGCTTTCACAGCGTGGGCTAAGATTCTCACTCCCCCCAGTGTCTAATGGTCAGCTAGCCTCAGTGGGAAAACATCTAAGCGGGAAACAGCAGAACTGACGTCTGGGATCTTCAAGGTCATGGTGTCTGGGAACTACTGGGTGCAATTCAGAGGAGCATACAGATTATAGCCAGAACAAATGCCTCCCTTGCAAACAGCTATGTGAGTTACAAGTGAAAGGCAAGGTCATTAACAGTTGCAGTCCAGTCAAAGAATAACCTTTGCATTTAACCATAATCATAGCATCCAGGAACAACAGAGTGCTGCTGGGTATGGCAGGTGATACTGAACACCTGACACCTTTCCCCCTAGCTGAGCTGTGGTTGATTGTCTTCCCTTTAAAAAAAAAACTTACAGGCATTAATAATGCTGGATACAAATAAGGCAATACCTTTATAACCTTTAAAAACCCTCCTGGGACGATCCCCTGCCCTTTTGTTGTGTTCATTTCCGCAGGGGAGTGACTGCTTGCAGTCACCAGTGCAAGAAAGTATAATAGACCAGCACTTTGATGACTATGATAATTGCTTTTGTTTCCCCTTCAGATACAAGAGATTGCCCATAGTGTCTTGCCCAACTGGTGTCCCCCCTCCCCAAGTTTTAAATAAAGTTTTTCGTGTGGAAGGAATGGGCTGTTAATGGTGTGTGCACAAATGGAGGGTATCATGTGGAAACGTGGGCGGGGGACACCAGTTGGGTAGCTGAAATGTGGGAGATTCTTGGTGTGGAAGCAGCTCCTGTCTTTTGTTGGATGTTCTTCTGCATGATCCCTGTCATCATTTAGATTTTATTCATGTTGATTATGGAATATGCAAAATCCCTTTTTGTTCACATTCTCTGTGAGATCCTGTAAAGGTACCCAATGGCAGAATTTTCTGCACAGTATTTTCCTGTCATGAATCTCTTAAACCCACACAATGTTATTAAACTTTATATTCATAATTGTTCTTGGGTACTAAAAGAGGGAAACAGTTGCTCACAGAAGCCCTTCAGAGTTGAGCTACAGTCTGAAAGTGCTCCCAGCTCAGAATTCAGTGGCTGCGGACACAACACACTGTAGTTTGTAGCCTCTAAACATTTGCTGATTAACATGTGACAAAAGGAGGGTTGGAGGGTTTGTTTGTTTTGTCATCAACTTAGAGAAATATGAGTTTTGAAAAGTGAAGTAGGTCACAAGTGTTAAGAACCCTTGCAGAACAACTGGGAACTAGTGGTGGTGTGATAGTAGCACAGCTGCCTCTTCATATGAACTCCAAACAAACAGCTATGTTAGTTACAACTGAAAAGTCAAAGGTTGGATCTCTGCAAAGAGAACAGCATGGGGTCACATTCCTTCAAAAGCCCATCTTGTGAACTGTGACAACTGTACAACCAGAAGCACCTACCCATTTTGTTTTCATTTCCTAGGATAATGTTTCCCAAAGGCTTGCCCACAGTCATGGGCACATAGACTGAGAGCAATTTACTGATTGGCAGTTCAGATAAAACTCTTTTTGATTTTGCTACCACAGACTAACACGGCTAACTTCTCTGCATCTATTTCTGCAGTTAACATGAAAGAAAACTATTGCTGGTTGAGAAGGCAGGTGAGATTATATACTCTGACTTAGCCAGATTCACCCAAGGAGGTCTGTAGTGGCATTTGGCAAGACAGAAACAGTATCTAAGGGAGTCCATGCAGAGGATTCAAGGAACTCCAATAAGGCATATCAAAGGAAGTGAAGTTTAGAGAGAAATTAAAGGAGCTGGAAAACTGAGAGGTTTCAGCTTCATGTGCGTGGGGTTCACCAAGCTCCTAGATGAATGGGTAGGTTAGTTTCTCCAGCCCACTTCTGACAGAGAAGTGACACTTGGGGCTGTGTCACCTCAACCAAAACCTACTTTGGATACAATCTTTCCAGAAAGATAGTAGCAAAGCAGGTATGGGAAAGAATGCAGTGGCACTGGGGAAGACCCCAAAAGTGGACAACCACAGGATGATGTTGTGTGTGGAAGTCCTAAAAATAACCATTGTGTTTTGAGCAGGGGAGAGAGCTCAGAGGAATGTGGAAGCAACCTAAGATATCCAAATGCCAAAGACTGTTCATAACTTAGATACCTAGGTAAGAGCCAGGAAAATATACACAGTCTTGACTGTCAATCAAGAGCGAACAGTGCCTGCTAATAAGCTGTGAAAGAAATGGAAGGAATGGATGTTACCAAAGCAATGACCTTAAGTTCATGCTCAACTGCCTGTTTAGCAGAAAGAGGGATAAATACTGACTACAGAATTCTGTATTCCATTTTTATACTGGTAATAATTTGCTTAAGTTTTATTTGTTTTTAAATCTTTTTAAACCTTTGCCTTTGGACTTTTAGTTCAGCTCCTTCCTACTTGACCTTAAACTTATATGTCAGGAGGGATCTGGTCCCAATCAACACTCCTTATATTTCCACTCACACATAGCTTCAGATGTTCTCTACTTTACTCAGGCTTATACCTAGAGAACACCTTCCTTTGTGTGTGTGTGTGTGTGTGTGTGACCTATATGCCTCCCCAAAGGTTTTTGTTGCCCCCAAGGGCTTTCACTTTTTGCCTTTCTGCTTAACTGATACATACAAAGGCTTTGTTATAGATGGTAGTGTGACAGAACAGTCTGCACATGAGGATCTTTTTTCTTAAACAAAAGTAGAATTTATTGGTAAGTACATAAGCATGATGCTTGCAGAGTTTTGAAAAGAGTATTGGTTTTAGAATAGTTCTTAAGTTTGATAACTTCACAATTAATTATCTCTTCTTAAAGGTATATTCAGACGCAGTCACACAGAATGATTTTCCATACAAGTTTTCACTGACAGAATAAACTCTCTTCTCATCCGCACAGACAGATTCATTCAGGCCTTTCCATGCAGCTTGCTTGACTCAGAATAATTTCTCTCTCAGATATGCACAGACTGCCCCAGACACACACACAGTTTGCCTGATTTAGACAGAATTTCTTAGAACACCACACAGATTCACTGGACTTGGCAGAATAAGACCCCTTTCAGGTTTTCACAGTTTACCTGTTTTAACTAGAATCTCTCACAAGTTCACACAGACAGCACAGGCTCCACACAGCTTGTCTGACTTAACTAGAATGACCTCTCTCAAAGATATATGAAGGGTGATTCAACACTGACTAAAAATTGCAGTTCGCTCCACCCTCTAGGTTACAGCTACTGTCCAATCAGATTACTCTCCACTCACTCTACCCCCCTCCTTCTTTCCTCAGAGGCTAGGGTTGCCATTCCCCAATTGGGATCCCCTGCTCCTACTCTCCACCTCCATCACCACTCACCTGGCTGGTTCAGGGAAAGGCAGGGGAAAAGGCCTCCTAGGCACACTCCTGGGGCAGCACAATGATGTCACTCCTGGGAGTGACACTATTACACTTAGCCCCGGCGCCAGGGTTACTGGTGCCTGATGCCATCCTTGCACGTGCATGCAGCATGCACGTGCCCCCGACTGCGTGATGACATCATCACGTGACGACGTCATCATGTGGTGATGTTGGGGCCATTGGCCGGCGGGTGGCTGGGGTGGCACAAGGAGGCCACCCGTGTTCCACAGGCCGCCCTGGCCGCCTGCCATCCCTGGCCCATGGCTGCTGCACCTGCCCAGGGGGTGTGTGGCGGCGGTGGCGGTGGTGCAGGGCTGGCCAGCGGTGGCGCAGTGTGTGCCTCTGCCCCCAGCACCCCCTCCGGCGCCCCCTCCGGCCCCGCAGCACCCACAGCACCCACCTCACTTCCTCAGCAGTGGCGCTGGCCCTGATCACGCTGCCCTGAGAGTGCTCCCACACTTTGCAGCAGGCCAACTTGGACCAAATGGGCTAATGGGCTTGTTTGGGACCCAAATCAGCACAGTGCAAAGCACATGCTTGCTCCCACATCTGTATGATGACATCACTTCCCAGATGTGACATCATCACACTTGCCTGGGAGCGTGTGCGCACAAAGAAGAACATAAAGGTGAGTGCCAGGTCCCCACCACCGCTCTTGCCAGGAGGGTAAGGGGACCTGGCAAGCCTATTAGAGGCCTTCATTTAAACTTACAGCAACAGTTTAAAAAAACCCATATTAGCAAGCAGAAATAAAATACTCAAACTTAATTATATGCAAAATTCTAAAATATTGTTTCATAAATGTCAGGAGATCTGTTATACATTTTAATTTGGTATTGAAAAGATGACCTGACCTGAAGCACAGGTATAGTCACAGTCAAGCATGGAAAACAATAGTGGTTGATTGTTGCATGTTCCTCCATTTCCTTATTGTTGCAGTTTTGTTTTCATCTATGCAGAAGAACTTTCCCCAGATGAAACTTCAGTCTTTATTGAAGTTTCCTATTCATTGTTCCTCATCTCCTGGAGCATTTATTTAGCTCTGTTATTTATTATCCACAAAAGAATTAATTATTTTTCTCTTCTTTTGGAGGGACAGCTGAAAAATAATATATTGAAAACAGGTGATTCAGTATCTCATCGGCATGTGGGTTTATCACAGTAATGGTGAAAGGACAGGATCAGAGGAAGTGGAACATATAAAATAAACATAAGCGGTCAGGCTGTGTAGCAATTTATGACCTGAGTATAAAAAAACAGTACACACATTCAGTTATTTGATTTGGCTGAAAGTCACCAAAAGCGATGTTGCTTAGCAATTGGAAGTGTTTGGCAACAAAACAATGACATGTGAGTTCTGTTGCAACACAGGAAGTTGCAATGACACAAAGATTTCCTATATAAATGAAACGAGGCAAAAGATGTGTTCTGATCCTCCTGTAGATAAGCAAATGAGCCAATGTTTATTGTATGAGCAGAAATGCTAGTACAGCAGATTAGCCAAGAAAAACCTGGGGCCAAATCCATAAAGGTCACACAATGACCTTGGGCCAGTCACTTTGGTTCAGGCATAACACCAAATCTCAAGCATCAGAATCTAATTAGTTTCTCCTTGGTTTGCAGCAAACCATGCTTTGTTCTCAATTTGCAGTTCTTCAGCGCAGGTTAAGTGTAGGCCATAGTTGGAGGTGCATGACAATTGGCGCATAAATCCAAGAATTCTGCAGATAGGTTCATGTAGCAGCAAACTATGATTGAACATCACATCTAAATCATGCTACCTCTCCCATACTAATCTACCTCACAGGGTTGCTGATGGGATAAGTTAAGGAAGAAAAACCTGCAGTTTTTCCACACTGCAAAACTCAGGTGCACATGCCTCCCTGGGACGGCAAAGATGAAATTAACAAACCTCTGAGGAGTAATTGCCTGCTGTGTCTTTTCAAACTATGCTTCCCTGCTAACATTGCATCTCCCAGCATTTCAAGATGTCTTGTGTAGAGGGATTCAGTCTTTTGCATCAACACAAGCTATAACAATATTGCCCAAGTCATGCAAAATCTCTCCTGCATAAAATGATTGCCTTAAATTCTCCAAATGACATCTCTCAAATGGCAGCTTCCAAAGTGAAATCCTACACAGCCTTACTGTAATAGCTCCATAACCTCACAGATTGCAATACATTTTCCAAGTGTTTATCAAGCATCTGTTAACTGTCACCAGGGCTGTCATCCTGGTGGTATTCCTTCTTAATTCTCCTACAATTTAGAAGCAGCTATATAGTCTACAGTACCATTGCTGTCTGGTTGCAGTTAGCATAGGAAAAGTTCAAGCAGTTACTGCTTCTCATTACATTTCTGAGTTCAGTTCCAGTATAAGGTGTCAGTGAGGAAATTAGATCATTTCAGGTACACAGCATGTAACGGGGAAGAAACTCTTATACAGCCCCCTCATATATGTGTACAACGAGACTTAGAGCTGGTCTTGGCCCTGGCCTGCCACATCACCACATGAAGAATATAATGGCAAGCTGCAAAATCACACACAGGTCTGAAATGGATCTTCGAAAGCTGTCTCAGTCCATGCCTGATGACACTCTGTGTCCAGGTCCAGATCTTCACTGTCTTGTGTTGGAGCAATTGGTCATAAAAATACACAACCATGAATCCATAGGCATTAAGGCCATCTTGAAAATTTACTTAATGTTGAATTTACCTTAGGGAGGGGTATATTTTCCCCTCCCATGTATCACCTAGTACTTCAGCACCAAAGTGTAATGACCTTATCCTCTACAGAGTGAATACCTCATGCAAGGATAGCAATATAAATAGCACTGACAAGAACTGTTGGGGCTTCTCTGTAGTACGTAGCATAGAGTTACATAGACAGATTCCTCCCTCGTTTAAATCCAGGAAACCCCTCTGAAGGCCATACAAAGTGCTGAACAGATGTAACAAAGGGCAGAATTTAATGCTGGAGATAGCTCACGTGTTTTTGATGCTTCATCACCAGGCCTAATGTGGACCAAGCAAGACAAGACTCACTATTAGGCTAAAAAATGCCCAGAATCATTCCAAACCGAATTGAAGTATTTGCTGTAATGTAAGTTACTATTTAGGTGAATTCCCTTTCAAGGAAGAGAATATTAATTTTCTGCTGTCTAAGAACTACGATATCTCTTCCCTTATTGCACTGCAATAGATCAGGTTTCCTTCCATGGCTAAACCTGAAATAGGGCAGTCTCATTATGCTCACAATATGCAGTGTAAATTTCAGTAATGGATTTTAGCCCATGTTTGAGGATAGCCACTAGAAGATAACAAAACAGTGTTTATGGCCTACAGACATATGGTTCAGGTTGGAATCTCAATCTGAACCTTTCTTCCAGTTCTTGCAGACACTGGATCTTGTTCTGAGGTGCTTTGATACTACAATGCTCTAACGTGGCTTGTGAGAAGAAGCTCACATAATTCCATGTTGCAATCTAGACCTTTGAGGAGGCATCTGCTTTACTTTGATTGAATCTAGCTGCTGTACTGATGATTGACTTGACTGTTACTGATGATAACGAGCCTGAAGCATTCTGGTGAAATCCAAGTACTTCAGTGTTGAATCACTGTCCTTATTTTTCTCCAGGCTTATTTTTGCATCTCAAAGTGTTTCCATATGTTATTGTTTTTGTCCCACTGGTAACATCTTTCTGAGATCTTTTTATTTCAGGACAGGGGAACTAATTAAATTGTAGTTTGATAATACTTGAAAACAAGATGCAAATCCTATTTTTTTCTCCATTACTGCTTTTTTGCCTTGCTTGAGTAATGATAAATCCAGGGCTTTTTTTCTGGGAAAAGAAGTGGTGGAACTCAGTGGGTTGACCTTGGAGAAAATGGTCACATGGCTGGTGGCCCCGCCCCCTGCCCTAGGAGAAAATGGTCACATGGCTGGTGGTCCCGCCCCCTGCTCTCCAGACAGAGGGGAGTTTAGATTGCCCTCCGCGCATGGAGTTCTGGAACCTCCTTCAAGAGGTTCCAGAACTCCGTTCCACTGCGTTCCAGCTGAAAAAAAGCCCTGGGTAAATCAATGAATTATGTAGATTGCTCCTAGTATTAAAAATTGGATAGCTTGAAATGGAAGTTGTAAATGCAGGCTTTACTACATTAACACTTCCTTGACTTTGTTCCCTATCTTTAATTTCACCTTCTTTAAAGGAGTTATGGGACCTGCTATATGACTCTAGGCAAATATGTAGGTCATATTTGGAGGCTCTACTTATGTGCCTGGGGCAGTGTGTGACTTTGCAAGGCAAGACTTTCTCAGTGCTGATGGCACAAAGGTTGTGATTGAAACACCTTCTCTAAGGATGTTCAAAGTGCTGCCTCACTATTGTCCTTTAGAAAATAAATGAAAATTTGTTCTTCTAGAGGGCATATACATTATTAAAGCACTATAGAATTTTACCGTTGTTGGCTTTCTGTCTTTTTTTATTTTTGCAGTTTAGTTTTGTTAGTGTGTAACTGATGTCATTTTTATATTTTGAATTTTGAGAAGAATGTAGGAAGATGCCATTTTACCAAATTCACAGTTCCCACTTACACAACAATCCATCTACTTTTCTCTTCATATTTCCATCTTACTGCAAGGCCCCACCCCCCTTCAGCATCTGCCAAGGGATTATATAAAAACAAATTCTCCACATCAAGCTTAATTCAAGCTCTCTGCAAGCCACTGGCCTACTCTACCTTTTCAAAAATAATCCTGCCTGCCACAGCAAAAGGAAAATTTATGGGGAAAACATAGGTCAGGGGTGAGTGGGTGGCTTGAAATTGAAATGGAAATTTTCTCAGTGCACACCCCTAGATGGCTCATAAAAATCTGCTCTGTCAACTGTTGTTCCACAATAGCACTGTTTGACAGCTATTTTGATCACTGTCCACTCCTGTTAATCTGATATCATTGATTTTTATCTATTTATTTGATTAACACCTTTTCCTTGTTATGGAAGTCAAGGTAGCATTTAATAGGGTTGCCAACTCCAGCTTAGGCAATTCCTGAAGATTTAGGAGTAATACCTGAGAAGCAGTGGCATTGCTTGGGGGGCAGGGGGTGGCTACCCCAGGCACAATATTTTGAGGGGGTGCCACGTCCACGGCCCCCCTGGGAGCACCTCTGCTCACCTCCCCGCCCCTTCGCTGTAGCTGCCACCACTGCCAGCTTGGTGCCCAGCAAGCCAGGCACCCCAGCGACACTGCAGGAGGCACAGCAGGTGGCTCACCTCCCTGCTCATCTCCTGACCTTCCCTGCTCCCGTGGTTCAAGCTGCCTATGTCCCGCCCACACCGCTGCCATCAGCTCAGCACCCAGCGGCAACATGGGCAGCTGTGGAAAAGAAGTAAGGAGCGGTGAGGCAAGCGGCCTGAACCGTGGGAGCACTCTGGGGGGCACACCCCTGCAGCCCACCTCCCAGCTCCTTCACCACAGCTGCCCATGCCACTGCCACCAGCTTGGCACCCTGTGATGGTGTGGGCAGCTGAGGCAAAGTGGTAAGGAGCGGTAAAGTGAGCCGCCCAAACTACAGAAGCGCACCCCTGTGCAATGACATCATGGAAGTGATGTCATCACACAGGGCCCAGAGCACGCACATGCATGGAGGCAAGGGCACCACCTCCTGCCCCAGGTGCAGCTAACCCATGCTACACTGCTGCTGGGGAAGAGCAGTGAGTCAGTAGAGTTGTAATGCCATAGTGTCTACCTTCCAAAGCTGCCATTTTCATTAGGGGAACTGATTTCTATACTATGTTGATGATTTGTAATTCTGGGGAACCTCCATGCCCCATCTGGTGTGTTTGATAACTCCAAATCTCACCCAGAAAACCTACCTGAGCATTCAGAGTTCCCAGGAAGTCTTCTATATGGGCAGTGACTGGAAACATCAGCAAAATTGCTGTATTGTTACCCTAAATGGAGGCTCTCCTTGTGGGTTGGGGGAATTAACATTCAAGGAGACACAGCAAGAGGGGGTAACTGGGATCTTCACCAAGGTATACCAGGTTATTCCCTTAGAGAATTCTCGAGTAAACAGGTGGGTGTATAACAGGAAAGGTTTCTTTATCAAAATAGCAATAAAAGGCAAACGTACAGGAAACACAC
This sequence comes from Eublepharis macularius, assembly GCF_028583425.1. NCBI lineage: Eukaryota > Metazoa > Chordata > Lepidosauria > Squamata > Eublepharidae > Eublepharis > Eublepharis macularius. The sequence continues at coordinate 50,923,291 of NC_072798.1, forward strand.
ACAGGATACACACAGAGCTAACTAAGAAAACAAAAAAGAAATGGGAGAGTGTAGTTGGGATTGGATGATATTTACCAAACTCAGGGAGAAGGAGGAGAGGACCTATGGAGGAGCAGCAAAGTGACCTGTGCTTCACAGTAAGAAGGGGCTCAAGTGAACTTTAGGGCATGTAGACAGATACCAAGACACACACACACACAGCATATGGCCAGGCAGTCTAGTTACAGCAAAATGTGCTTCTGTCTTGCCTCCAAAACAATGGCTTAATTGCTTGTCCAGAGATAGGATAATAAGTTGGAAGAGGTGTGATATGATTATCTTGGGCTGGGCTATAGGTAAAACTATTACTTGAAGACCCAGTAGCTACTGGATAAGGAGGCTATCAGATGCATTGAATAGCCCTGATTAGGTAAATGGGAAAGGAAAGATGGAGGGAGGTGCTGATGGGATTAAGCAGGAAAGTGTCTCAGGAAGCCTCATTATCTCTGCTGCTCTCCAGGTTGTGGAGGCCAGTCAGTCAGTCCCTCATGTCTTGATAATTTTCCAGTCTCCAGGCTGCCTAGCATCCATGCTGTCTTGCTGGGCAGTGTCTGGAACTGCTGAGTTTATGGTATTCCATATCCATAAACTGCCCTTCTAGTATGAGAGAGGGGTCTGACTGCTAACAGTATCATGTGCCCTCCAACCATCTTGGGACCATATCCTGTGATATTTGAAAAGCAGCAGCTCGGTCATACAATTGCTCATGTTTGAGGAGAGACTATCTTCTTCAGAAAATATTTGTTTTTGTTAGTAGTTGTTCACCAGAAATGCTGTAAAAATTATGACAGGTATGCAATATCACATTATTGCTCTTTAGGTTTGGAAGGTAAAAAGAAGAGGAACATCTACTTCAGATATTTTTCTGTGATTTAGATACCATTCTATAAGCAGCATTACAAGAGTTTTTGTTTTGTTGAGAGATATCTATATTTTAATTTTTATTGTGAAGTTTTTTCCTGACTTTTAAAAAAAGTTACATGAGGAAGGCACTATGTCTCTTATTGTTGAAAGGCAAATAATATGAAATATGATACATGTTAAAGTAACATAAATTTCAAACTTTTTTGTACAGAAAGAATTCACAATCACAAGCATGTGGGTGTTACTCAATTTGCTTCAGCTAGTGACATCTGTACGAGAGCTACAAATGGCACTGAAGTTAAGGAGTTGTGAAATCATTCTGAAAATACACAGTGAGGAGACCAATCTTGTAATCTGTAATTAAGAAAAAGATGAAATTGGAGCAAGTTTGTCAGCGGAAATTGTGATGCCAAGTAGGAGCCTTCCAAAACAACTTGGTGACAAGAACAGAAAAGTTATCACAGGAAGCATTTGCTCGATATCAGTTTTCCTACTAGCTCCTTCCAACAAGTATAACAGATCAAATGGAGAAATTGAGTTGGTCATGAAATACTGAACTATGTGGCAGTGATATGAATTAAAGATGTTACTCTGCTGAATAGGAAACAAAAACAGAGTAAGACGTGTTATCTTTGCTGCTCCTACCATTTAAAACACAAGCAATAACAATACATTTATATTAGAAGCCATGGGACCATTATAGGTTTAAGTAGGTGGCAGAGAGATTTCAATAAGGAAAGGACAAATTCACAACAAATTTAAAGATCTCTTTTTGAATATGTTCAAGATTAAATTTTTAAAGACCTATATATTGGTTAAGAATATTTGTTATAAAGCCTATTTTAATACTTTATAATGTAATGTTAGACCATATTATCACTGACTTCACCAATGTCCAGCTCCTGGTTCCTCCTACATTTGATGGTGACATTGATGAAGTCACCAAGAAATGAAGGTTCTTTCTTATGGCAATGCCATCAATGGTATGTGATTAGAGATGGGCACAAACAGCAATATGAACCAAAAAAAAGGCCACGAACAGCCCAATCTGCTGTTTGCGAACAAGCTGTTTGTGAGGCTCCATTCTAAATGAACAGGTGGTCATTGCAAGCCTTGTTCGTTGCTGTTCTTCAAGCCAAACAGTCTGGCACCTGCAAATTCCCTTGGCAACTTAGGCAGGGATTGTCTGAACTCTGTCTGAACTCCTGCTGTTGTCCTGGAAACCCCAATCTAAGCCCCATTTAGCTTGATAGGCAGGTATTCCTTCCGAGTGTGGATCTCCAAATTTGTTACAAGGGAACAAAGACCAGGGGGGAGGGGGGCTCCTATCTCTGGCTTTGCAGACAGTGGAGAGGGAGAGACAGCTGCTGTTGGCATTTTGATAGAGAGAGTGCATTGGAGCTTGAATTTTCTTTGTGTGTGGTGGGATATGGATCTACCCCTCCAGGTTCCAAGCCTGCTACCAGGCTCTAGGCCAAGCTATTATTTATTATTGGTACCTTTCTTGCTGCCTGCTCAGGTAAGGTTTCTGGGAGTGGTGCAGGAGGGATCTTGACTAGGGGTGTGCAAGCCAAAAAATTTCGGCTAAAGCCGAAAGCCAAAAGCCGAAAGAAGAATCTCTTTCGAATAAGCTGAAAGCCGAAACGGCCAGCCGTTTCGGCTTTCGGCTTTCGGCTTTGTTTCGGTTTTCTTTCGGCTTTCGGCTTTCGGCTTTTTCAATGGGAAAATGCCTCCGTCTTCCCGGACGTCTGGGGGAGGCATTTTCCCACGGAATCAGCCCAAAATTGGTGGGGACCTTCCTCTAACCCCTCCCTAAAAACCCCCCAAGTTTCAGACCGATTGGACTTTGGGGGGCCATGTTATGGCCCCCCAAAGCAGGTCCCCCTATCCTCCCATAAGAAAGCGAAGGAGCAGCATATTGTTAGCATGCTGCTGCTCATCTTCTTCACTATTTCCTATAGGGAAAAAATGAAGAAGCAGGCTTCCTTTGCCAGGGGTGGCATTTTGCATGCAAAATGCCCCCTTATCCTCAGGGGCCCTTCTCCCACCCTTCCTCCCACCCCCCACCAAGGCTCAGCCTGCTCCCACTTGGGGGGGCCATTTCATGGCCTCCCCAAGTAGGTGCTCTGCTCTAATCTCTACCACTGACAGCTGGGGGAGGCTTGTCTTGCCAGGGGTGGCATTTTGCATGCAAAATGCCCCCCAGCCCTCTGGGGCCCTTCTCCCACCCTTCCTCCCACCCCCCACCAAGGCTCAGACTGCTCCCACTTGGGGGGGCCATTTCATGGCCTCCCCAAGTAGGTCCTCTCAGCCCCTAAAGTCCACCCCTTACAGCCCCACACAAACCCAATTCCCCCCCAGCTGCCACACACAGACCCAAATCCCCACATTAGCCCCTCACAGACCCAAATCCACCCCCACCTGCCCCACACCCATAACCCCAGGAACAGGCTGGCAAAGGCCAGCCCTCTCCCTTTGTTCCCTATGCTGGGAACTTCTAAACTCTCTTTCCCTGGGCAATTCTGCACAGCCCAGGGGTGCCACAATGGTGGGCACACTTCTGAGTGCCAGCTGGTCCCTGTGAAAGAGCACCTGAACCACAGACACCCTCCCTCAAATTCCCCCCCCCCCACCTACAGAGATGGCTGGCCAGCCAGCCCCATTGTTCCCTATGATGGGAACCAACTGCACAACAAAGAATAAAACACGAACAACACAAAATAAAGTTTTTTAAAAATTATTTTCTCCCTTTTAAAGTACAAGTAGGCAAAGCATTATGACACATTACACCAGCAGTCCCCCACACAGAAAAATTAACACAACTCACTTAACATCAGAGAATCACAAAAGCACAATTCCTGTCAAAAACACTTTATTTCTTGAACAGCTTTAGGATACACAGCAGGGGGGCGCACCAAAGGGCATGGCAGCAGTATCTTACACAAAAATAACACAACTCACTTAACATCAGAGATTCACCCCAAAATATTGCTGTCAAAAGCACTTTATTTCCTTAACTGCTTTAGGTTACACAGTAGGAAGGCACAACAGGGCATGAAAGCAGTGTACTACATAAAAATAACACAACTCACTTCACATCAGAGAATCACACAAACACAACTGCTGTCAAAAACGGTGAAGTGGGTTGTATTATTTTGTGTAGTACACTTCTATCATGCCCTTTGGTGTACTCCCCTGCTGTGTATCCTAAAGCTGTTCAAGAAATAAAGTGTTTTTGACAGGAATTGTGCTTTTGTGATTCTCTGATGTTAAGTGAGTTGTGTTATTTTTGTGTAAGATACTGCTGCCATGCCCTTTGTTGTGCCCCCCTGCTGTGTAACCTAAAGCTGTTCAAGAAATAAAGTGTTTTTGACAGGAATCGTGTTTTGTGTTTCTCTGATGTTAAGTGAGTTGTGTTAATTTTTCTGTGTGGGGGACTGCTGGTGTAATGTGCTGTGCAGAATTGCCCAGGGAAAGAGAGTTTAGAAGTTCCCAGCATAGGGAACAAAGGGAGAGGGCTGGCCTTTGCCAGCCTGTTCCTGGGGTTATGGGTGTGGGGCAGGTGGGGGTGGATTTGGGTCTGTGAGGGGCTAATGTGGGGATTTGGGTCTGTGTGTGGCAGCTGGGGGGGAATTGGGTTTGTGTGGGGCTGTAAGGGGTGGACTTTAGGGGCTGAGAGGACCTACTTGGGGAGGCCATGAAATGCCCCCCCCAAGTGGGAGCAGGCTGAGCCTTGGTGGGGGGTGGGAGGAGGGGTGGGAGAAGGGCCCCTGAGGGCTGGGGGGCATTTTGCATGCAAAATGCCACCCCTGGCAAGACAAGCCTCCCCCAGCTGTCAGTGGTAGAGAAAAGAGCACCTACTTGGGGAGGCCATGAAATGGCCCCCCCAAGTGGGAGCAGTCTGAGCCTTGGTGGGGGGTGGGAGGAGGGGTGGGAGAAGGGCCCCTGAGGGCTGGGGGGCATTTTGCATGTAAAATGCCACCCCTGGCAACACAAGCCTCCCCCAGCTGTCAGTGGTAGAGATGAGAGCAGAGCACCTACTTGGGGAGGCCATGAAATGGCCCCCCCAAGTGGGAGCAGGCTGAGCCTTGGTGGGGGGTGGGAGGAAGGGTGGGAGAAGGGCCCCTGAGGGTAAGGGGGCATTTTGCATGCAAAATGCCACCCCTGGCAAAGGAAGCCTGCTTCTTCATTTTTTCCCTATAGGAAATAATGAAGAAGATGAGCAGCAGCATGCTAACAATATGCTGCTCCTTCGCTTTCTTATGGGAGGATAGGGGGACCTGCTTTGGGGGGCCATAACATGGCCCCCCAAAGTCCAATCGGTCTGAAACTTGGGAGGTTTTTAGGGAGGGGTTAGAGGAAGGTCCCCACCAATTTTGGGGTGATTCGGTGGGAAAATGCCTCCCCCAGACGTCCGGGAAGACGGAGGCATTTTCCCATTGAAAAGCCGAAAGCCGAAAGAAGCCGAAACGTTTCGGCTTTTTTTCTTTCGGCTAAGCCGAAACGTTTCGGCTTTCTCTGAAACGTTTCGGCTAACCTGAAAGAAGCCGAAACACTTTTGTTTTGGCTTTCTTTCGGCATTCAGAAAGCCGAAACGCACATCCCTAATCTTGACCAAACTTGGATGATGGCTGGAGGAGAGCCTGCTGGCCTCCATGAACATCCAACTACAAACATGTTTGTGAACAGGTCATGCTTGTAAGTGTTCGTGAGTCCCTGTTCATGGATGGCAACGAACAACAAACATCATGTTCATTTTTTTCTGTTCGTGCCCATCTCTATATGTGATTTATAACGAATTGCAGTGGTAAACAGTTTATTATTATTTAGGTACCAGGTAAAAGAGGGGCTTGGACTCCTAGCCTTTTAATGGATGAGCTGCTTCCTGCATTTTAATCCTGTGTGTCAAATGTTGCTGTCTTGTTGTTTGTAGTTGTTCCCTTTTAATTGTTATTTTAGTATTTTGGCATATTTTAACCACTGTGACATTGAAGTAGCAGAAGATTAGCATATGTATTTTTGGAAGAAAATAAATTAAGTTTGGAAACAATAAGCAGAGATGTAAGTACTCTTCAGGAATAACCCACTGTAGTATAAAACACAGGGAAAGGGGTAGATGATCCAGTTGCTAAATGACATTCCTGAGAGTCAGAACCCTGTTCATCAGATGCATAAACAATCACAAGTAGTAGCATGAAATCCCTGAGCAAGACCCTGAGTGAAGTGCTGATAAAATAGAAGTGCAAGTGAAACAGAAGAACAGCAAGAAAAGGACCAAGGAGATGTATTAGTTGGTGTTAGGTAACTAGGAACAAGGGATGGGGACAGCTGACAAACCTTGCCATACATCGACCCCAAGTCCACACTTCAAGATCTAGACATTGCTTCCATGCATAGCCCTTCTAAGCCCAGAGATCAGAAAACAGTCTTGACTAAAATAGACTTTTCATTAGATATTTGCTAAGCTTCTGCAACTAGATTCTGCTGTTGGTGAACAAAGGAGAAGGTCAACACAGCTTTAGAAGCACATTATCATCATAACTGAAGGAACTGGACTTTAAAAGTTTTCAGGTATGCAAGTATCATTGTAAACTAGCAGACTGTTTCCTGTTCAGATTATTATTCATCTTGTTTTTGACCATACAATTATTGGTTTAAATGTTTTAGATGTGAAGTTTTATATATAGTGACGGTCAAGGAAATCAACTAGAAATAAGATTAACATGATCCGAGATGAAAAATATTCCAATGAAAAGATTAAAGAATGTGCCTGCACTGAGTGATCTAAATTTTTAGCTCAGAGTGAGCTTTGTGAGAGAAATTTAGGAATAATTTTAACAATGAAAGTGCAATTATTGATTGCAATAATACCCTTGATGCTACAGCTTCCAAGTCCTCATTCAAAAAACTTAAATTACTGTGCCTGACACTGATTAAAGAAAAATTATACAGAAGTCCCCTGTGACACATAACAGTCTTCTGTAAAATAATGCCAAAAATAATTAACAGGAAGCAATTTACTATGTGTGAAAATTGTCGGAAATGGATCAGTAAAGCAATAAGGCCAATTTTGTCCCACGCATAAACCTCAAGACATTGAGTACATACTGAGAAAATTTATGGGCTATGAATTGCTTTCTTGGTTGACCTCTGTGCAAAGTACATGAACATAGTACCAGCCAAACAGCAGATCATATCACTGCATTTTATACACACTGGGCCAAGTCTTCAGAAACTTTTCCTGCACAGCACTTATGGCCATTGGCTTTTGCCCCATTCCTAGTTAAAGCCATGAGCTTTAACTCCAAAATCACTGAATCTGAAAGAATCCCACTAAAGTTATTAGGACTTCATGGCTGGTAAAGACAGATGTTTATGAAGATGTGGTCATTTTCTCACTTATTGCACAAAAGTAAACAATCAAAAAGGTTATTCTACAGCAAAAAGGTAGTCTCTGAAGACTACTCTTTGGTGCATGTAGATCTGATAAGAAAATAATGATTGCTACAGAAATTTGAAACCAACTTTTTTTCTATTCTGTCTTGAAATTTAGGATATGAGGATATGATATAATAATGGCCAGCCCAAGACACAAGAAGGCTTGACTGTGCTGTGTTTCTGCCTTGCACACTTGAAATTGCCTCACTATGAACAAAGAGGGGTTTGCAGTGGCACCTAAAACAGAAATGTGTCAATGTAACATTTCTCCTTTCATATCCCTTGGGTTGGATTTGCTGTAAGGGATAGGACCATGATTATGCTTGCAGAATATCACCTGTATCATGGACGTGTGAAAACATGAACACCTGCACACACATGAGCACCGTAACATGGCTAGATCCTATGGCTTCTGGTAGGGCCCATTGCTGCTGACTTCCTACTTGTGCGTCTCTGATGGCTGCACTCACTCCCTTCCACTGTCCTTGTGAGTGCTGTGTCGTGTCTGCTCTCAGCTGCATATGCTGACTAACACTGCTGGAGAAGGGCATGTGGGTAGTGCACAAAGCATCCACATTCCTGGTGGCCATGGCAGTGGCACTCCTAGCTGCACCCACTACCATCAGGGAAAGGGGGTGCAGGCAGTATGGGCATCTTTTACTGCAGGTGGTGAGAGACTTGTGAGGGATCAAAGGAAGGATGTGCAGGCAGGTGGGAGCATGTGGGTAGAAGGACAAGAAGGGAAACCTAGTAGCTAGTGTATGTGGGGGATGGTGAACACTCTCTGCCCAGGGTCCCCACAAACCTGGAACCAGCCTGGTGCGCACACACACATTTTTGTTTTAGAATTCTGAAATGCTTTAAGGAATTGAGGAATTATAAAAGCAAGTGGGTTAAAATTTTGAATTATGAAGTTTTAAAGAACTGAAAACATTAAAGGGAAGAATAACAGGAAGCCGTATTTCCCATTTTTCCATGCCTTTATGCTGTAGCATGCAGTATGAAAGAAGAACTTGAAAACAGTGAATGAAGAAGGTAATGACTATGATGAAGTTGAACTTCAAAAGATTACACAAGTGACAACTTGTGAAATTTGTGAAACAGCCCAGCAGTGCTATATGGCAGCCCTCTAGGGACACAATGAACATGTTTTGGAACTGCAAAATAAAAATATTGCAATATATAACCTATGGGATATAGCCAAAATTGGTGGATAGAAAGACCAGAAGAAAGTGAAAACTGAAGGGAGAATCAGGGGGCAGGGAGGATCCTGAAAGTTTTCCCAAATTCAAATAAAGTTTTAATTTTTCTTTAAAAAATTTTGAAATATTGAAAACATCTCTTACGAAATATTTTTCTTCTATAATTAGTATAATGCTTGTGAAGCCATTTTTGAAAATAGCATTAGCTTAGTTTTACTCTCTCTGAGCTTGCTGAAATTTATGTAATCACTATTTAAGACAATTTACAGTACTTTAATTACAGTTCCGATACACTGTCAACACATCCAAAGTACTGCCTGCTTCAGATTCCGACATTTACTGCAGCATGGGAAAGAAATCTGTCTAGACACACCATATCAAGAAATAAGCTGTTATGTGAAAGAGTGAGGAACACATTTCAATTTATTCTGAATTGGAAGCTATTGATCTTTGAGAAATTGATTCTGATTAGAGAAAGAAACTTGGAGGTAGAAGTTTCAAGGATATTTTTTATTGTTTAAATGTCTTGAGATCACAGAGTTGGAAGGGACCATACAGACTTTCTAGTCCAACCCCCTGCCCAATGCAGCTAATTTTGTACACAGTTGCTATGATACTGTGTGTGATGACAATTAGAGATAGGCACGAACAGCATTACGAACTTCAAAAACCCACGAAATTGGCGATTGTGCGATTGCGATCCGGTGGTTCGTGATAGTCCACGGCCAATGAACCAGCGTTCGGGAGAGGCCTGGTTCGGTGCATTCAGCCGCGGTTTGGGAAGCCAGACGGTCAGGCGCCAGCAATCAATTCCCCTGGCAACAAAGCCGGGGGAATGCCTGAACTCTGTCTGCGCTCCTTCTGTCACCCTAGAAACCTGAATGGAAGCCCAGCTTACCTTGATCAGCAGGTCTTCCTTCCAACCACGGAGCTGCAAAGTGGTTACAAGTTGGGAGAAGACACCCAGGGGAGGGAGGGGGAAGGGAGTGTTCTGTAGCCATGGGCACTCCAATCTCATCCCTGCAAACCCTGATAGGCAGCTCTGATGGCCAAACACAGACCTCCTGCATTGCTCAATGGGACCTGTGCTTATAAATAGCCGTGGTCTCCCAGGCTGAGTTTCACTTTCAGCGAGCAGTGGAGTGGGACAGAGCTCTTGCTTGCCACTTGCTAGCCTTTGGGGAGAGAGACTGAGAGTATAATTGAGCTTGGATTTTTGTGGGAGTTTCCTGGGGGGCTTGGATAACTCCAAGATCCCTTTTGCAATCTTGTCCAAACTTGGGTGATGGCTGTAGAAGAGCCTGCAAAAGACTCCCCGGGAATATGGGCTCTCTAAGTGCCACGGGGGCTGTTCCGCGTCCCACAAACTGCGAACCATGAACCAGTTCAGCAATGGAAAATATTCGTTGCGGTTTGTGACTTCGGGATTGTCGTCGGCACCGAACCACGAACTGCTGGTTCGTTAATTTTTTTTGGTTCATGCCCATGTCTAATGACAATACCAGTCAGTGTTATTCTCAAGTTTAACTTAGTACCCAGATATATCCATAACACCCACATAGTACCCAGGTAGTATTGATGCAAATATCTGTTAGGTGACACCAGTTTGGGAAAAGTTGCTATCAGATCTGGATCTTACTCTTCGACTGCCCACAAACACGGCTGTCCACCTGAATGCTTTTGAGGTGTAGATTAACCTCTTGTCACCCTGATGTAGGTGACACCCTGTGAGGTGTAGATTAACCTCATTGTCACACTGTTGGGGGTTGTCTGAACAGGATTGCTTTTATTTTCTCCCCTTATTACAATGTTAATGGTTTCTAGCTTTAACTCTTTCTCCCATATTTTTTCCAACTCGCCCAAATTAAGCTATGCTTAATTATTTATCAGGTAGTGCAATCCTAAACAGAGTTATATCCTTTTAAATCCATTGAAATCATCAGGTTTAGAAGGGAATAACTCTGCTTAGGATTTCACTGTTAAAGAACAACCAGCTGTCTCATATACCTTATTGTAAATATTGTTTGAATAAAGATCATATTTAAAACGTAATAAATATTCCAAACTGTCCAATTTTGTGTGCTAATCAGATGACACACAAAGCATTTTCTTAAAATAGTCAAGTAAGTTTAGATCTGATAAGGAAATAATGCATACAGTTCTGCAGATTTTCCATTTTTTTCCCTGAAAAAAAATCCAAACAAATTACATTCCCTCTAAGGCTTCAACTTTTTCAGAAATTTTCCATCACAAATTGTACATATGCTTCAAAAACCATCGAATCTCCCTGATACATGAACATTATTAAATCACATTCCACAATAATGAACAGATTAATAGCACCAGAAATTGGAGCCATGCTGATATCACAGACAGAGTTGATGCTAAATTTGACTTTCTTTCCCAATGTAGCCAATGAACTACTAAAAAGCCTTCATGCTAGACTTGGCTCTACCCCATAAGCATAAACTGCCTTTTTTGTACTCTCTGCTCAGTACACTGGCTTCCTAAAATGACTGCAATCATTCCAGTATCAGATCAGTGCAATAGTATGCTTTAAAAAACAAAATAAAGGTATTATTGACTGTTAAATAAGCGAGCTGGGAATAACAGTTTTTATGGAAAAGATTATTTTAACAGGTAGAGACATATTGCAATTAAAAGAAATATTCTCTGTTACTCTGTTGGTTCCATGGTCTTTCCCCATTTCCAGTGATACTCATGCCCTCTGCTTTAGCTGGTATTTTGGATCAGAGCCTGTTCTTCACGGATTCAGTAGGCACTTGTAAAGATGGCTATACACAGCAGATACCAGATCTGGAATGTAGCAGGGGATCTCCTTCCAATAATTAATGTGTGATGCCGGAAATCCTAGTAACTATTTATATAGTCTCTATTCTTAAATTTGAAGAATTGACAAGTGTAATACGTTGTGAGGGAAGTGACCTGCCTTTTCATGGTGGAAGACAAATTGGTTCTTGGTGACTTTTTTCCCTTTTTCAATCAGCAAATAAAAGAAAAAAAAATGTCATTGTAAACTTTATACTCAAGCACACCTGCATTTACTGGAACCTGTTTTGGTTGATAAAAAACTGTTTTCTGAGCAGAAGACTCGTAACATTTTTTGGCTGAGATTGACCAAAGAATCAGTGTACAAGTAGCTAAATTTGTGTCATCTGCTATGAAGGTGCAGGCTGAGATAAATTCCGGTGTATAATTCTCTTTGATGACCTCTAATCATTTCATTGTCTGATATACTAGGAGAATAATATATGTAGCAATATGCTTTAGGTAATTAATTAATTAACACTGTTTGTTCTGCTTCCATATGGCTTGTAGACCATAATAAAACTTTTACTTGAGTTGCAGTAGCTTGAGAAAGTTCCATCCTGGGATCCTGATATTCCACACTAAACTGTGAAAAGCATATCTGGGGATCTCAGCTTCCTTAAGAGAATAATTGTAAATATGCTGATTGAGGCTGTAAGCTTATATTGGTACATGTGGATCATTTTTTTTTAACCAATACAACTTTTATGTGTGGATCATTTTAATGTCTGTTACCTGCTGTGAAATATCTTACTATGATGTAGCTTGCTCAGAATTCAAAAAACAATTATAAACAGTTCAGAAGAAAAATATTGCATGTTTAGTATGTTTAATATTTCACTTTTATAAACGGGGATAATGTATTTTCTTATGTAATGAAGGCATGGTTGATTGTAGGGCCTTTACAGGGATGGTGGACTGGTCTGAGGACCCTGGATTAACTGGAAATCCAGGATGCCCTGGTGAGGTTTGAAGTGTGTATGATGACTCTGTTAAGGCTTGAGTCAATTAGTTTAGAAGGGTATAACACTGTTTAGGACTGCACTGCTGGACTATGAGGCTCTAAGAGGCAATTGACAGAGTTGCTTCACCCAGCACCTTCTCCCACTTTCAGATCTATGCTTCTTGTTTTACTAGGGAGAGTGCAGGGACATGGCTTGAGTACTGATGGTGGAAAACTCATGCTGTGTCTGACACAGAGTATAATGATAAAGCCCATTGGAAGGTCAACCAGGTCATCTCTTTGGGGAACCTGGCAACTTGGTAGGGAGTAAGGGATCTCTAGAGAAATTTCAGCATCCTTCTCAAACAACAATTCCTAGGATTCTTTAAGGGAAGCCATTTATAAAACTATTGCATGCTACAGTATCAGCATATCTAATAGTAAACTGGCTGGCTCCTGGGTGGATAATGGAAGAAGTAAAATGGGCTACCTGACAAGGGCATCTACTTACTTGGAAGAGTCTCCAGGTATGTAGAAAAATGTGATTTTTTAAGTTAAAAGAGGGAAGGGAAACAACACTGAAAAGGGCCCAGTGAGGACTGTAAAGTTTTCAGAATGGACAGCCAGTGAAAGTCAGTTAAAGAGAGGGATGAAAAATATACCTACTCAAGCCTCTGAAAACTCTTAGGATCTCCAAGGGGGGAGATTTCCAAATGTTGCTCTTGAGATTCTCATAGAACACAAGCCAGTATATTATATCTAATAGTACAATGACTGGCCCCAATTAGGATCATGAAAATATGGACTGCCCAGAGAGAAGGCAGGAGTTTCTTCATAGAGGACTTCCTAGATATACAGAAATGTATGACTTCGTCAATTCACCTAAAAATGGTGTACCTAGGATCAAGGGGTACAACATGTTGAGAGGAGCTGAGTGTTAACTAAAGGAAAGCGGAGGGGGTGCTTATGAGCCCCATGAAAACTTCTAGCATCCTGGTCCTCTGAGGCCTGTCTTCCCACAATCCCTCATAGCCCTCCAGGTTATTTATAGAAACTATGTTCTATTAACTATTAATTAATTCTATTAATCCCATATTAATGTTAAAAGGGACTTCTGTTCAGTCCTGCATAAATTACTCATAAAGATTTATCTGCGTCCTGTTGAGGATCAAGCTTTCATTCAAACACTGCTTCTTTTAAGAAGTCACAATGGCATGTTTACAATACAGTTGAGAGAAGACACATGCAACAAAGACCTCATCCATCTGTTCCCCAAAGAAATTGGGTTAGTGGCTATGATGATAAATGTTTAGAAAATATTTAATTTTGCTAAATAGTTACATATTTGGGTTAATGCTCACTCATTCAATTGGTAGCAGATGTGGGATCCAATTAAAGGATTCATTTTTTTTAAAGCTGCATTGCTCAGCTTGCCTTCAAATGTCACAATTCTTTGTTCTTGTATCTTGTAATCACCAAGTCTTTGCCAGGACAAACCAGTCTTGCCAATAATGAAGTCAAGAAAATACAAAGGACAAAGTAAAACATTTCTAGGAAACATAGAAAAAGCGGCAGAGACCGCTGATGTCAGGTTCATGGGGAGGCTAATGAGAAAGAATTTGACACATTTCAAGCAACAGCAGGCTTTGCAAACAGTTTAAATGGAACAATGAATTTTCAAGATAATTCAGCAAAACGTGCTCTCTCTGCAAACTTTAAAAGAAAAAGATTGGTTTTGGCAGTAGAAAGACTAATGGCCAGTTTCAGTGCAAATGTATGAAATGGTCTTTGGGCAGTTGACACAACTTCCAGGTAGAACTGCTGTCCCGTGCTCTACATAGGGCTGCCTTGGGAAATGGGAACTTTCAGCTAGGCGTTTTCAGAGGCTGGCTGCAGCAAGCACATCAATCTTTTCTTGCACCAATTAGATTGGCTGCCAGTGTGCTTTCAGGCCCAATATAAAATCTTGATTTTAATCTTTAACTCCTAAAAAGTACATGGAGAACTGCCTCTTGTTATACATATCTGCTCATGCTCAGAACAAGCCAAGGAAGCCTCAGTCAGTGGAATTCAACCCCTGGCAACTCACATCACTTTTTGATAGTATCTTCTGTGCTTTAGAACTTGATCCCCTTGTGCTGCAGATGGTCCCTTCTTTAGAGACCTGGCATCAGCTAGGAGTTTTGGCTGTTCCAAAGGGTCTTTTTTTTTTACTTTGTAAATTAATGGCTGCTGTTGTTTATTTTTTAATTTTAATATGGGATTTTATATTGTATGTCAACTGTATTATTTACTTTTCAATAGAAAGGCAGGGTATAAATGTTTTAATAAATAAATAAATAAATAAATAAATAAATAAATAAATAAAGTGCTTGATGAAATTTACTTTGCATACAAGCACATTTTGAAGCTACCCATTTCCCACCCCAAAGTCTTCCTTCTCTGTTGGGTGTGAAACCTCTTTACTAATATGAGAATACTGAGTTTCCTAGGTCTAACACCATCAGTGATGTCCTGGGGTTCCCTCCCTAGCCCAATTAATGGCTCATTGAATGTGTTAAATTTTGCTGAAGATACCCTCTCTTTCCCTGCTTTGATGAGAATGGGCTAGCCTCTCTAGGTATTAAAATGATGTTTCTATCAGTCACAGATCCTTTATTAGCATTATTCTCTGTGGTTCGTTGTTATCTCTCACTTGCTATCTTAATTCAATTTCTCATTGCCCCCCCCAAAAGAGGCTGTTTCCAACCAATGAAAATGCAAGGTTTCAAACTGCAGCCTTAGACCATTTCCACCTGAGTTATCTTCCCCAAGTTCAATGCTGTTGGGGAAATTTCCAGGCTTCTCACAGCATCATGGTATATTCATGCATCTCCCAGGGTTTCCCCAGATTTTTTATGTTTCTCAAACTTGTGTTAATGTGAAGTTTGGGCAAAGGTCACAATAAAGTAAGGATGGCTGCCATGTTGATTGGAAAATTCAGATTTTCCTGCCCACATGGCCATTTCCCCTGCCCCTGTAATTGTGGCAGCCATTCCCCCCCCCACCAGGGGGGCATTCTTTTAAAAATCAGTAATTGAATATTGCTGTATCAACATACTACCCTGACCTGGACAGCCCAGGTGAGCCTGATCTCGTCAGATCTCAGGAGTTGCCGTAAGTCAGCTATGACTTGAGGTCACCACACACACATATCGCTATACCACTGGAACACCATGTGTAACAGGTTCGCTAAATTTCTAGCTTTCATTAAAAAAAAAGGAGCAAGTCTAGCTTCTGTTGTTATGGAAATGCAAGGAGAAAGACATCTCTGCAATGGAAGGCACTACAGACTTACTTTTGTTAAAATGAATTCTGAAAATTCAGAGAACAGTTTCACATATTGTTATAATGGTATCTCAATATAATAATATTCAAGTGCAAAAGTCCCAGTGGCCTAGGGGAGGGGGTGACTGGGGTAGGGAAGCTACAAGGAAATCTGTCATGGGGAAGCCCTGCTACCACTATGCTGTATACCAGCTGCACCAACAATTAGGAAACCTCACAAGTCTCTGTGTGAAAAGTATCTTTTTTTTTTTTGTGCCAAGTTCTTTTATTTTTTTAAACCAAACAAACAAACAAACAAAAACAATGTACAGAAGTAAAATAGAACAACAACAAAGTCTTAGTGAACTATATACAATAAACGTCATGCCAATATAGTTAAAACAAAGACAACTAGCATTTTTTTTTCAATTATTTGATAGTCGTTGCTTCAAATCTGAGTAACAAAAAGTAAATGCTTAGGTGGAGAGTGATTTGTATTGGAAATGAATTCAATGAATGGTAACCATTTTGCAATAAAATCAGTTTCTTTCAAATAGTGTTCACTCTGGTATAATTCGTCATGTATTTTTTCTTGTATATAGTGGTCCCATATTTTTTCTAACCATTTTTCTGCTGTGGGAACCGTCTTTGATTTCCAGTGTAAAGCTAGCAAGTTCTTAGCTACAACCAAAAGGTTGCTAATTAGATCTTTTCTTATTTGTGGAATTTCGAAAGTATCCCATACATTCAAGAATATGATCTTTGGATCAAGGGGGATTTTGTAGCCCGTTATTTCTTTTATATAACATAATATATCATTCCAAAAAGGTTCTATTCGGGGGCATTCCCACCAGCAATGTTTAAAC
Organism: Eublepharis macularius; assembly: GCF_028583425.1. NCBI lineage: Eukaryota > Metazoa > Chordata > Lepidosauria > Squamata > Eublepharidae > Eublepharis > Eublepharis macularius. Next base: position 50,939,778 of record NC_072798.1, read on the forward strand.
GTTCCTATATTTCCACACTCTTTCCAGCAGAGCGGAGGATTTGTTTTAGTTATTAGTGAGAGTTTTCTTGGTGTTATGTGCCATCTGTGAATGATTTTGTAATTTTGGATTTGGGAGGTAACTGTCTTAGGTTTTAGAATGTTTGCAGTCCATATTTCTCTCCATTGTTCAGGTGTTAGCTCTATGTTGCAATCTAAGTGCCAATTTGTTTGGCATTTTAGAGTTTTAATTTGGTTGAGAGATAAAAGGATGTTGTATAGTTTAGGAATTAATCCCTTTTGTTTGAGTGATTTGGTATCAAGTAGGAGTTCAAAATCGGTTGCGTTCTTTTTAAGTAATTCTTGTATTTTTATTTGTTGTAGTATGTTTGAGAGTTGAAAATAGGCAAACCAGTGAATCTTGTGTTTTATTTTTTGTTCTAATTCTATTTTGTTTATGATTCCCTTTTTTGTTGTTATATCAATTATGCGGATCATATTTGCTTGGAGCCATATATTTTTAAAGGCTTTAGTTTGCCCTGGAGGGAACCAATGCTGTTCTATAAAAGAAGAGAATCTTGAGAATTGTGGTATAAGTTTGAATCTTGTACGATCCCAGGTATTGATTATTGATTCTAGAAAAGGGTTATTTATTTTGTGGGGTCGATCTTTTTTTGTGTTCCAAAACATATTTTGTATATTGCAATGTTTAAGTTCTGACTCCAAGATTGCGATCCAGTCAGTCTTATTTGCTGTAATTAAAATTTGTAATGTATTGAATAGTCTGGTGGCTGTCTGATAGAGTTCTAGATCAGGGTATTTAAAGCCTCCTTGCTGTTTTCTTAGCTTAAGAGTTTTAAAGGCTATTCTTGGATGTTTCTTCCCCCATAAGAATTGGTTTAATAATTGTTGCCATGATTTAATTTTCTTTTGTGGAATTGTTAACAGTATTGCCCTAAAAAAAAAAGAGTAATTTTGGAAGTACAAATGACTTAATTAGGTGGTATCGTTCTAACCATGAGGGTGTAATCCTTCCCCATTTATGTAGATCTGCTTTAATTTGGTTGATTGTTTTGATGTGGTTTAGTTCCATCAATTGGTTAAGGTTATTAGGGATGGTTATGCCTAAATATGACATTTGCTTATGGTTCCAGTGGTACTGACTAGATTGTTTGATATGTGTAACAGTGTTTGCTTGGAGAAATATTGGAAAGAGCTGTGACTTGGATTGATTGACTGTAAGGCCCGAAATTGAGCCGAATTCCAGTAGTTTATTTTGGAGTGGGTATAGAGAATCTATGGGATTTGTAATATATACAACCATGTCATCGGCAAAAAGGCTTAATTTATATTGATTGTTCTCTATGTTAATTCCTTGTATTTTGGGGTCTTCCCTAATAGCTATAGCCAACGGTTCGATAGCCAACGCAAATAAGATTGGTGAGAGAGGACACCCTTGTCTCGTGCCTCTTTGGATTAATATTTTGTGGGATAGATGATTGTTAATTGTTATTTGGGCAGTTGCTTGTGAGTATATAGCATTTATTATTTTGAGGAATGTCTCTCCAAATCCCATGCAGTGTAAAACTTGTTTTAAGTACGATATTTCTAGAGAATCAAACGCTTTCTCTATGTCCAAAGATAGAAATATTGATTCTAATTGTTTTTTTTGACTGTGTGAAATTAAGTTGAGTGTCTTATAGATGTTATTAGTTAAATCTCTGTTTGGAATGAAACCTGATTGATCTTGGTGTATGTAATGTGTAATAAATGAATTCAACCTTTTAGTTAGTATAGCTGTAAAAATTTTATAATCTTGATTTAGTAATGAAATAGGTCTGTAAGAAGTTGTTTTAGTTGAGTCTTTACCTGGTTTAGGGATTACTATGATCGTTGCAGTGAGCCATGATGGGGGTATTTGTCCGGTATTTAAAACTGTGTTGCAAGCATGCATTAGTGGAGTAGCAATTAGTGTGGCAAACTTTTTATAAAATTCTGATGGGTAGCCATCAGGTCCTGGAGTTTTGTTATTTTTGAGTGATTTAATAACATCAAGTATTTCTTGATGTGTGATGGGGCTGTTTAAGAGTAAACGGTGTTCGTCATCCAATTGTTTTAAATTCTTGAGTGATTTTAAGAAATGTGTAATTTTCTCTTCATTTGGTATTTTAGATGAATAAAGTTGTTTATAATAATTGACAAAAGTATCAAGAATTTCTTTTGTTTTGAATTGTAGTTTCCCATTTTTATCATATATCTGTTTAATGATATTGGATGATTTTTTTTCTTTTATTTTATATGATAGTAACCTCAATGATTTCGGATTGTTATACCAGTAGTTTTGCTTAACATATTGGAGATTTTTCAAAATTTTGTTAGTTTCTAAGGTTTCTAATAATTTACGCTGAATCAATAACTTTTTATATGTCTGTTTGCTACCAGTTTTTTTGTGCTTGAGTTCTAGTGCTTTGATGTTTTCTATTAATTCCTGTTTCATGACATTTCTCTTCTTATTTAGTTGTGATGATAAAGAAATGATATGGCCCCTAGTAACTGCTTTAATTGTATCCCACACGATGCATGAATTAACATCATCTGTTGTGTTTTCTTTTATAGCCAGCTCAATGTTATTGCTAATTTCTTTGATAGCATTTTGGTTGTTAATGAGTAATTTATTGAATGACCAATGCCTTTGTTTCAATGTGTCTTGGGTGGCCATCAGTGTACAACTAGTCCAGGCATGGTCTGATATGGTGATATTACCTATTTCAGAGGAAAGTAGCCTATTTATTGCTGTATTGGAAATTAGAATGTAATCTATTCTAGTATAGATGTTATATTTAGATGAATAGTATGTGAAATCCTTTTCTATACCATGTAAATGTCTCCATACGTCTGTTAGAAAGTTATTGTCTAGAAGCTTTGCTAGCTTAGTATTTGAAGTTTCTTTTTTACATTTTTTGTTTTTAGGTTTGGATCTGTCTAATTTTGGGTTTACTATGTAGTTCAGGTCTCCTCCCAAGATCAGTTCACCTTCCTGAAAAGAAGTCAATTTGTTTAAACTGTCTTCCAAGAACGCAATTTGATTTGAATTTGGGGCGTAAATTGAAGCTTGGGTGTAAGTTTGTGATCCTATTTTGCCCTTTACAAAAATGAATCTCCCTTTGGGATCACTTAATGTGCTTTGATGTTGAAAAGAAATGGTTCTAGAGATTAGGATAGCTACTCCCCTCGCCTTAGAAGTGCCTTTTGCATGGTATTGAAGGTGTATCCAGCTTGCTTTTAGATTTTGACTATTTATGGGGTGGAGATGTGTTTCTTGAAGAAGGATGATGTCTGACCTTGTTTTAGCTAAGTTTGCCAAAATGCGTTTTCTTTTAATGGGGTTACCTAGACCACGAACATTAAAAGAGGTGATTTTAATATTTGATGACATATTGAATCTAATGAATTGTTCAGATGAATTCCCCCCCTCTTTTAAAAATGTATTTTAATTAATTATTTGGTAATAGCACTATCTCAAGGTAGATTGATAAAATCGAGAATAAGGGTTTAATTAATTGATGATGTGGTATTTCTCCCCCCAATCAATTTTCTTCCAATTATGGCAATTAATTTATAGGTGGTAGTTTTGTACTGTTTGGTAGGATTCAATTTATAGAAGAACTTGCTAGCTTTATATGAAGGATCTTTAGTAGCTAAGATGAATTGTGGATACTTAGTATTAAAGGTTTTAATAGATTAGTAAATTCCTGTTCACTTGAAAAGTTTTATTTTGACTTGTTAAGCTTGGTGTATATACTTTCCCTTCTAACGTTGTCTGAAGAGATCACAAATTGCTGCAGTAGTGACTATATCAATAGGATCTATAAATAATCTTTAGAGTGTTCTTTGGTACAGGTATCAAGTAAATTTAAACAAGTAAAAGTTAAATGATTTTCTGTGTTTATAACTTATGGAGATTTTTATTAACTTGAACAATGAATTCAGCTTTATATAACTTAGCAATTACCCTTGAACGTTTCTAAGCTTTGCCTCTTTCTCTTTTCTCTCTTTTGTTTATTTCAAGACAAAAATAGGCCAAAATAAAATAAGAGAAATGATTCTATTAGTGAAGTGTTTTATTCACACTTCAAATAGTTATTGAAAATAAATTGTTTGATTTCCTTTCCACTGACCTCTTACCCTTTTCTTTCCCTCTTTTTTGCAGTGTTGTAGTTTCACACTAAGTAGTTTGAATGTAATATAGAAGGATTTATTTGATTTTCCCTAGCTGTCCACTCCTTTTCTCTAACTCCTTACTCTGTTCTATTTTCTTATATCCTTTGTTTAGATAAATCAACTTATTTCGTTTAATTTTCCCCCTTTCCCCCCTCCTTTCCCCCCTCTCTTTTCCTTTCTATTCCCTCCTCCTCCCTAACCCACCCAACTTTGCCCTTTAAGTCTGAATTAGCAATACAAATGAGCTTTGGAAATTTCTCCCCCTCCCTTGATGTTTCCCTTTCCCCTTTCCCTAGTTATCTTATCTTTCCCTCCCACGGAACTCTTGGTTGATTAGCTCTAAGATCACAATAATGGGAGATCTATTTCAAATCCTTTCCCTCCCACAAATCCCCTGGCCAGTTGTTACAAACTGCACAAAAATAATAGATTTGTTCCCCAAAGCCCTTTTAGCTAGTGTGTTCTATTCACACACTAGTTTGGTATATACCAAAACTTACCGGGTTTAACTAAAAAAGGAGTTACATTGAAAGGACCGAACTCCCCCCTCCCTTTCTTACCCCGTTTTGAATCTTCAATAAAGAGTATTATGATAACGCTTCCCTTAAATTTTAGCATTGTGGCTAAGTGTCTAAATCAATTGTCTCTTACTGAATTTTTACTTCCCTTCTGAGGGATGAAGATGTTGACGGAGAAAATTTTCTTTTTTGACTTGGTTTGCTTGTTTCCATCGGTTCTTCTAGGTTCAGTTCATTTAACATTGATGCTGCAGAGTCGTAGTCCGAAGCAATAAGACGATGTCCTTTGTGATAGACCAGTAGTTTCGTGTAATTCCACCATTTGTATTGTACTTTCGCTCTCCTCAAAGTCTCGGTTGTGGGTTTAAGTTCTTTTCTCTTTAAGAGAACTTCATTAGGCAGGTCACTGTATACTTGTATCTGGGTGTTATTGAATAATAGAAAGCCTTTGGATCTTGCTTCATTGATTATTTTCTTCCTGATGTTAGTATCTGGTACTTCAATAATGATATCTCTCGGCATATTTCTTTTTTTCTGCTGGCTTAAAGATCCAATGCGATAAGCTTTTGTTATGAGTTGGTTTGTGCCTTCCTTAATGCCCAGCAGCTTAGATAGCCAAGGTGTTAATGTTCTGATTATATTTTCATTTTCTATAAGGGACTCTTCAATCCCACGGAGCTTGAGATTTCTGTAACGAGCTGACACTTCCAGGTGAAGAATTCTTTCCTCCTGCTGTTCTAGTTTATTATATATTTCTCTTATGTCTCTTTGAGACATGATACTAAGTTCCATAGCACTTTCAGCTGTTTGATTTGCCTTTTGAAGTTCTAATTTGATTTCTGTTAATTGTGTAGATAGCGGTTGGATGAGCAGCGTCATTTGCTTGAGCAGGTTTTCTTCAAATTTTGCAAACTGTGCCTCGAGGGAGTGGTTATTAGTTTTTGCTGCTGCATTTGTTTCTACAAGTTTCCTGTCGGCCATTTTGGATAGCTCGGCCTTGCTGCGTTCCTGAGGCATAGTTTGAGTTGTGCTGTAAAAGAGCTGCTGCAAATTTCTTGCTGATTTTGGATAGATCTTCTTTTCCCTCTGCGTCTGCTTTCTCAAATATATAATGCAGGGTAAGCGATATCAGCTGTTTTCCGGGGTTTACAGGGAGGAAGGAGACAGAGATCTTTCAATGTGCATCCATACCCGAAGGCTCCGACGCCACACCCCCGTGAAAAGTATCTTGGCACTTAAAAATGAACTGGGATGTAGGGGACTTGGGTGGGGTGCATGGAGACATGTCCCTGCGAAAGGGTTTTAAAATTCTTTCTCCGTGTGCTGGGAGAAAGAACTGCTTCCCCCAGGCTGCTTTTAACTCTAGATGTAGCAATTGCAGACATATTCCAAATGGGGATTTGGGGGCAAATATATTGTGACATGTTTCAGATTTATCCATTTTTTTAAATGAGTAAGTATTTGGCATCTTCTTCTTTTTCTTCTTTTTTGGTCAGAGCCGCTCCAGCTGTTACAAATAGCCATCCCTAATAATCAGTGGTTTAGACTGATTAGCATCCTACTTCCCTTCATTTCTAAAATGGAATTTTAATCAGGTTGTAATTCCTTGAAGCCTTCAAATCAATTAGTACTTCCCTAGCCATTAATCACAGTGGACATCAGTTCCGATTAAGTTGCTTAAACCTGCCACACATTATTAACTGATAACTTCCACTAATTTCCATTGCTAGTCATTTTGTTTTGTAAAACAAGGTCTGTGAGTTTTTGGGACTCTCCAAAAGAGTAGGAGTGCAACACATTTGACTTTAGGTCTTGTTTTTTTGTTAGTTTAGCCTATTTTCTTAAAAGTGTATAATTGGATGAAATACATTTTAAAGTACTTTATTTTAAAAAATAGATGAAGTCCGATCACCCACAGAAATACTATGCAAAACCCAACCCTACCTGTACAAGAAAAATATTTGGTGTGTGCCCATTTGCAACCCTCCAAATGAGAAAAGCCAAATGAGAGGGAAATAAGGTAGCCTACACTCAAAAGAGTAAGTTCCATATTGTGCACTGGATTGATCAAGACGAATGACTTCTTTGATGATGTCTGCTCTTGGCTAGTCAAAATGCAGTGTGGGTCCTCTGAATAAAACCAGATGACCAATACTTACATAAAGTGCCATTCACCATTTGTATGAAAAAAATTAATACTAATGTTCAATATTAAAAATGAATTTATATTGAAAATCTAAAAATCACTTTATCATATTGATGTATGTCTGTTAAAGAGCCCCAATTCTCATGACAGATTGCAGTTTTTGTAATTCCAGATGTTTAGCCTCAGGGAGACCTGGATAGCCCAGGCAAGCCCAGTCTCATCAGACCTAGAAATTTGATGAGAGACCTCCAAAGAAGATCAGGGTCACTTTGTAGAGGTAAGCAATGGCAAACCACCTCTGTTAGTCTGTTGCCTTGAAAACCCCAACAGTGGTTGCCATAAGTCGGCTATGACTTAATAGCACTTTCCACCACCAATAACATCATGGAAAAGAACCCAGAGGATTTCATGTGAGCCTTTTCAGTAGCAAAGAAATAGCCTTTTCATAAAGACTATAGGAACTTAGTTCATTTAGTTAGTTTATTTATATTTGGCCTTCCTTCAAGGAGCTCAGGATGGTGTGCCATTATCTGTCCACCATTTTATGCTCCTAACAACTCGTCCAAGGTCACATGATGAGCTTCATGGCTGAAGGCCAAAATACTCAATGCAAACCTAGAGCATATAGAGTTTTTCAAACTCATTTAGCAGGAGCATGGGGGGCTAATTTGGGTTGGGACCATGGCTTGAGAGGAGGCGACTTCTAAGCTGCATCCCCAGCTGCATCCCCAGCTGATGAAAAATGGCCCTGAGGAGTGCTATTTGACTCATTATGAGATTTCATGCACACCTGATACCAGTGTATGGCCCCTGTGTGCCTGCTCAGCGAGTTTTAAACAATGCTGGGTGCTTGGATCATTGAGTATTTCATGTGGTTTGGTCATGAGTTGGGATCGGAACTTGGGTTCCCCATATCCTAGTTTAATGCCCTAACTCCCACACCTCACTTGCTGTGGAAAGAATTCAACACTGTGAAAGAGTTCAAGTTGTATTGTATCACATATAGAAATGACAAAGTAGTGTGTGATCTGTATTCTTGTCAGTGAATGTAATTTTCTGGTTATGAGAGTTGAAGTAAAGATGCCAGGTAATATTTACTTATTTATTAGAAACATTTACATTCCAGCTGTCTGTCCAGCCACCAGCCAAAAGCAGACTTTCCGGTTTCCAAGTCATGGCCAACAATAAAATCCATTTAACCCAAACCATGGAGAACTTGGGGACTGAAAAATGAAAACCGAAAATGCTTTGCAAAATACAAATTACATGCAATGACAGAAATATGTGACCGGAACTCCTGAGATGCCTTTGCACCCTAAAAACTCAGGGTAGGGGAGTTGAGATAGATAGGAAAGGCGGAGGATTGACTCTTCACTCTATAAGACTGCTAGATTGAAAGTGGACCCTATTGCTGAATTAGTCCTAGTAGGGGAAAGGGTATATACATGTACCCAGGGCTTTTTTTATGGAAAAAGAAGTGGTGGAACTCAGTGGTGGAACTCAGGACTGCACAATGACGTCATTTTGGGTCAGCTGGAACAAAGGAGGGGGAGTTTTTAAAAGTTTAAATCGCCCTTGGTGAAAATGGTCACATGGTCGGTGGCTCCGCACCCTGATCTCCAGACAGAGGGCAGTTTAGATTGCCCTCCGCACTGCTGAAGCGGCATGGAGGACAATCTAAACTCCCCTCTGTCTGGAGATCAGGGGCAGGGCCACCAGCCATGTGACCATTTTCAAAAGGTGCCAGAACTCTGTTCCACCACGTTCCCACTGAAAAAAAGCCCTGCATGTACCATGCCTGTTTTTTTCCCCTACCAGGGTTAAAAGCACAGGGAGTGTGTGGATATTTGGTTGGGAAAATAACATGGAGGAAGAAAAACAGGGTATGGGATTTTGCTGTCATTATCAGGTACGTTTAAGGGCTGGGGGAACCACAATGGAGAGTTAGGGGAGGGACATGGTCATAGGAGAGAAGAATATCTACACTTGCTTTTTGTGAGCTTCCATTCAAACACTTGAAAAAATGTGTTATTTTTAATCCAAGTGTTTACATAGCAAAAAATTGAGGCAAATCTCCCGGGTTGAATCCACATTCACCCATTACCCGCATGTTTATCGGATATCTTCCGTTTGCCTCCAATCCGTGATTTTTTCCTCTTCGTTCACATTCCTGCTTACAATCCGTCTTTCTCGCGCGTCCCTCCGGTCACACAGCCGCTCAAAAACCGCTTTTTTGGGCGGGACCTTTTTTCCCCGCCCATTTTTAAAAAAATTTTTGAGTGCACTTTTCCGTTATTTCGATCTTGCCTTATAAAGAAACATCATTGAAGATAATGATGCCTCTCTTTCCCCCACTGACAGCACTGATGGCTCTCTCCCGTTTCTTTTTTGGAAATTTGGAAGCATACGGGAAGCTTTCGTGGGCATTTCCTATGCAGGACAGTTCAGTGCCTGAATTTTACTGAAGTTTCACTTCCTTGGAGTGTCATTATTTCGATATTTCATAATTTCGATATTACAGTAATATAAAATAAAAAAATAAAAAACAGTTAAAAAGGAAGTTTCGCGAGTCCGTTCTGAGGGTGGATTCACCCCAAAATGATTTTTCAAACTACCAGATTTGATTCAGAAACAGCATAATCAATAAATCCAATGCTATGAAGTCAAAAACAGTCTTTTGCAGACTACGGAGCACTTGCAAGTTGAATCAGCCAACAGGAACTCTCGGAACGGCCGGAGAGACAGGAAGGGGGATGGTTTTTTAAAAAAACTCGTAAATTGCACATTGGCCCGTTCATGGCCACCGTGAAACTCCCGTTGAAAACCTGTGACCACATATTCGGGAGAAATGCAAATGAAATGCATCTGTTTAATGAGGTAATGTGACCGGCACTCGGGATTGCGTGGGGAATGCGGGGAACATGCGACTTAGAATGAGTAATGTGGATATGACCCAGGTGATATAGTTTAGGAAATTATTTGCTTTAAATTGCACCCATGGAAATATTTCATACAGATATTAAGAACAGATGGAATTCCTGGGGAAGAATGTGGATGCTATTTAGCCAGCATTTATCAGCTTTTACTACAACTTGGGCCAAGCATGCTCAGGTTGCCATAGCACTGACAAGGTATGCATGAATCAGCAGTAATACTGTTTAATAGTCCTGTATTCCCAAGGGACTGGGAGCTGAGGACAGCCTTTTTCAAGCTTGGTTTCTTTTTGGAGTGGAAGAAACTCATATGACAGAAGGAGTAAGCCTTTTATTCAATGGGGTTTAATCACAAGGAAGTCTTTTTAGGCTTGCTGCTAAGTCTCATCATAATCTGCTTCTACCTTCATTAGAGAAATCAAAAAGAGTCCAGTAGCACCTTTAAGACTAACCAATTTTATTGTAGCATAAGCTTTCGAGAATCAAGTTCTCTTCGTCAGATGCATGATACAAACTGGTCAAATACAGAAGAGGAGGAGGGAGAGGGGAGAGAAGGGGACATATATCTGAAGGGGACAAGATGCAATTAGTGGGGAGGCAACCAAAACATTCCTTTGCTAGTAAATGTAAACATCTCCTTTTGGTGTGGAGTCAGTTTGCCGTGTTAGTTTGCAGCAGTATAAGCTCCTCCTCTTCTGTATTTGACCAGTTTGTATCATGCATCTGACGAAGAGAACTTGATTCTCGAAAGCTTATGCTACAATAAAATTGGTTAGTCTTAAAGGTGCTACTGGACTCTTTTTGATTTTGCTACTACAGACTAACACGGCTAACTCCTCTGGATCTTCATTAGAGATACACACATGAAAAAACTCAGTATTTTTCAGGTTTGGATTTCAGGAAGGGCATAAATACTGATATAAATAATGTCCCCCTGTACCATTTTGGAGTTCCAGAATTCCAGAGTTATTCAAGTTCTATTGAGGGAGGCTGGAGAAACTGTTTTTCAACCAGTGCTGCCTGTCCAGTAAAGATCCCCCAAGTTTCAAGCAAATTGGACCAAGGAATCCAATTCTTTGGGTTCCTGAATGAGATCCCCCCTACTATTCTTCTTGCAGAACTGTGAACTTGCTCCACCTCTGCAAATGTAGGAGGGAAGGAGAAGGAGCCATCCAGACTTGTGGCTCTATTGGGCTTGCCTTGGCTGCCAACTGTCCTCCCTGGGCTGGGCAAGACTTGTTTCAGCTGGGAGCCGCTTTCCCTGGACCAGCTGAAACGCATTCAATTGGATCCAATTGGAAGGGAGAAATGGGAAATTTGGACAATCTAAGTAAAATGATGCATGCTTCTGCTGGTGGTATGTATGTGGATATGAAAAATGACATAGATTTTGCAAGGGTGGTGCTGTTTTACATAATGCCTAAGGATACTAGGTTTGTGAAACTGCTCTGGAAAATCATGGTAATGAATTAGAACAGCGATTTTCATGTATACTTTCAGCTTGGAATTCCAGAATGCACACCCCTGATCTCAATACAGTTCATGACAGCAAGTTGGTAGAACCAGATTTATGCAGACATCCATAATGTACAGGAAGAAAGATGCATAAGCTGGCAGTGCTATAGCCACAGCAACTTCAAAGGTAGCACTCCTATAATACCAAAGCTGTTTTACTCCAGAAATCTGGCAAATCTGCTGCAAACGCCTGTTCATTTTGGCTGTCCTTGTCCCTATTTTGGCAGTCAAACTGAACAAACTAGTTTATCAGCCTCCTTCCACCCTGCATGGGTGGCATGAGTTAACCAGACAATTGACCAAGGTGATTTGTTACAATGAGCGCACATTATTAATTAGCATCTATTGTTAATGACCGAGTCATGCTAAAGGGAGAGCTTGAATAATAGGGCAGTTAGTCTCTCAGCTATATTAACCACAGGCTATTAAGGTTGCTTTTAATGCCTACAGCTGTTATACTGCCCCACAGTACAAGCTTATATTGTGATGTGGCAACTGCTGTCTCCTCTAAGAGAATTTGTTGTGTTTCGCCTGTACTTTGCTTGAACATGCTTAGACTGGTGTGTCTCCTTGAATCTGGAGGATCTACCAAGTGTTCTTGTTATGGCTTCCCACTTTGATTCTACCCATACCATGCCTGGGGAACTGTTCACTTGCAGTTTTCTGCAGTTACTGATTGATGAGAGCCAGTTTGGTGTAGTGGTTAAGAGCAGCAGGACTCTAACCGGGAGAACTGGGTTTGATTCCCCACTCCTCCACTTGAAGCCAGCTGGGTCAGTCACAGCTTCTTGGAGCTCTCTCAGCCCCACCCACCTCACAGGGTGATTGTCGTGAGGATAATAATAACATACTTTGTAAACTGCTCTGAGTGGGTGTTAAATTGTCCTGAAGAGCAGTATATAAATTGAATGTTGTTGTTGTTATGCTTTTTTCCAGGTTTAGGCCATGTGCAAACTATATGTTCCATCGGGGGTGGGGGGGCATGAAATGTTCAGTGCCAATATTGGAAATGAATGGGCAGCTACATATGACTATTCTTATTCTACAGTAACAGTATGCAGAAGTCATTTCAGGCACTTGTATCTGACAAAGTGAGCTTTAAAGTTTATTCCCCGGAAAATGTTGTTGGTCTTTAAGGTGCTCCTGGACTCAGAGTGTGTTCAGCGTACAGAATGGACCTAGTCATTGACCCAGAAGATCAAGTGCTCCTGAGTTTACTTGCTTGGAAGTCCTGAGCTCGAGACTGGTGTGTTTTGTGACACTGGCAATCAACACCTGTGATTTGAAAAAAGAAATAACAGAAGCTGACAGCTGACACGGAGGCTGTTTGTGAAAAGGATTTACAGAAAACCCATTGAACAAATTTGTCCAAGTGCCCTGTGACTAACTTGCTGAGACTTGTCCTTGGATGCAGATGCCAAGAATGAAATAAGTCATGATGACCTTGCCATGATCCTTTTGTATTTGGTAAGTGGTGGCCCTGCCAGGTGTGTTAAAGGGAAATAGCCCACATGGTGAGCTATTGATATTAGTGGGTTTGCTTCAAAGAGGAAAATACAACACCAGAGCTTAATGTACAAATGAGATTTCCTTCCACATTTCATATTTATCATATAGAATTTGATTTCTTGTTTTCCTGCGCTGGGCATCCTAATATTACTTTGTATACTGTGCAGCAACTTACATTATCAATTTTCATAAGTTGCATCATGCTCTGCAGTGCTGCCAGTTATACTCCTGTAAACATGCATACACATTGCTGTTCAGGCTTGCTTTGTGAGAGAATTAGAAACAGGAAATATGCAGGGCCCAGGTACCCCTGGGGAAACAGGGTGTGTAGGCAAGGCTTCATTGGGAAATGAAGCATACCTGTTCAGGTCAAGCAAAGGTAAGTGTTCTTCTGATTATGTGAGAGGCAACTGTGATGTGTGGGAGAATCTTTGTCTGGGTCCTGTGTGTGCTCTCAGAAGCCCTGCTTCTATCTTCACTTCCCATGCCACTAGTCTTCCCTTCCTCAACTTCTGAGCAAGTACACGTCACATGATAATAGACAGCCACAGTGTGACAGATTTATCATTTTCTAGTTGGGCTTCCATTCAAGGCAAATTAATGAGTGAGAACCGCAGGGCCACTGCCCATTGGAGGGATCCATATCCATCAGAGCCTGAACCAGCACCTCCTATTGTAAAATATAATCATAGTATCTGAGAAATATGGGATGTTGGATTTTTTTAGAGTGCTTGAACAATGGAATCTTGTAATTTTTAATCAGTTTTAGAGTTTTACAACAGCAATACATTATTGGAATTTTTAGATCATATTTTACAATCACTGGACTTTGAATTCCCCCCCCCCCCCCGGCTCCTTAGTATATTCAGTTAGTCTGTTCTACTGATAAGACTGCATGTTGTTGAGACAGAGTCTTCTAAGTACATACCACAGGGCATGGAAAACTTGCATAAACTAGGACAAGTCAGCACACTCTCCAGTCACTAAGGGCTCAGGCCTGCTATGTTGAAGAAGATAGGGACTGGATATCCAGTGCAGGAAGTTGGAAGACATGTGGTTTTGTTTCACATTTAAATTCTTGAGATAAATGAACAAAAGCCTGTAGTGACAGCACACAGGATACATTGCAAGTACCTACCTGATGCCTGACCAAATAGGTTGTCTATGTTTACAACTATTATGAGGATTCTCAAAGTTTGTAAAAATGAGTAGGCCTCTAATGTTCTTAGAGATCTGATTATAAAAAAAAGTCCATTGATGTATGCTCCCTGATCAAGAATATGACATAATTAGTTTGAAAGGACAAAAGGCTTTCATACTTTAGTCACATCATGGGAAGACAAGATTCTCTGGAAAAGTCAATAATGCTAGGAAAAGTGGAAGGCAGTAGGAAAAGAGGAAGCCCTAAAACAAGATGTCTGGACTCAATAAAAGAAGCCATATCCTCCAATTTGCAGGATCTGAGCAAGTCTGTCAATGATAGAATGTTTTGGAGGTCTTTCATTCATGTGGTCTCCATAGGCCAGAGGTGACTTGACAGCACATAACACACAGCTTGAAGGGAAGGGTGCTTGACTAAATGCTTGACTAAATGGAGATACCTTCCTGTTTGCCAGTCAAAACATACACATACAAACTCTTCTGGAAGGAACCTTGGAGGAATTCATCTTTTCACTGTCAAAGGAAAATGATTTGATAGCTGTCTTCAAACTTTTGATATGTCTGTCTCTCTATGCCCCATTTTTATCCTTTCTCTCCCCCCTCCTTCACTCCCCCCCCCCATCTTCCTTCAGGAACTGTATGATGCCATTAGGACTGCCAAGTTTCAGTTGGCCTTTGACTCACAGATTGAAAAGATATGATCAAGAAGTATTAGTGGTTAAGATCCCAGACAGAGATTTTGTTAAAAAAATCATTTTGGGTTCCATTATTGATCACTGACTGGAACTTTGTGTATTGAGTTCTGTTTAGGAGAAGGTAACAAAGATAATACAGTGTCTTGTGACACTTTGGAGACTAACAAGAGTGCTATATGGCAAAAGTATTTGTGGGCCAAAGATCACTTCATCAGGTTAATGAAGTGGCCCATAAGTGTCTAATTCTGTATACCATGATTGCAGAGACTAGATCAACAAGAAGAAAATTTTGGGTTGTTTTTTTTTAAAAAAATGAATCTAATTTATCGTTTATTTATTTATTTAGAACATTTTTATCTTGGCTTTCCTACAAGGAGCTTAGATACATTGTTCTGTACTCTATTTTATCCTCACAACTACCCTGTGAGGTGGGTTACACTGAGAAAGAATGACTGGTCATCCAGCAAGCTTCACAGCAGAGTCGAGATGCCTGATCCTGGTATGACATTGTAACCATTAGACAGCACTGGCTCCAAGAATTTTCCATTCCTTTTTTCCAGAGGAGTTCTGCATCTGACGAAGAGAACTGTGATTCTCAAAAGCTTATGCTACAGTAAAGTTGGTTAGTCTTAAAGGTGCTACTGGACTCTTCCATTCCTTTTTTGTTTACAGTATGTGGGTAAAAGGGATTCTTGACCCCACTTTGTATTTTTCTTTATTTTTTCATTTTTCAACTCTTTGTACTTATGTTAAATATTTACCTGTTCAATTAGATTATCACTTTATTACTCTGATGTAGACCAAAAGCTAATACTGTTACAACTGATAATCTTGATGGTGCCACAAGATTCTCTGTTATTTTCATTTGGCTACTCCTCTCCCCCAAAGTCTTGAAAATTCAGGAATTATACTGAAAGGCATGAAGAAGTAGGTGTGCTTGGCTGAGATCCAAATAAGATTTAAGCTGGGACATGGTAGTAGCTTTCAAATGTTATCCATTAATTTCTTAATTCTTTGTCTTTCACAATAAAAAAATTTCATAACAAACAATACATAAATTGTAATGGTTATGAATATGAGTATGAATCAGACATAACTTTAAGTCTTTATAAGTCATAATGAAGAATTGTGTGATAAGATTCAGACAGGAAGCAGTGAGTTTATATCATTTTGGAGCAGATTTTGGACTGATGACAAGAGACCATTCCTAACAGACATTGTGAAATTCCTAGGGAAGTTGTGAAACAAAAGCTTTCTCCAGAGATGTCTGTTAAACAATATTTTCAATCTAGTCAACACCAGCAAGGCTGCTCCTTCCCCTGCTGAAATATGGTACCATTTCTTAATATGTCTCTTTCTTCAGTTCTAGACTGTGGAAACCCACCCACCCCCCACTTTCTGACAATATGGCATATATGTTGATGAGGAATGGGGTGCATCTCAGTACAATTCCTGGCACTCAAGGAGATGATGAGTCTGAAGTACAGCAAGCAGAACAGTGCTCTGTTGACCAGGTACAAAATTTCTGTTTAACAGTGCAATCCTAAAAGCAATTTCATTGGGTTTCGAAGGGTGTAACACTATGAGTCTCTCTACATGAGACATCTTGCATAAGGACGTTCAAGTGTAGGAAGACGTAATGTTAGACAGGAAGCATAGTTTAAAAATACAGAGCTGAAGGCTCTGTCAATTTCACCTCTCTACACCAGCCAGAGATCACTCTTCAGAGGGTTTGTTAATTTTATATTTGCCTCCATGAAGCCTTTGTTGGTTTCACCTCCTCTTCTGCGTTTCCCTACACTTGACCATCCTTATGTAAGATGTCTTGTGTAGAGAGAGACTCTAAGTAGGATTTCCCTGTAAACCCCAAAATTCCTAATGCATGTCCCCATTTTTTAAAAGGCAAGTGCAATAGTATGACTCTTCTCTCTAAAACAAACAAGCAAACCCCCACGATATGTTCCATGTGTGGGACAGGATACTGCACTGCTGCTATTTGCTCAGAAGCAGACCAAAAATGATGCCACCCTTCCAGATTATATCTTGTTATCTAGAAAGCCTTTACTAGTTAAGAGGTTGGATCTTAAACAGTGTGAAAGACTCACAAATAGAAAGAGTTTAAAATCTCAGGAGAGATACGCCCAGTAGCTGTCAGGCATGTTAATGATGAGTGGGATCCTACCCCAGTCCTACCATTCTACTGAGCAAAGTTTATCTATTGCTTGAACAATTTATACCCCACATTTCCTTTTGGCTCAAGTTTGAAGCCTTCCTCTAATCTCAGGAGCCTTCCTCCAACATAACTGGTTTTTCAGTTGGAAAAACAGCCATGTAAATTGTAGGAAGGCTCCTTAGACTGGAGGAATTCTCCTTGGAGGATGGTTGGATCTATCCCATTATCTTCTGAGTTCTTTGTATGCTCTTTGCAGTGTAGGGTGGACACTCTCAAGGTGGCACCTGGAAATCTCCTGGAATTACTAGGTTACAGAGATCAGTTCCCCTGAGAAAAATGGCAGCATCAGAGGGTAAACTCTATGGTGTTATCCCCTGCTGATATCTTTCCCCTCCCCAAACTCTGCCCTCTCGAGGATCCTACCCCAAATCTCCAGGTATTTCCTGACCTGGAGTTGACAGCGGTATTGGGGTGGGTGGTTCCTGGCCATGTCAAAGCCCTTCTGAGCCCCTCAGCCTGTAGTCCAGCTTGTTTCTTGTCATAAGTTGTCATGTAACTCACTTGTGTAAACACTTTTGTACAAAACACTGGAAAAGATAGGAAGTGGAAACGTGACAAACACAGAGAAACAGTTTCTTCTGTATCTCTCTCCAGTAGCAGAGGTTCATGTTAAACCAAATATAGCTTGAGCAGGAGGCATTGTCCTTGTTCTCTAAGAGAATGCAGACTAGGATGCCTTGGAGTCTAATTTTTACAACAGATGGCTGATTTGTGACACTGCTCTGTTGCTCTGGCATTCTTTTTACTGCTTAAAGGGATGTCTGAAAAAGGGCTCTCATCCCATCTGTTTACTTTTGCATACCAGAAGGTTGTTCTGTGTGATCTTTGAAAATGATCTTCCATACATTTGCATCAGAACATCAGTTCAGTCCTCAGAACTCCTCTTCTGTCTTAATGCCTAGGAAATGTAATTGAAACCTTCAGTGTAATTTTCAAGGGTGTGATGAAAATTTTAAAAAGAAATTTTTGGTTAAAATTGTTGTCTAAAATTAATTAATATGGCAACCATGATATCCCTTTATATCTTCCGTTTTGTATAGCACACTTTAAGCTAGCACTTCTGAGTATTCACACCGATCAGTGTTGAATTAGTTTGGCCTCCTGACATTCTGCATTGCATGACCTCAAGGTGGTTTGGTGTCTACATTCTTATTCCAGACAAGTTGAGATGTCTCTGTTTGAAGCCACTTTTTCTGGGGGCTGGAGCCAATGTTACTCCCCCCCCCCATTTCAGGGCAATGTTGGAACCCAATGTGTCCACAACCCCGCTCCTTCTCCCTGTTCCTGTATCCACCATTTTTTAAATCCTGGAGAGGTAATTGATGGTGGAGTCGAGGGGGGACCTACAAAGTAATTTTTGCATTTGTTCCACTAGCTTCTAGCAGATTGCTCTGATGTGATTTGAATTGTCTACTTAGTACAAAATGGCACCTCTCTGCCAGAGCAAAATGTTCTAAATGCTGCTGCCCAAAAAACTCATTCTCACTGGCCTCCTCACATCAGGTGACTGTTCTGGGATTGGCAAATTCTTGAGAAAAGTCCTCCACCTCCATTTCCAAATCACTGTGAACATGAGCCCCAGTTGTAAAGAAAAGAAATAAAAAAGTAAATCCAAGAAGTGATCAGTGGGGAATGGGAATTGCCATCAGGGAACGGGACAGACACTGTGCTTAAAGGGGCAGAATGCATGAATATCACAGCATTGCAACTCTCCCTAATTAAAAGTGGGGGAGGGGAATGTATGCTTAGTTGCTTGGGCCTTGTTTCAGGCTTCTCCTAATGCCAAAGAGGAAAATAAAATAAAGATGTGTGTGGAGAGCTGGGAAGGGAGGAAGCAGTTTCCACAGCCCTTTGAGAAATTACAGTGTAGCATTACGATGCTTCCCTTGCTTAAAAAAAAAAGGGAGGGAGTGTGTGCAGAGCTAGGGAGAGAGGGAGTGGTTTCCACTGGGTGGCCAACCAATCAGCAACCAGGAAAAGGAAAAGGAGTGGGGGAAGAGACACAGTTAGGGACTAAGAATTCTGCACACATATAGGACACATCAGTGGCAACTCAACAGCGGCTTAAAAAAAAAGTCACCTTATGTGCACATGGAACAAAGTCAGGAAAACGCCAGGAAAGGTTGATTCTGCATCTCACACCTGTTTCCTCATGTGGAAATCTGGAGTCTGAGAGAAGCAGAATGGAATCAGAATCACCCTAAACTGACCATGTGGAATGGGCCTCTATTGAATCTCCCTCCCCCTTAATAGGTACTATGTAAGTAAGCTTTGAACACTATGGCTGTTTTCACATGCCTGTAAACCCTCTGGAAAATTGCACAAAACTCGCGGCATGATGGCATCTTCATAGTGCAATTTCCCATCATGATCCCATTTAATGGCGCGATGATGTCAGAAATCGTGCCATTAAACAAGATCATGACGAGAAATCACGCTATGAAGATGCTATCATGCCATGAGTTTTGCGCAATTTTCCAGAGGTTACAGGCGTGTGAAAATGGCCTATGTTCCCCTTGCAGTTTTTGGGGGTTTAGAAAACAAAAAATCAAGATGATTGCCCTGTAGATGTCTTAAAGACAGTATTTTCTTTGTTTTATTTTTAAAAGGTTTTATTCTGTAGCCTGTTTTAATTCTTATGCTGATTTTACTGTTGGTTCCCACCTTGGTCCCAGTTATTTTGGAGAAATGAGAAAGGTAATCTATATGTGTTTTAATACATAAGTACATATCCTGGGAAATATTTCATTGAACATCCTACAGTGAACATAACATAGTTAGGTTTATGGTTATTTTATGGTACATCAGCCATGGTCGTAGTGTGAAAAGCGAATGCAAAGATTCACTTCAGAGGTGTGGGGCTCCTGCATTGGAGGGCTTCTGTCCCTTTCCATGGGCCTGTGAATAGCTTACAGACAACCATGACAATGGCACAGAGACAAGTCTGACAAACGTAATAGGCATCTGATCCTGTGGAGCCTTCAGCCTTGTTTCTCCTTACCAAGAAAGCTTTCTGCCTAACAAGGAAAAGGTAATGCCTCAGTGCTACGGCTGTTGGAATCAGCTCGGCAATTCATGCACACACCGCTGTGATCAAAGAGCAAAACTGAGGACACGATGCCATGAATGGAAGAAAAGAAGTGAGGAAAATCTGAGGGTGGGAGGGCAGCCGTCAGAGCCACTCTTTACCTCAGCAGTTGATTCTGAAAAGCTGCAGGGGAAGCAGCAGTCTCCTTCCTTTTGAGATTTGTAAAAGTGCAGAGAGTGTAAAAAGAGTCCTTCTTGGCATTCTGAACGGAAAGAGAGAGAAGAAAGAAATAAATCAGATAGCAGCAGCTCGGAAAGCCTGTGTTGTTGCCAAGCAGATTCTGTGGCGTAATCTGTAAGCACTGAACTGTGGTTGAATTATGAGCAGGCGTCTCTGTCCTGCTTTTGTTTCAGCCTCCTGGGAGATGGGATGTTTCCGGCCTACTAATGTCACAGCATGACCTACTAATAACCTGTGAAGGAGCCTGGCCCAATCAGAAGCCTCCCTCTTCCCCAAGGACTGAGCAGCTGCAGTCACATGGACTGAATGCCTCACTTGTATGTGGTTCATTGAGAAAAAATCAAGCATGTGGCCTGAGGTTCCCCTGTTGACTGTCTGTGGATGATGATTTCTTCCATCTGCTCTGGCTGCCTGCAGCTCCCGGAAACACACCAAACGAGATGCATCTTTGGGTCATATGTGAGATTCTTAATGAACCCTCAGCTGCTGTCCAACTGTCTGTGAATATCAGACACATCTGAATTGTCTTTCCACATAGAGAAGAGGAAGTCTTTTGCTTAACCCTTGAATCTAAAGCACTCTACAGAATGTACATAATGATAGACCATAAGGAGACCAAATTATTTTCATTACTATTAGTTTAGCAGCTGCTTAATAGATTGTATTTCTCTAATGCCCCTAGCTGTTGCTGTTTGAGAGAAAAGCCAGAGGCTACTGTTTATTTTGGATTAAACAAACAATGTTGAAGTATATTTCTGCCAGTTGTAATTTGGCTGTACACCGAATGGACTTATTCAACTGCTCCGAGGTCATTTTATGGAAAAGAACAATTGTTTAAAATATTCATTAGCATTTCACAACAAATTATTACAGAAACTGCATAAAACACCAACAAGATCATATTATGTATCACTGCAATGGGAAGGAGTGTTTAGGTCTCTCAGTACCTGCTGAGACACTATCTGATGCTTGGCCCTTGTCTACTTGTTGACCCTTTTCAAGTGATGACTTTAGATGCACCATTGACTAGCAAGTGGTAAGTTGCCAAGTCACAACCCAGAGATTCTATGTCTACATCTCTATATACTGAGGCATCTGTCACCCACTGTATGTGCCCTTCTTCAATCTTTGGAACTATATCAAGGTATCAAGGGGATACCAGTCAGCTCCGAGTTACTTTGTTTATTTGCCTTTAAAATGTAACAAGGAAACAACACCCATCAGTGAATAAAAATTATAAATAATTATAATTTTATAAAAATTATAAGTAATTACTTGAGCAATCCCAAAAGTGTGTGCTCTGAAGTAAAGCCCACAGAGTTCATGGAACCTACACCCTAGTAAGTGTACTTAGGTTTGCATCCTTATGGGAGGAGAAAGAAACCTGAGCATGTTACTTTATAAAATCCAGATGCTCATTTCGTTTGGTAGAACTTTTTGAAACCTTTTTTTCTCTGTTTGTACCCTATATCTAATGCCAACTCGCAGTCTTTATTGACAAAGAGCTTAGCTTTTGGGGGCGGGGGGGGGAGAAGAATCTTTCACTGCTCTCTGAGGAAGGAATAATTTGCTCTGATGTCAGTCCACTTCTTCCTTCTTGCCTTAGGTGGTGCTTGCCCAGTACGATATGTCTTTTGAAGATAACCTGATATGCTGTAAGCACAAGAAGATGCCCCGCCCCTGGGGAATAACAAAGCAAAATAAAATGCAATAAAGAAGCACAAGGAAATCCTTCCACATGAGTGAGAAATCTACTTCTGCCATTAACTTTAAAAAATTTCCATTATATTATTACTGTGGCTGCTTCTAATGGTACTTACTGCACAGAGGCCATGCAGACAGTCCAGTCGTGTGCGTGTGCGTACGTGTGAGTGTCTGACAACATCTTGTTTTCCTTAATGGCAAGGCTGTCTGCACTCATCAAGCAACTAATTGGCTCCAAAGGGGAGAGACTGAGTCCTTAGCAGCAACTTCATTGGTGGGAAGGGGACATGCACCGAGCACATGAGTGCATTCTTTCTTCAGCACTTCCTGGTCAATGGCATTGGCATTGAATGGCTGTAAGAATACAAGGTTTGCTTTGCATTGGGGAGGGAAGCAGCAGATGGCATGTTATTATGATTATTTATTAGATTTATAGTCCGCCCTCCCCGCAAACGGGCTCAGGGTGGATCACAACATACAAATAAAAACACATTGATAAAACAGTATAATGATAAAAGCCAGATTTAGGGGTATAAAAACAAACTCTGAACCATGTTCCTAATATTCCAGGGCGGGATTCACTTCACCCTTCCCTGTCAACCATAAGGAGAAGAGAGGGGTGGAGGCGTGAGTTGGTGCGCGATTTGCCACCATTCCTACATGGGGCAGATTACTCATATAGCTCCCCACTAATAGGAGACAGGCAGGGAGGCCAATCAGTGGATCTGAATACTGGCCTCAACCAAATGCCTGGTGGAACATCTCTGTCTTGCAGGCCTGCCAAAAGGACACAAGGTCTTGGCAGGCCCGAGTATCCTCCGACAGTGAGTTCCACCAGGTTGGGTCCAGGACCGAAAACATCCTGGCCCTGGTTGAGGCCAGTCGAGCCTCCCTAGGGCCAGGGACAACCAGTAGATGTTTTCCTGCTGATCTAAGCGCTCTCCGGGGTACATACTGGGAGAAGCAGTCCCTTAGGTATGCCAGTTCTAGTCCATTTAGGGCTTTATAGGTTAAGATCAAGACCTTGAACTCCATGGGGAGCCAGTGCAGCTGCTGCAGGGTTGGAGTCACATGTGCCCTGTATGGTGTACCCGCCAGGATGGTGCCATCGGTGCCAGTGTTGCCATCACCATACCTTTCTGTGTGCTTTTAAGCACAATGCAAAGAAAGGCCAGCCCAGCACATGTGGCTGGCAAAGAAAGGCCAGCCCAGGTGTGCACATGTGGGCTTGAGGAGGGAGGGGTCTCCAAGCCCTTGTCTGCTGCCAAGGCTCATGTTATGCAGGTTAGGGCGAAAATTGGAAAGAAAAGCAATCATTAGAGAAGAACCGCAGTCAAGGGGTCACAGGCACATGGGGCTGGTTGATGCCCATACAGTGGCCTTCTGTTGTTGCTGTCCTTCACTTAGGTGCCATGACGCCAGCAGGACTACTCATAGTGACTAAAGAAGTCTTCCAAAGAAATGGGTTGAGGAGCGTCAGGAAAAAAAATCATCTTGTTCAGAAAGACTTCTGGCTTTGGGGGCTTTTCTGCTTAAAACTGTTAACCCACGTTAAATAATGGGGACATGGTAGGCAGACTCACACAAACATGGACCCCCAAGTCTTTCCAGACCAATATTCCACATGGAAGGACCAATCTGGTCACATTTTTTTCTTCTTATCTTCTTGTGACTTCTCCTTTTTCTTTTTCATTCAACTCTGGGTTAACAATTTTAGTTGGAAAGGTAGACTGGTAGCCAGCAACCTGTCCAGTCTCCCACTTCTACAAGTAAGGGAAAAGAGGCCATCCGCCCTTTACTTCCCTTCCTGTGAAGGAAAAACCAATCTCTAGCCCTCCCTTTCTTTGTGTTTTTACGCACAGTGCAAGGACAGGCTGGCAGCCAGTGGAGTCCTGGGGTGCTGCAAAGCAGATATGGGTGAGGAGGATTCACCCCTCAGTATGGAAACAAAACTACAAGGCACAGGGAAATGGCATAATAGCAGGACTCAGAGGTAATAATATATTGGCTTTGTCACTGTCATGAAGAAGCAATTTTTTAAAAAAAAAATTTGCTGTGCTGGTTGACAACGGAGAGCTTTCCTGCTTGGTGCCATGCTTGCGTGTCATGCCAGCACCGCTTTGCCAGTAAGCTCCCTGCCATTATGTGTGCTCATGAACACTTGCCTTCTTTGGGGTCCATGGCTGTGTGAGTTTTCACATGCTTCAGAAGAAACTAATTGGATCAAAGGGTTTTTGGACAATGCAGTTTTTGGTTAGGCGCGAATAGAGCCTCGTTTCTCTGACACCTGCCTTTGAAAAGAACAGTGTGAGTTGGTATGATTTCAGGTTTACTGATAAATCAAACAAAATCACAAATATTACCAATTAATATTGGTAATATTAATATATTACCAATATTAATATTGGTAATATCAGCAGAGATCCCCTCACCTCTGCAGGAGTATACCGTATACCCTGCAGCTGTGGACAAGTTTACATCGGGACCACAAAGCGTAGCATCCAGACAAGAATAAAAGAACATGAAAGACACTGCAGACTTGGACAGCCTGAAAAATCAGCAGTGGCTGAACATAGCCTAACTCAAACAGGGCACAGTATCTTATTCCAGGACACCAAAATACTGGACAACACTTCCAACTACTTTGTCAGACTGCACAGGGAAGCCATTGAAATTCACAAGCATAAGCAAAACTTCAACAGGAAAGAAGAAACCTTAAGAATGAACAGAGCATGGGCTCCAGTTCTGAAAAACACCAGGCCAACAAAACACTCCACACCCGACAATAGCCCTGCAGAGAAGATTAGCACATCAAGCACCAATCCATATGCAAAAGAACCGCCTCAGGATACAGTGAAGCCTCCCGCCATTAGCATTCCACACCCTGGGAAACTCTTACAGAATGACTCAGCTCAACCCCACCCCTCCTGAGTAGATACAAATGACCTACATCTTTTCCACACTGTGACACTGAGAGATCTCTGTCTTTTGGTGCTACACCTCTGAAGATGCCAGCCACAGCTGCTGGCGAAACGTCAGGAACTACAATGCCAAGACCACGGCAAGACAGCCCGGAAAACCCCCAACAACCATTACCAATTAACATAATGAAAGAAAATACAGACAAAATAAAAAAACAACACAAGTTTCATTGGTTAGAAAAGGAACTGCTTTACTTAGGAATTGCAATTTCTACTAATAACAAAAATTTGATACAATCAAACCACTTTAAAATAATTACACAAATTAAAAATGACATGAATAAATGGAAAAAGATAAACATCTCATGGTACAACAGACTTCATTTGATAAAAACATTTATTCTACCTAGAATAATATTTGTCATGAGAGCTATACCTATTAAAATTCATGAAAACATAATTAAGCAATGGCAGTCCATACTAAATTCTTTTTTGTGGGATCACAAGAAACCCTGGATTTCCTTTAAAATTCTGAGATTAAAAAATCATCACAGAGGACTTAATTTCCCTGATCTATCATTCTAAAACAAAGCAATCAGACTCTCCAATCTCCTCTCGCTTTGGCACTCAAACGAAACAACAGAGTGGACTTCGACCACCCCAATGGAAAATACAAGAAATAATTTGGAACCCACCTACTAAACGACCTAAAGGAATAAAGAATAATACCTTCCTTGATGCGATCCTACATATTTGGGATCGCACCAGAACTAAATTAATACCAGACATTTAGAGGCACTCTCCTATTTCTGTACAAAACATATCAACAGACACTAAACCTCAAATAGCAAAAACACTGAAAACTACTGATATTATCACATTAAAAGATATAGCGAAGGATGGTCTCATAAGCAAAACTGAGATAGAACAAAAAATTCAAAGCTCAATTCCATGGTTCTTATATCTGCAATTACAAGCTGTCACCCAACAAATAAACACAAGAAAGGTTATGAATGCGACTCAGACAAGATTTGAGCAATTCATGGATGCTAAAAAATATCAAAAAAAGGGCATGATTTCAAAAATATATGGCCTGCTATTGTCCTCTAACATCCCTAACAATTTTAGTTATCAAACTAAATGGCATAAAGATCTTAATGAAGTACTGACATTAGACAAGTGGGAAAAAGTATGGGCATCAAAATTATCCTCAACTAAACAAAATTATCCTCAACTATATTAACTAAAATACAAAGCTATAAAATTATACACAGATGGTACCTAACGCCCCAAAAAATCTCCTTAATTTACTCTTCAGCATCGCCCTCTTGTTGGAAGAAATGCAATAATGAGGGTAATTTTGCTCACTGTTGGTGGGAATGTCCCTTGATATCTCGATTTTGGTCAGAAATACTAAATATTATTAAGAAAATAACAGGGTACAGTGTCCCCATGTCACCTAAAGTAATCTTCTTGGGACTGTGGGATCAGACATCAATCCCAAATGTTAGAAGAGACCTTATCAACTCTCTCCTGGTGGCGGCTAGGAGTGCAATAGCAACCAAATTGAAAAAACAATCTCCACCTACTACAGAACTTTGGTTTACAAAAATCTGGAACCATTTGATAATGGAAAAAATAACTGACAATCTACATCAGACGGAATATCAATCTTCGGGATCAAACTTCTGGGAAAAATGGATCCCATTTTACAAATTCATAGAAGCAAGAGATCTGCAACCTCCCTCTTCACACCACTCATTGTTGATGTATTAAAGTTGAAGCACCGTGTTAATATTTGTAAATGCAATGTATTATATTGGTTTGTTGTTGGATTATTGTTACAGTTCTAAAATCGAATTAAAATATTAAAAGGAAAAAAAAAGAAAAGAACGGTGTGAGCTCAACACTTGCCTTGATGCATGCCTTCCTGGGGGTCCATAAACATGGAACCTTGCTTTCAAACTCTGTGGGTTAATGGTTTAGAGGGAGGACTGTGTTCTATGTAATTTTTGGTGCTGTTACAGTTGCCTCAAATTCTTGGCCATTTTCACACTGTCTATAAATCGCACGAGACTCACGGAGGGCTGCTGGCTTTCTCGTGCGATTTTTGACGCCTGTCCGGGGTCTGAGCCCCAGCCCCCAGACTTGACAAGAGGGAACAGCAGGTCAACCGGGCTGACGGGCAAACAGAGGGGGCAGCCAGCAGCCAGCAGGTCAACCAGTCAGCCAGCAGGCAGTAGGTCAACCGGTCTGACTGGCAAGCAGAGGGGGCAGCCTGGGGACAGCAGGTCATCCCCTCCCACGGGCAAATGGAGCCAGAACCTGCCGGCGCCAGGGGCAAGAGGCAAAGGCCCAGGGCTTCAGGAGTCAGGGGGAGACAGAGAGAAGCCAGCGAGTCCCACTCCCCTGGGGAAGGAAAGGGGACTAAGCAAGGCAGAAGGGGGCAAGGGCAGAGGGATTGGGGGCCCAGCAGTCACCCACCCAAAGACCTTACCTAAGGAGGAGAAGCAGCAGCAGCCCCAACAGCCCAAAGCCACGCCCCAGCTAGAAAATAGTAGCCTGGCCCAGGAGTTGCCAAAAGCCAAGCCACTCCAGGTGGGGCTATTGGAGGCACTCTGCAGGAAGCCCTGGGCAACCAGCCAAGGAGCCGCAGCTGGACCCACCTTCAGCCATCAGCTCAGCCAGGGAGGCCGAGCTGCTAGCCAGGGGACTGCAGCTGGACAGGCCTTCAGCAATCAGCCAAGGCAGGGAGGCTGGGCAGCCAGGGAACAAGGCACAGCTGGTGCTGGTCAGTGGGGCCAGATCAGCTACCCCAGCTGCAACTGCTTGGTGCAGCCCAAGACTGGGCTGGAAGAGGGGTGGGGCAGTAGAAGGAAGCCCTATAAAAGCTGGCTGGGAAGAGCCCTGTGGTGGTGGATGTGAGTAAGGAGTGATAATGTGGAGTGAGAGTGGTGCAATGCAAGAGTGGAGGTTTGGAGGAGAGTTCTGGAAGGAGGGGATGAAGAAGGACACAGGGGGCAAGCAGGCCAGGTTGAGCAGGCCAGCGAGTGGACTGAGAGGGAGTCTGGGTGAGGTATACCGCCCCTCCTTTCACAGAGCAGGGTCCTGCAGCATCCCTGGCCCCCCTATGATGTCAGGAGCAGACCGCCCAATGCCACGCCCAGCAGCAGCGGCGGCAAGCCCTGACAACGCCATCTGTTTACAAATGCCACAAACAGTGATTTACGACGTTTTGTAATCGGATGGTGTTAAAAATCGCGTGAGGAAGCTGGCAGCCTTCCGTGAGTCTCGCGCGATTTATAGACAGTGTGAAAACGGCCCTTGTTCCCCCACCCTCCTTGAAAAGAAGAATATGTGTTTGTGTATGCACAGCCAATGCGCACACAGCAAGTCAAAACTCATGAAAAAAAACCCCACTATGGATCAGTTTCAAGCTGGCACCAACTGCCTTGGCACAAACCAGTAATGAAATGGAATTATTCTGGAACTCCCCAGAACTGAAACTGAAACAGAAACTTTCTTGGTGCACCCCCCTATAAGAGAATGCCTTTGTGAGTTGAACAACCTTGAACAATATTAATATGCACATAGGCCTTGTTCAGTCATTACATTTGACTGCCCATGTGAGACAAACATGCTTCAGGAGATCCTCCTGATATGCATGATCACCATTTCTTCTGAAAGGAGTGACACATGTATATTCTAGTTTCAAAACATGCATACAAGACCTATGTACCAAGGTGGAAAATGCATGCGTTATCCTCTTCAGAAGAACTGTCAGTCATGCATATTGGGAGGATCATGTATAGCAATTTTTTTTCTGCATGCACAGTCATAGTGCTAGGAATGAAACATCTGAAAAGGGCTTGTATCTCAAAGGGATTCTATATATAATAGTGGTGGTGAAGAATGCCTCAAGTCATAGCTGATTTATAGCCACCTCTGGCAGGGTTTTCATGGCAAGAGACTAACAGAGGTGGTTTGCCATTGCCTACCTCTGCAACCCTTGTCTTCATTGGAGGTCTCCCATCCAATTACTAACCAAGGCTGACCCTGCTTAGCTTCTGAGGTCTGACGAGATCAGGCTCAACTGGGCTATCCAGGTCAGGATATAAATAATACTATTTTCTTTCATAATTTTTATAATTTAAAAAAAAATCTTGAGTGAATTAAAATTTTTATTAATGAAACCTAAACAAAAAAAAAACCCTTTTGATCAGTGTGGGTAATCATTTAGAGATTCTACATTTTTTCAGTGGTGATCACAAATGTGTATAGCACAAAATATGTCACATTTTCAGATGCTAGTTAAATACCTGGACAGTATAATCTCACCCTGTTATTTTTAGAAGAAGGCTGTTGCTAGCGCTACTGAGATTCTTAAGAGTACCACTTAACATGCTGAGGTAACAAACGCTTGTAATCTTTTTGGAATTTAAGTGATAAGAAGAGACGAATAAAAGAAAGCAAAAATGAACGGGAAATTAATAGAGTATAAAGAATAGAAAAGTGTAACAGTTTCCAACATTTTCACTCTTTTTTCAGAAAGGTGTGGTGGTATGGATTGAGCATATTGATTAGAAACAATTTCAAATGATTTTGAAGACAAGATTTATAAAACACCTCAGCAGTACTTGGCTAACTTGTCTATTAATAGGGTCATGCCAGCTCCAGGTTGAAAATTTCCCAGAGATTTTGACTGTGGAGCCTGGATTGGATGGAGGAGGGGTGACCTCAGCGGAGTATAATGCCATTGAGTCCACCCTCTGAAGCAGCCGTTTTCTCCAGGGGAAGTGATCTGTATCATCTGGAGATCAATTGTAATTCTGGGAGATCTCCAACCACCGTCTGGAGGCTTGCAAATTTAGTTACTTAAGTGAAACTGTTTTAAAATTATATTCCAGTATGGGGGTTTTGTCAAAAGAAATCTTTCTGGATCAAATAGTGTAATTCCTTCCTTGACTTCTGCTTTATCTTAAGAGCTGGACTTCTTCCCAGTGGTCTGTCCAAAGGTGCCTTCTTGGTTTGCTGAGGTAAGATATATGGTGGGCAGGGGAATACAAAAAATCAGAAGAGATGACCTACGGATGGTTTACAGACTAACTTTAAACCAGAAGCATTCCCCTCTTTATGGACTGAATGCAACAGAGATTAACTACAGATACTACTTATCCTGCTTTCATCAATTATCTACATCTTCATTTGTTGTCAATTAATATGGTTACACCAGTAAAAATCAATTATTCTATATTTGTTTAGCATACATCTCTGAAAGTGGTTTGACAAGTAAAAGGCAATCCTCTCCAATGCTGAGTTGTGGCTCTGGGAGGCAGAGATTGTTCTAAATATGAAATCTTCAAGGCTTCTTCTGTCTAAACATTCATTCAAAGAGAATTTCTGCCTGTGTTTATAAATCAACTGTATATTTTTACATTCACAGTACCATCTTATTATACCCAACTGGCCTATTAGCTATTCCTGTCATGCAGAGCTTATCTTAGCTGGCAGCTTCAAGTGAAGAAGCAAAAGGCTGTGAAATATCTTTAATAAATATGTTAATAAAGGGTTTGAGATGGAAATCAGAATTATGACTCACTGTTTTATTTACAGTATCTTCCACAGCAGATTACTGATGAAGGCTCATGTGTTGGTCAGATCTCTTAGAGGAAATTGTACATAGACTCAGGGCCAAGCTACACATGACGAATGACACTTGAATGGCAAGTGGATTGAGTGGAGGGCAAGTGAACAGGGAGAAATACACTTGCCATTCAAGTGTCATTCGTCATGTGTAGCTTGGCCCTCATATTCACATGGTGCAAAAGTTGCTTCCATGAATCCAATACCTTAGGTACTGTTTCAGCACAATGAGAGCCAAGCTACAAGTGACGCCTGACACAGGTTGGACACTTGTCAGCTTCCCTCAAGTTTTGATGAGAAATGTAGGCATCCTGGCCTTGCAGCTGTAATGGAGAGCCAAGCTGTAAAATCAGGACGCCTACATTTCCCATCAAAACTTGAGGGAAGCTGACAAGTGTCCAACCTGTGTCAGGTGTCACTTGTAGTTTGGCTCTCAGAGGCAGTGTGATAGTGTGTGACAGATCTGAGAGACCCAGGTTCAAATCTCTACTCTGCCATGGAAACTTGCTAGGTGACCTCAGGCCGGTCACATACTCGTAGCCTAACCTACTTCACAGGATTGTTATGAGGATAAAATGAAGGAGAGGTGAACAATGTAAGCAGCTTTGCATGCTCATTAGGGAGAAAGGCAGGGCATAAATGAACTGAGTAAGCAAATAAATAAATTCCAGCTATTTCAATGGGAGAGAAACTAAAGTCTTCTAGCCCTTGTGCTTCCCATTCAGGATAGATTAAAACTTAGGCTGCATGCAAACGTTTCATATAATCACAGTTGAGCAAAACTCACGCGAGAAAACGCGATCTTCCGTGTTTTTTCCGGCATGATCCGCAACATCCGGGCTTCAGGTAAGCCATGTGGAATCGGCCCTGGTTTCTTGCCAGGCTCTCATGTTCACACCTCCCTCCTCCTCTTCCCTCCCTCCTTGCCTGGAGAATCATGGTTAACCACAAACTCAGGTTACCCTGTGATGTATGAATGCAGACATGCAAGTTAACTGCAAGTAATTTCTCCCTTTTCTCTGCTCACTGGGGCCCAGGGCCAGGGTTTAATTCAAGCGTGGAATCCCAGTTAGTGTTTGCATGTGTGTGTTAATCCACATGGCTGCATTCTTCACAGTGTTTAATTGTTATTCTTGGTATGAAGGGGGGAGAGGAGTGAAATGGTTATGTGTATGCCAGCATCTTTGCCTCCGTAGGCTTCTCTACAAACAAGGGGAGGCATGATGTCGAGGGTGTACTTTTTTGGCTTAGCCTTAGTCTTATGAAGCCTGATGCCACATACACAATCTTGGCTTCTGGCCCAGTACTGAAACCTATTCTGAACATGGTTTAATAGCGGTATGCCAAAACTTAAACTGAGCATTTTCATTGCTGTTTTGCCAGTGCTTGCTAAGAAGAACATGGTTTCATGGGTGGAAGAGGTTGTGAGAATTAGCTCTGAAACTAGCCTAGAAAAATCCAATTTGACAACTGGCATTGCATTAAAAACACAAATCTCTTTCCTTGGAATTGTTATGAAAGGAAGGTAACAACAACAACATTCGATTTATATACCACCCTTCAGGACAACAATGTCCACTCAGAGTGGTTTACAAAGTATGTTATTATTACCCCCACAACAAACACCCTGTGAGGTGGGCGGGGCTGAGAGAGCTCCTAGAAGCTGTGACTGACCCAAGGTCACCCAGCTGGCTTCAAGCAGGGGAGTGGGGAATCAAACCCGGTTCTCCAGATTAGAGTTCCACACTCTTAACCACTACACCAAACTGGCTCTCCAGTTTGGTGTAGTAAAAAGAACAGACATGCAGTATCACCCTGCTCAGTTTCCCATAGGTCAACATTTCCCACTGGCGATCTGTTGAAGTCCATGGGTGGGGGGAGCACTTACATTCAGCAGTTACACAAAGGAAAATAAATAGTAGCAGACAGGAAACACACGTACATTTATTTAATTTTATTTATTAACTTCATTTATATCCCACCTTTATCCCCAATGGGGCCCTCTACATCTTACAGCACCCCCCCTCCATTTTATCCTCTCAACAACCCTGTAAGGTAGATTAGGCTGAGCATGTGTGAGTGGCCTGAGGTCACTCAGCAAGCTTTCATAACAGAGTAGGGATTCAAACCTAATTCCGCAGGTCCTAGTCTGCCACATTAAGCACTGCACCTTACTGGTTCTTTATGAGAAAGTAAAGAAGCAAGCAAAAGTTCCAGATCCTTATAAGCATTCAGACTATCCTCTTTTGCAATCTAACTGTAGAATCAGGAATGTGTTGCTTTGGGACACATCACTGAAAAAAAGTCTACCAGATGGTGAAATAACCCCTTTAAAAAAAAAGAAGAAGAAGAAGAAGCTGTTCAGGGAACTTCCCCAAATAACATAGGCCTTTATGTTATCTGTGTTGTACATCAACTACATTGTGCTCTGTGAGTGTGTGTTATTTGCTAGTATTTCTTTCATTTCATTTAGGAAAAATGCACAAGAGATCATTAACCTTTTATGACCCAAAACCACAGCAGGAAACTGGAGACATAAAGTCCATGTTCCTACCACAATATATGGCAATATATCTTATTTTTCAAATAACTTGCTAATCAAAGAGAAGTTGTTTTTAACAGCTGTGGAAATACTTGGAATAAATTAAGGTGTGAGAGTCTGGATCTTTATAGTTTTCACATTGCAAACTGTTCAACTTAATGACTTCCTCCTCCTGTTTACATTCAGCATAATGAAAAGCAGCCATGATGTGGTGTCTGGATATTGCTTACTGCAAAAACCCTTAAAAAGAAAAAATGGCAAATAATTAAATGTGCTAATTAAGATTTGGGATTATCTTTGTACCTCCCATTGTGTGTACTTTGAGGTAACAACCAATACTATTACGTCTGCCTAACCCTCCCGCTTCACCTACACTGCTACCCATATGGGTGTTCATTATGTGCTGTCAAGTCACTTCTAACTTATGACAACCCTATGAATTAATGATCTCCAAAACGTCCTATCAGGGCTTTTTTTCTGGGAAAAGAGGTGGTGGAACTCAGTGGGTTGCCCTCGGAGAAAATGGTCACATGTCTGGTGGCCTCTCCCCCTGATCTCCAGACAGAGGGGAGTTTAGATTGCCTTTCACGCCATGGCGTGGAGGACAATCTAAACTCCCCTCTGTCTGGAGATCAGGGGGAGGGGCCACCAGACATGTGACCATTTTCAAGAGGTTCTGGAACTCCATTCCACCGCGTTCCAGCTGAAAAAAATCCCTGCGTCCTGTCATGAACAGCCTTTTTCAGATCTTGCAAACTGGAGGGCAGGGTTTCCTTTACTGAGTCAAGTCATCTCATTTTGGGGTTTCCTCTTTTCTTTCTGATTTTCACCTTTCTTAGCATTGTTATCTTTTCCTGAAAGTTTTGTTCTCTCATGATGTGACCAAAGTATGATAATTTGAATTTCATCATTTTAGCTTTTAGGGACAATTCAGGCTTGATTTGATACAGAACCTACTTATTTGTTTTTTTCGCTCTCCATGGTATCTGTAAAACTGTCTTCCAGCACCACATTTCAATCAAATCAATTTTCTTCCTGTCAGACTACCCATAAAAAGCACCTTCTCCTCTTACGGTTCTGTGACATAAAATGATCCACAGTCAGATGTGTGGGTCTCTTGTCTCATGGGATCAGTACCCCAGGATGAACCAATAAAAAAGTGGCACAGTGCTCTATATTATTTAAAGTGTGCCCATTTGTTGTTTGGGAATACAAGTTCTGACTCATAAAATTGCATAGTTAACAATTATTTTAGTAATTTTAAAAAATGTATTTATTTATTTAAAATGTTTGTATGCTGCCTTGCTGCCCAATTAGAGCCCTCATGTGGTGAAATATTAAAAAAGAATAAAGATCACTATTTAAAAACAGTACATATAAATAAAAGCAACAATAAAAAATGAATAACAAAGAGGCCCAGTAAGAGAACAGCAGATGAAAATCTCCACAGTTTTGGTGCCATGACTGAGAAAGCTCTTCCTTGGATTACCATCCGTCTAGACTATAGCCTCAGATGGCTGGAGGAGTAGGTGGTCCTCAAGGTATGCAGGACTGAATCCACACATCCCGGTGTCGCGGTAAATGTTCACTAAACTTCCAGAAGTATAGCGTCTTTCTAGCGCGATTTCTGACTCATCTAGCGCGATTTCTGACTCGCGCGATGAGTCAGAAATTGCACTAGAAAGACGCTATACATCTGGAAGTTTAGTGAACGTTTACCACGATGCCAGGACACACTGGAACGTGTGGATTTGCCCCAGGTCTCAGACTGTTAAAGGGCTTTAAAAGTTAACTAGGACATTGAACTGGGCAGAGAAGCAGACTGGAAGTCAGCACAGATGGTACAAAACTAGAGTGATTTGGTGCCTATAACCTCAGACAGCATTCTCACTGCAGCATTCTGAATCAACTATAGTCTCTGGAAACTCTTCAAGAGCAGCCCCACATACAGCACACGGCAATAATCTAATATAAATGTTTCCATGGCATGCACCACAGTGGCAAGAGCTTTTTTACTCAGGAAAGGCCACAGTTGGCTCACCATTCAAAGCTAATGGAAGGTGCCATTGGCCAAATCTGCCATCTGTCTATCCAACAAGAGGCCAAAATCCAATAGCATACCTATAATGCAAACTTGCTTTTTTAGTGGAAGTGCAACCACATTCAGATCAAGAGACACCTCAAATGCCAGGTCACTCCGTCTAGCCATCAGCAGCACTTCCATCTTGCGGGGATTAAGCTTCAGGTTATCGTCCATTCCATTTCCGTTTCAAATCCAGGGTTTCCGAACAAACACTGTTCCATTCTTGGTTTGTTACAGGTGGGCCAATGCTGGTTCAGATCCAATCTGTTTGGTTTTTCTGTTATCATGATTTTCGGCCAGCTGAGCACCCACAAGGTGGGTTTTGGCTGCACATGTGCACAAGCATGCTGTTCTTTTCAAGGGGGGTTGGGGAAACAAAATTCTGTGGCAGCTGTTTTTGCATGTAACAGTACCAAAATCGCACAGAACACAGTCCTCCCTCCAAATAATTGGCCCACCATGTTTGAGCACACACAACAATGGGGCTTGGTATTTACAGAACCTGAAACATGCTTGGGTAAAGGCATCAATGCAAGTGTTGGGTGGCTGTGCATGCACACACTGTTCTTTTCGGGGTGCGTGTGTGTTAAGAAACAAGATTCTAGTCATACTTAACCAAAAACCACATTGTTGCTAATCATTAGTCCCCCAACTCAGTCCCCAAACCCATCATTTCAATGAGTTTCTTCTCAAGCACAAAAACACACATGGACAACAAGGGACCTGGAGATGAATGTTGGCAGACACACACAATGGTGGGCATACACAATGGTGGGTGCCCAAGCAGAAGAGCACTCAATTATTAACCAGTACAGCACAGCAAAAAAAAAAAATCCTGCTTTATGTTAGTGCCAATAAATTACTTTTGTGTCCTGCTGTTGCCTGTGTTTCCCTGTGCTTTGTAGTTGTATTCCCACGATGCAAATCCTTCCTTTTGACATTCAGAAGAAGCCACCTGCCAGATATGATGCAGGTGGATCTGACCAAGCTCTGTCTTCAGTTCTGATCTGGAGTCCAGAATCAAAAAATTGAGAGTGAAGTGTTCCCATAAAGGCCTTCATCTCACATCAGATTAGCCTTTGATCTATCGGGTGTTTGAATCGCTTCTGAATGCTCCGTAAAGATTCAAAGCATTCCAAAGTGATTCAGGGGGCTGGGTTTTCTCCCAGCACCCCCCCCCTCACCCCCTTGGCCGTTTAAGTGGCAGGTCCCTTTAAAGTATCAGCTGGCAGGCAGCCAGGGGAATCCCCCGGGCCACCTGCCAGTGGACAGTTTAAAGGGCCTTTTCTTGCCACTTGCAAGCGGCAGGGCCCTTTAAACAGCCCACCCCCACCCCCATAGCCCCATAGTGGAGAAGGTGGAAAAGGGCCCTTTCTGCCCCTCAAATGGCAGCCATGGAAAAGGGCCTGCAAGGCAGTGGAGGAGGCCTCCACCACCCCAGCATCAGAGGGAAGGTAAGTGGGGGGCTGGGGCTTGGAGAGGTGAGGGGCTGGGGCTGGGGCTAGGGCTGGGGTGGGGTGGGCTGGGGCTATGGGGGTGGGGGTGGGCTGTTTAAAGGGCCCTCTGCTTGCAAGTGGTAAGAAAAGGCCCTTTAAACTATCCACTGGCAGTTGGGGGGATCCCCCCTGCTGCCTGCCAGCTGATACTTTAAAGGGACCTGCCACTTGCAAGTGGTAGGAAAGGGGCCCTTTAAAGTTGCCCCAAAGCTTCCCGAAGCAACCCGAATGCTTTGTGGAAGCTTTGATTCAGGATTCCTGAATCGGAGCTACCATGCTGGCCCCGATTCAGGAATCCTGAATCTTTACAAATAGGGTTCAATTCGGGTATTTTACCTGAATCAGACACCTGAAGCGCACACCTCTACAGTCCACCACAGTGAGATTGGAAGTGAGTGGGGTGGGTGGATGGGACATTCTTTGGTTTTGTTAATGGAAAACTGAGGGAATAGGGATGAACCTCTGTTTCCCCCTCTATTTTTACCTATAAAAGAGGGAGATCTGGCAGGTCTCCCAGTCTGCATTTTCCAACTAAAATGGTTAACCTAGAGTTGAATGATGAAGGAGAAGTTTAACTGAAGCCAAAACTGCAGTCTCAAGTTAAAAAAATGAAGGGAGGCCAGTATTTAACCAGACCTGTTCATGTGGAATGATTTGTAAAGACTTCAGTGTCCACATGAAACTGTGCAATCTACAAGTCTTGATTTCCATTTCAGTTGCTTTCCAGCCATGAGGACAGGCTGACAGATCCTCTGGGAATCTTAGCCCACTTTCTGCTTTGTGCACTGGATTACATGCTACCAACGAACACAGCTGGCAATGTCTCCCTCCCTCCCTCTTTCTCCAATTTCCCCCCTCTAACCTCCAGATACTGAAACCTTTCCTTCTGTTAGTCACTTGCAATTTCATCATCTCTCATTGCCTAATTCAATGCACAGAGTTCGGGAAATTTTCTCACCAGGGCTCAGAAGTTTTTCTTCCAGTGGGATTTCACATTCTTTTGATGATTTTTCTCTCTCTGAACTGTGTAATTTTAGCTGTTTCAGACTGTATTACTGTTTTCTAATTTAATTTTTTTAAAGCCTGTATCTGCCAAATCTTTGATTGACATTAAAGATTTTTTTTTAAAGGAACTGTGCAGTGTGCACATCAACTTCTCAGTGGGGGTAGGGGAGTCATTATAGCTCTGTTTCTGGTTTTTTTCCCCTCTGTTATGGAAGCTGCTTTAACAAACTGAATCAGCGATTTCCAAGTGTCTTTCTGGCTCATTTTTCTTTCATTTTGCACACTTTTACTCTTTATAAAGAACTTCAACTTGTTCATTTTCTCTCCAGCTATCTCTGCTTTTTGAGAACTGTTGGGAGTCATGACTTGAGTTTTTCCAGAAAAAAAGATGTTATTACAGTCCCTGAAGACCTTCCACACTATATTTTGTTCTGCCCTTTGTACTGAAAGCCCAGAAGTAAAGTCCTTAGTGAAATCTTTAAAAACATTGATTTTTCCCCTGAGGTGGAAAAATTAACCCTCCTTCTTTCTGACCTGGATCTATGCATCTCTTATACAGTAGCACAGTTTGCCCTGGCAGGTAAGAAGATCAGGGCTCGAGCTGCGCTTAATGGTTGAGATAGATAATGTATTGTTTCAGCATAATTGTTGAGAATCCTTTATTTGTGTATAACAAAGATGCTCATGTTTTTTTAATGTGTTTTTAACATTATAGTGCTATCGTTTGGTGTTTATGTTTTGGTTATGTGTTTTATTTGCTTGATTGTGTTGGCATTTGGCCTCATGCAATAAATATCCTGGAAATGTGAGCATCTTTATTTTGATAATTTAAGTCAGAGGCCCCCAACCTTTTGAGCCTGTAAGCACTTCTGGGATTCTGACACAGGATGGTGGGCATTTAGACATTCCACCAAAATGACTGCCACAAAAGGTTGAACCAATCACAAAATGTCAGGGAGTGAGGTCCTGCATAACTCTGATTTTATCTCTTCAACATTTCAGGCAGATGCTCTGTTTAACAGGATGATTTCAAGAATAAACACATTGTTTAAAATATTTTCCTGACTATACATAACCTTCTTTCAGTTGCGTAGTAAAGATCCTTGTGTTGTGTCAAAGCACCTGTTAAAATATTTGCATAGCCAACAGTTCTTCAGTGGCCAATGAGAATTCCTGCTGGACAAAAAGCCCACCTATCTCTGCCCACTTCCTAAAAACACTTGGTGGGTTCCAGGAAAGGTGTCAGTGGGCACCACATTGTGGACCCCTGCTTTAAGGGCAAGATAAGAAGTAAAGAAGTAAATATAGAAGCACAAACCATGTAGTTAGCCCACAGCTATATGCTTGAAGAGAAGATATATAGTAGAACTAGATAGGCATAGAACTTTGTGGCACTGAATAAGATGTAGAATACAAAGCTATAAGCACAGGAAAAAGAAATGCAGCCAGTTCTTATACATCTGCTGTTAACTAGCCAGTAAGTTTCTCTCTGCTTCTTCCCCTGATGTTACACACGCACAGTACATAATAAATTAGTTCCATAAAATTCTATAATGGTGAGCAAACAAGCACAATCCTTCTTTTCTCAAGGATACAGGGAGTACAGCAGCCTTCTTCCATAGATGGCATTTACCAAGGAATGAGCAGATGGGAGGAAGGCTCCTTTGGGCTCCATAGAAATCCCACTTCATGTCTATCTGGTTGTGCTCATTTAAGGATGGATCTTTCCTTAAACCTGTTCCCAGTGCATATTCTAGTTCTGGTAAAGCAGTAAAAAAGGACATTTTTGTGTTAAAGCCATCAATTTCCCATCCTCTTCCTTGTTTGCATTCATAGATTCCTTGCCATTCATACATTTCACTGTGAAGCATGTGCCATGTATTTCCAGTCATGTGAATCCCATTAATTACATGCCAATTTAGAATGTGTCAATAGGACATATAGTCAGTGAAAATGCCACCATCTGCTGGCAGCATGTCTGCAGAAAAGCATGTCTGTGGGGGTGGTTCTCTGAATTAATTTTATTGTGCTCTCAGTGTAACCCACAGACATAACTGATAAGGATTTGATGAAGATAAAATTATCCTAGTCCGTCCTATAGTTATTAAATTGGGACACCAGTGAAAGTTGAGACAGAAGGAATTATACTGAAAGACTTTATAAAGCCATCTCATGAAATAACACTACAAACAATAGATTATTGCAGGCTGTCTCTGCAACTAGCAGAAGCTTGGAGGGCAGGGACATAGGGGCATGAGTTCCGTGGCATCACTTCCAGAAGTGATGTCATGTCACTCTAGGAATTGCTGAAACTCTATGACTTGGTTCCCCATGATTCCAAGAGATACAGGACATGAGTTCCTGGTTTTCCTGGAAGTGACAACATACCATGTTGTCATTTACATTTTTTTTCTTCTACCATCACTCCAAATGGCAGTGGGCCTCCTTCCATAGCAGGTGGCCTGGCAACCCTAGCAAAGCTTAATATTTAAATAACTCACTTAAATAAAGCATGTCGTGTATAAAACCTAGTAAATCAAGAAAGTATACTGTTACCTAGTTTAGGAAGAAAGAAAAACTCTGAAGGTATCTGTAAAGGAATCAATATAAAAATGACAGGATTGCCAAATGCTGTATCTAGCAAACGGCAGGTAAAGGCTTGAAACAGCAGCAGGAAGGAAGATTGATTGACAGGCCCCTTCCCCCTTCTGTGATTAGCTAGAGAGAGAGAATGGCAATTGGTGTTGGCAATTGGAATGATGAGCTGACAGTTGATGCTAACAAAATGAGGGGTTGACAGTTAACTGAAGAGTTAGGGGAGTTGGAGCATCTGACATCTGACCAGGGAGGGTCAGCCAGAGAGTCCTTTGTGTGAAGAAGAAAGAGGAAAGTGTACTCTTACAGTAAAAACATCAAGTTTATAATGCACTTTTAGTTCTTGTACTAAAGTGGGACAGACAGCACTAAATTTTGAGACATGAGATCTGGGAACTTATAGTGGGCAAAGGAAGTGGGTAGAAAGGAGTCTCCTCTTTGGCCAAAGGAAAAGGGTTATAGCTTTGGTATAACTATAACTCCTGCCCAATATCTGGAGTGGATTTTGACTCAGTAGAGTACTCTGAGGTCTGCAGTAAAAGGGAAGCTGTGCTGTGTGCATGCATAAATTGGAGTACCTAACCTGTGAAGGGGTGTCAAACAAAGAAAGAACTTTACTTTAAAGAGTTCCAGTCTGATAACACTAACCTCTCTCATCTGAGTCAGCAACCATCAAGTTCTTTGTGTAATTTTGGCTATTTTTTCCCCATTACACACACCCTTACTCCTACATTTTAAACCATTTCTGCAACATTAAACTTTCATAGCTATTTCAATTGATGCATGTGTTCATGACATGCGTACTCATTCTGAACTTTGCACTAGAGACTTCAAAATTAAATAGGTGCACTACAGTAGAGATCCATTGGTCAATCTATAGGTTGGTTAATCTAGGTTGTCTTTTAAATGGAATGTAAGCCTTGTTAATAAAAGAACATGGGCTTGTACTGTCTGTCCTAGTGACCTTGGGTAAAAAGCATCACGATAAGAGATGGTGGTACAAAGATTAATCAGATGTTGATTAGCAACATCCTTAATACAACATAAATGGATATTATTGTGACAATGGTCACAGAAACATCAAAAAGGAAATCCAACTTTAAATTTAGAAATCAAGAACTTGGGCTTCTTTCCTCCTGGAGGAGGTTTTTTAAAAACATACTAAACCATACTGCAATATGTACTTTGAGCTTGAAGGAATGCTGTTTTTTTGAAAATGAAGCAGTGGTAGTGGTCAGGAACAATTTTTACAACAATGCCACAATAACTATTTCATTCTGAGAATATTGCTAAAGGAGTATCCAAATTCTTGCTGTATTTTATCACTAACAGATGAAGAGAAATAGCTAATGACAAAACAAGGAGGGTTGACAAATGAAGAGAGACCTAGTTCACATGTCTCTCTCTCACACACAATACATGAGGGGAGAGAGACAGTAAATCTTGATTTAAACTGAGGCAAGAGCGCTAAGGCAGTAGCCTAGTTTAAAGTGATACGGTGCAAGTACAAAATCTAATGAGACAGTTCTTTTTCCTCAGCCCGTGTCATATATAAATGAGGCCACACAGTCTCACACATAAAAGTTCCTATAGCGTTTATATTCAGATTTCCATAAGCCAGTTAGCTTTCGTAACATTATTCTATTTGGCTTATACCTCAATTAACACAGGGCTAGCAATGCTCTTTTCTGAGAAGGCTACTGATCATTTGCCCCCCACCACCCCAAGCCAGAATGAAAGGCAGACACGAAGCTTGGGAATAAAATTGGGCCACTTTATTGAATACAAATAACTTGTCACTATGGCAAGGGATCTAGATAACTAGTGGTACAGGTCAAGCCCTGGGGTCGCTCCGGACCTCTGCCTTGACCTCTCTGGGTAAGCCCCCACTGCCCCAGGTGTAAGCCATACAAACGCATGGCTATACCTAATGGCCAGGCAAATGGTTCCCCCTCCAAGCCTGCAGCAGCTCGCCATACATCAAGAGGACCTTACTTGTACAGGGGAGCCAAGTGGCAGTCTGCCCTCGCTGCTGGCTACCGTACAGCCCACCAGTTGCTCCAGACAGACCCCAATTCATCACCAATGAGGATGTGCCTTAAGCTCTGCCCACCCCAGCCATCCCTGGATGCCAGGGGAAGGCACAGTAAGCCTTTCCTTCTAATGGGGCTGCAAATGCCCCCCCCCCCCGGTCCAAGCCACTCCACATCTGGCCAGGAAGGGGCCATCTTGTTTATGTTAATTCATTTGATAGCCAATTGATTTACATCAGAACTAAGTTTAATTTCTTTAAGAAATGACTTTCCAAGTGGCAGATACCCTGGCTTAAACTCAAGTAGGTGCCGAGCTGTTCAAGGGTTATTAATTCTTTTCTCAGGCACAAGGATTGGAAAGGTAACACCAAGGGAGTGACACTGAGATTTAATTGAATCTGTGTGGATTCTTTCTCTCCTGCCCTTTGCATTTTTCATAAAAAAAGTTTGAGACCTAAACCAATATTCAATATTTACTTCTGGGGTGGCGGGGGTGGATGGGGGGTGGTGGAGAATCCCATCTAAATAGAAATTTAGAAAGTGCCTAGACATTACCAGAACCTGGAAGTATGGAGCCACCTTGTGGCTACTTTATAAACATCAGTGAAGTAATACCTTTTATTTGGAGCCACCAACGACTAACCTTTTGAGTTCTGCAGGAGTTATTACTGCTCTAGATATTCAACAAAACCAAAAATGAAGGGGATGGGAAGTGAGACATGAAGGAAAAGGTCAGGTTGTCCCTCAGCTGTGTGAGATGTTAAAATCTTAGCTTTCAGAACATTTACCATCACAAACACCCATGTGAACTAGATAGAACTAGATAGAACTTTTTCACATTTTTAAAAAATTCTTGACTTAATTATATACCCCTATTTTGAAAGAGATGAGAATGGGGCAGCAAGGAAGTGGGCCTGCAGAATTATCATACATTCATTATTGTAGTCTATAAGGGCTACAATGGCAAGTCATTGGTGGAATCCACGTAACGTTATGGTTTTTAATTATATGAATTTGGCTCTCATCTTGATGAAGATTTTATATTCCAGATTTTAGGGGTGGGGAATCAACTGATTAACTATGCTATCATAAGAACACTATCCTGGGAATAGTCCCTAATGAACAGGATTTTGTGTAAGCGCACAATCATGCAAGAGCCAATGTGACACAGTGGTTAATGTGTTAGACTAGGATCTGGGGATCTCGGTTCGAATCCCCACTCTGCTATGGAAGCTTTCTAGGTGATTTTGGGCCACTAACACAATCCCAGCCTAGCCTCCCTCACATGGCTGTTGTAAACATAAAATGGAGGCGAATAGAAGGATCTAAGCTACTTTGGGTACCTGTTGTGGGTAAAGCCAGTAAACCATGCAGCCAGACTATCACAAATTGAACAATGAAGACTTGGGCACTAACCACGCTGGGAATTCTATAATGGGGGGGGGGGATTCAAATCTGAACCAAAGCACCAGTAGAGAAGGCCTTTTAATGATTTTCCTGATCAAAAACAATCTTGGAGGAATGCTATTTTCCCAGTTGTGAAAATGCCCATGCACCTGATAGCCAGCACATGCAAATAGTGGTCCCCCAGGGATTATTTTGTTTGGGAAAACAGCATGGGTAAGAAAGGCTTAAAAGTTTCTTGTGCCATTGTCCCAAAGCAAATCAGGGCCAGGAAGACTGCCTGTTTTTTTAAAAGGTGGGTATTTCATATATGGAACTCCTAGAGTATCGTGCAGTTTCCTTCTGTTTTCCAATATGAAAAGACACGTCTGAATCAGAGCGAACACAACTTTGGGCTCTGCAAGCTGTGCCTACATGCTACGTTCTTGCCTCCATTAAACCCATGAGATTTCCTGAGATGCCGTATATGGGTGAAAAGCCACAAGTGGGCCACAAGTTGCGCAGGACCTGGTCTTACGTTATCAACAATGCTTTGAACTTCATAATCCATGGAAGCTATTAAAATATTTGCTTTCTTCCTCATGATATCCAATTACATGCAGAGGAGGGGGCAGTATATTTAGGATAAGCAAACAAATAAAAAGATGGAAAACACCCTACAGAAAGAGAAGGCAAAATCTGTGCATTTAACACCAGCCATATCTTAGCTGCCATTTGCTGTTTGCAGACTCTGAAGCAAATTAGCCTCAGCATTTTCTTTTCTTAATGCTGTTTAGTAGAGATGCATTATATTCTGCATAGTGCTTTAGGAAGTTGAATAGGTCAGCCATGTTAGCTTTAATGGATTCAAAAGTTAATAGCTGGTTCATAAGGAGATATGGACTTTGCTGGACTCTGTGTTTCCAAATGAGTTGACTCTCCATTGGTTTGCTCCTTCTTCCCAGAATGCAAGTGCTGTAAAATCACAAGCCTGTCACCAAATGCTTATAAAAGATCTTGATCTGAAAAATCTGCTTTTTCCCCCCCTTAAAAAAATTATTTTTATTTTGT
The DNA here is from genome assembly GCF_028583425.1 of Eublepharis macularius. NCBI lineage: Eukaryota > Metazoa > Chordata > Lepidosauria > Squamata > Eublepharidae > Eublepharis > Eublepharis macularius. Next base: position 50,984,431 of record NC_072798.1, read on the forward strand.
AACATCTAGCCTGATGAAGTGTTCTGGTTGGCCCTATTAAAAGGTTTTACATAGTTGTTGATTTTTGTTCAGAAGGACAGCCTTATGAATTGCACAACCAACAATTAATCATTGTTGGGGTAAGTCAAGCTGTCAGGCTAGGAGCCAGGAAAACCAGGAGACAGCAACCCACCCCTCTAGATTCAGTCTTAGTCAGAACAGAAACATAGAAAAATCTGTGCCTTTAGGATTACTCATGGGAAACCCTCAGCAAGAGACAAGACTCATTTTTTTTTCCAGATAGGCATGATAGGTCAGAACTCGAGGATATTTTTCTCAGCGGCGGTGCCCATGTTCTGGAACATTCTTCCAGAGGAGGTTAGGAGAGCAGCTACCTTGGTGTGCTTCTTGAGGCCTTGTAAAACCTCTCTGCTTATAGAATCACTCAATGGCAACTGATGTTTCAGTGGCTATAGGGGAGTTGTATATAGGGCTGTGTTTTCTTGTATTTTGTGCTTATAGTCTTTTACAAGTTTTTTGTCTACTTGCTTTTGTATGCCACCTTGACCACCATGTCACCTTGACCACCATATCTTAATTAATTCAATAAATGAATATGAAGGCCAAAAGTAGAGGAATAATTATGTGCAATTCATAAGGCTGTCTTTTTGAACAAAGAGAAGAAGCACAATAAAAACTTCCTTAATGATATAACCCTAGTTGAAAATTCAGTCCCCAGAACTGGTGATAACTACACTTGAGTGGTAAAGAAGATGACCACAGTTCCCTGTTGTACCTAGGGGTAACCTGCTCCCCCTCCCCCTCCCCCACTTACTTGGCCAGTGGGGGGTGCACTCCCCAGAGTGCCTCCCCAGGAAGCATGGCACACCCCCTGGTGGTGTGGCATGCCCCCGCGCCCACAGAGACCTGATTTGGGCTGAAACGCACCCCACAGCAGGCCTGTTTCAAATAGTGGCCCGCAGTGGGCCAATCCAGCCCATGGAAGCGCTTGTGGCCAACCTTTGACCCTGCATGATGGCATCACTTCCTGGAAGTGATCTCGTCATGCAAGCTGGGAGTGTGCATGTGCTGTGCATATGGGCAAAACCAGGACTTGGGCAGCAGCAAGGTAGGTGCCAGGCTCCCAATCTCCCTTCAGGGAAGTCAAGGAACCTGGCAACCCTAGTTGTGTCTCCATTAGCAATGTAAAGGGGCTGCTACTTTAACTTGGGCTAGATGACAAAAACCTTCAAAGGCCATTCTTCCCATGGTCAACATTCTTCTTTTAAGTGCTTATGTAGTCAACCCAACACAGTTCCCTGTGCAGCACTTCTTCCACTGAAGAAAAGCACTTCTGACGAGGTGGTATCATGAGGGTGAAAAGACAACTACCATCCCAAAACAGTAGGGGATGATTAAGGCCAACCAAACATGGCAAAATATTTTGAGTTCTCCAGAACTCTTCCTGATGAATGGATGCTAAGCAACCGGGGAGTGGGGGAGAGGCAGAGATTTAATTGAGGCACAACAAAAAGTTCCCACCTGGTGTTTGGCAGAAGCCTTGTTCACTCATTACAGTGAACACATGTACTTCCTGCTTGTATGTGTGTACATCTGTTTGTAAGACAGAGCCAACACACATTCACTTCACAAATGAAACCGAGGACCAGTGCCTGGATCAATATGGGGCTTGCATCACATGTTCAGCTGTTGACTGTAACATGAGTATTACTCAAGGCATATACAAAGAACAAACAAGTATACACTGTAAATGTACATAAATTCACTGCAACTTGTGAATAGTGTTTTTATGTACAGTGTAGAGTGACCTCTTGGTTTTCTTTATGCATGGCACTGAGCAATTCTCACATTCCATTCAACACATACAGCTGAACATGTGATTGAAACCCTACATTTATCCAGGTACTTGTCCCTGGTTTCATTTGAAAAGTGAATGTATTGGCTTTTTCACAGAAACAACTCTATGCATGTACATGCAAATCTATGAGTGTTCATTGTAACATGTCAGAAGAGGGACTGAAGGAGGTGTTACATAGACTTAATTGGGTTAGACCGTGCTAAATACAACAAAAGTTTCAGTATATATTAAATGAAAAATGGCTGCTCTCTCTTAGAAAACATGAAGGCTGGCAGTTAATCAGATCTGCCTCCCACAGCGAGGTAAATCTCCTTCCATCAGGTCCTGGTCCTGTGCTCTTACATAGTGTTAGGCCATGGCTGAACATATGCGACAGAAGAGGCAGGTGAAGCTACATTCCTAGATAACTTCAGCAACAATAGCTGACAGCTCTGGGGACATAAACAGAATGCCTCCTCCCATGGGCATTGGCTTTGAACCAATGGAACATCTTGTCAGTTTGTGGCAGAGGCTAAGAGGGATTTCCTGGACTGAGACCAGGAGAGGGTTGACAGCTTTTCTTAAGGAACTTCCTAGACATATGGAGGTGATGATGCCTGGGGAGGGTGGAGTTTTTGTAGCAGAGGGAGCTCACTGGAGATGTGATGTCACAGAGTCCACCTTCTGAAGCTTTCCACGTCCTTCAGAGGAACTGATCTCTGTAGTCTGGAGATCAGATGTAATTCTAGAACTCCAGGCCCCACCTTAAGGTTGGCAACCCTAGCCTAGGTCTGTGGGAACAGTGATACAGCAGAAGTACAGAAGATAAGCAAATCAGGCATATTGACTATTTCTGGATGGGAGACTTCCTGGAAAACTATATAAATGGCTGGGAGTTCTAGAATGAAAAAGGGGATGGTGTACATGCAATAAATAAGTACTAAACTCCATCCAAATATCTGTTTTCTTTCTTTCTCAGTGACCCACATAGCAACCATAATCCACAGCATTTTGAGGCTTCATTAGTATAATACACAGGGTAGACAGGGATGACAATATGGAGCTGAAAAAGGCCCCCCTGGCCTCACCCTCCAAGGAGGGAGAGAAGGAGAGAGAAATAGGCATCCAGCTGGTTGGCCAGTCCCACACTGCGCACAGCTTGGCTGGGCACCTCCTGCAGCTATGCTGGGTGTTTCCGTCCACACATTGTGCGCGATTCACCCAGGCCGGGTGCTGAATGGTCGTGGCTTGTGAGGGCTGGGCACTGCCTTCTCCAGGCTCTGCTGATACCAAAAAAACAAACACTGCAACCTACTAACTACTCCTCCTATTTAAAGAGGTATCAACATGAGTAATATATTTATCTCAAAATTTATGTATATAAACAAATGGAGTGATATATTCAAGAGTTTATATCTGGTTACAATTTAAAGGCAACCATCAATTGATTCATATCTAACTTTAACTCAACCAAAGTTAAAGTGCTGGGTGCAGTGTAAACATACTTACAAAATCATTCCTATGTTCATTAACAAAGTGCTTTGCCTATTATATAACAACCTAAGTTGTATACAATGTAACCATAAAATACAGGATGTACCTGAAATGGAGGATGAATGCTGAGAGATTTCATATGAAATTAGATTGATTGCTGTATTCGATTGTATTGTGCTATTAATAACTGCCTGTATGAAGAATATGCGTTGAAATGGGTTCAGTTTGCTGGCTTCCCATTGCAGTTATTATCAGCTATTGTTTATATTCATCTTTGGATCCCTTCAGAAGATGATTTTCATGAAATAACCTAGAAAGGACCTTATTTGATTCTATATGAGGCTTTTTGCACATAGATTGGACTACATAGATTGCACCATCATTTTAAATTTGTAAAAATAGTTTATTGGAGTGACATTGTATTACTCATGTTGATATCTCTTTAAATAGGAGTAGTTAGTAGTTCATGGCATTTGTTTTTTTGGTATCGGCTTGCACTATCGTGACCAAGTGCTGCCTTCCCTAGACTGCCTGCGGCACGTGGCTTGCCTGGGCCAAGAGATGCTTCTCAAAGATGCACTCTGCACGTGTCTCATCTGGGCCAGGCTCCTTCATTCTATCTCTGGACTGGACCAGCCCAGATTGAGGAGGGGGGAGATCAGCCCAATGGAAAGTTGGCCTGGTGGCTAAAATGTCCAGTTTGATTTGAATTCAAATGGATCCAGAAGGCTATTTAGAGTTTTTGCTGCATCTGAATGCTTGCTGTTCAGACAGAGAACCTGTGGAAGTAGAATATGTTTTTCCTTTAAGAGTTTTTTAAAAAGCAAGAACACACTCTCTTACTAATACCTTCAATACATCAAATTTCATCATTAAGAGGCTGCTGACAGGCATTCTTCTTGGTGGCAGTTTCACAACTAGGGAACTCTTTGCCCCAGGAGAACCACCAAGTCAGTGTCCCTTTTGAAAGTTCCAGAAGACCTTTTACTTTTGAAGCCTGGATGACAAGCTGGAAACATGAAAGGATTTTCACTCACATGATCTTTCAGCATTGGAGATAAGTAAACCTTTCTTGCACACCTTCAAAGTCTGTGCAGAGTGGTGGAAGAACTGCAGGTAGAATCTTCCATATATCCTCACCCAGTGAACTGGTCCCTCTAATCAGAAAAGATGTGGTGCAATTTGCATTCCCTCTTCAAACTTAACACAAACTGCATACAGACACATTTAGGAGCCAGCCCCCCAGCCTGAGTACTTCTATTCAATATGCATTTACTTGAATGGTGTTCATAAGGGAGCACTTCTATTCAAGCACAATGCTATTCTCAATAATAATCCATGATCTTTTAACAGCTATCTCAGCTTGTGCTGGTTGACTTCCTTGTTGTAATGAGAATCGGGTGTCAGAGTCCATGAGAAGTGCTTGAACCAGCCAAGAAAAACCCTGTAGTTTAATTTGCCATTCCCAATTTCCCTCCTATCCTATCTAAATCAGATTCTTCCTTACATCATTTGTTCATTCTACGAGTAATAATACTGTACTTAGAACACTGAACACCTGGCAAGCTGGTCACGCAGCATGACTTTACGTTATAATCATCCCATCAAGAAGCTGAAAATAGCATTGTGCTAAAGCCTTAAAGCAATAATACTTTAGGCAGGAAGACAATACCAAGCTCCTGTAGGCAGCCCACACACCACCATCTGTGAGTGACAAAAAAGAATCCCACAAAACGTATATACTATGGCTAACTTTCACACACACACACATATCTTCCCTGCCCTTTATGTCTCTGTGATTGTGTCATGAAAAGCTTCTGCAGCTTTTACATTCCACCCTAGTGGGCATTACAGGCAGGATACAATGAAATATAAAGGTCTGGTCCAACCAAAGTGAAGGACATTTCAATTTCATTTGATTTAAGTGCGAGTGCTTAACATGTGATTCATTCTTCCGCTAGAATCAATGAGATCTTTAAAATAATATTTGGCAGGATTGTACCTGAAGTTTGTTTGGCTTCCAACACAGCATCCACACAACAGTAATGGAGTGAATGCTTGTTGAAAGGAGTGCTCATGAGGACAATGTGCTCATCAGAGGACAATGAGGACTATGTCCCCTGCAAATTTGGTGGGTATTGGACATTGGGAAGGTCAGTTTGTAACCCCTCAAAGTAGCTGCCTTCCAACAGGCAGTTCCGTTTTTGCCACCCTGAAGAGAAAATGACAGCCAATGGGGAGACCCATGGAACATGCCTTTCCCAGGGTGCAATCTCTCTGAAACTTGGGGGGTCTTCAGAGGACAGTGAGGACTATGTCCCCTGCAAATTTGGTGGGTATTGGACATTGGGAAGGTCAGTTTGTGAGGTGTTTAAAGGTCCCTGCTCCTTGCATGTGGCAGGAAAGGGCCCTTTAAAATATCAACTGGTAGGCGACAGGGGGGAATTCCCCCTGCCACCTGCCAGCTGATAGTTTAAAGGGATCTTTAAGGGGCCATGAACAATGAACAACAAACATGTTTGTGAACAGTGTCATGTTTGTTATTGTTGTTTGTTGTTTGTGGATGGCCACGAACAACGAACAGCTTGCTTGTTTTTCCCTCCGTTCATGCCCATGTCTACCCATGATCCTTTGAAACCCAGTTCCAAAGTCCTCCAGCTGAACGAGACCTCTTGTTTTGGTAAACCACAACCCAGAACACTCTGTATATGCCAGGGAGAGCACTGCTATAGCCATTTAAAACAGCTTGCCAGTATTTGCTGGGGATCCTCTCTGAGCAGCAGCTCAGCTAGCGTGAGCTACAGCCTGTATCAGCTTGACCCAGTGCATGAAAGCAACACCTTATAATTAAATACAATGGAAGATGCACATAGCGAAACAAGATGCAATAAAGGATGCAGGTATATGGATATCAGCAGGAAAGAAAATTCATGGGTTGAGTCAAGCAATGAAGCACACTGGGTGACTTAGGGAAATGGGGAAACCACCTATGCAACCCTGGGCTGCTTGAATGAAGCCAGCGATACAAATGTAATCACTGATACAGATCTGTTCTTTGATCCAAGCAGGATCCCACTCTCCTGGCTTTCTTCAAACTAGGCAAAACAGAATTATTCAGGAGGGCTTTCTACCCAGATTATAGGACTGTGTTATAAGAAATGGCTCAGAGAGATGCCTTGGTAGGGACAAGAACTATACATTACGCTATTGAGTATTGTCTGCTGATTCAGATAGGTGCCACTGGAGAGTTTCCATGTTGTTTAAGATGCCATACACATTAGTTATTTGTTGTTTCAGAAAGATTTCATCTCTATGTTCATCTTTATGCTTGTTTTCAAATTTTCTACTACCCTACCCTATTGTATCTGTTCAGTGAATGTCCTGTTGTCCATTATTATGTTTAGCTCAGTGAATGTGCTAGCTGTTGATTATATTGTATTTCATTTGCACTGTGTAATAAGCCATAGATCTCAAAGAGAAAGGCTGACTATAAGCAAAATTGAAGGCAGAATCTTGCCCAGATATGGCTGAGTGGATGAACAAATTGTATGAATATAAAAAAGATCAATCTTAGAATTTCAGAAAAAAATGGAAAGACTTTTTTGAAAATTCCAAAGAAAAAGGGAATGCCAAAGAGTGCAGCAATTATCGGACTATTGCGCTAATTCCCTTGCAAGCAAAGTGATCCTCAAAATTCTACAGCAAAGATTCTTACCATATATGGAACGAGAAATGCCAGAAGTTCAAGCTGGATTCAGAAAAGGAAGAGGTTCTAGAGATCACATTGCAAATTTACGATGGCTAATGGAACATATCAGGGAATTTCAGAAGAAAGTCAATAATGCTAGGAAAAGTGGAAGGCAGTAAGAAAGGAGGAAGACCCAAAATGAGATGGCTTGACTCATTAAAAGAAGTTACGTCTTCTAGTTTGCAGGATCTGAGCAAGTCTGTTAATGACAGGACATTCTGGAGGTCTCTCATCCATAGGATTGCCATGTCAGAGGCAACTTGATGGCACATAACACAACACACAGCTGAAAATTAAGAAAAACTAAGAATAGCTATTATTAAAGTAGACCTACTTTTAAACTTTAAGTTTACTTTTAAGTTTTAATATTTTAAAACTTTGATTATAAATGGTGAGTGTATATAAGTAAGGAGAGGGAAAGGAGAAATAGTTTTGTAGTATAATAGGATGTTATATATTCTGTTTATTGTTTTTGTGTATTGTTATATTATTTTATCCATTGTTTATTGTCTTTGTTGTTTATTGTTTTTCTTTCAAATAAAAACTTAATAAAACAAAGAAAGGCAGACAATAAACAAATATAGTTTCAGTTGGGTAGCTGTGTTGGTCTGAAGACAAAGAGCAACTAGTTGGTCTTTAAGGTGCTAATGGACCCAAATCTTGCTCAATAAACAAATGAATAAATACATAAATTTTGGAATACTCTGATGCATATATTTCAGGTCTTCTAGTAGACCGCAGGGAAATTTGAGGATGCTGGATTAGTGTGAAGTCAGAAACCAGGCTGCCCAATGACCAATGGGGAATGCTATCTACTTTACCCTCAGAGGAAGAGCAGGATAACAATTCACTAAATGGATAAATACATCAAATGTGCCTGCAGAGATTTAGCATGCTCAGGACACTTTCATTTCCGTCTTTAAACACAGATTTTTTTTAAAAAAAGGATCCCTTGTGTTTTAAAATTTTGCTTGGAAGAAAAGCTAAATATTTTCACATGGCACCAGAGGTATCTGCCATCTGATTTCTCCAAGCTGGTAGGCATCAAGAGGACTGAAGGATATCTCATTATTGAAAAAATGAACTGTTCATAAAGCTCACTATTGGTTGTGTGTGTCCAGAGGAGGATACTGCAATGTTATTTCTTGCAGTACAAATAGGGGACTGCTCTGCTGAGAATGTCTAAGACTAATAAAGTGGTTGCTAAGTGATTTATACATCTCTCACCCACTTTGTATGAATGAAGCTGACAGTGAGTTAATTGGCTAGAAAGCATTCCCACTCCTCATTCATTTATTAATTTCCCTTATGAGTGAATCTGAAAAGTAAAAGATTTAACATGACTCCCCCTTGTATGAAAAATTTAGAAGGTGCACTACCTCTAATTAGAGATGGGCACAAACAGGACAAAAATCCTAACATGATGTTCATTGTTCGTTGCCATCCACGAACAGGGACTTACAAACAACCACAAACATGGCCCTGTTCACGAACATGTTTGCGGTTGGCTGTTCGTGGGGCCAGCAAGCTCTCCTCCAGCCATCATCCAAGTCAAGATCCCTACTGCACCACTCCCAGAAACCTGACCTGACCAGGCACCAGGAAAGGTACCAATAATAAATAATAGCTAGGCCCCAGAGCCTGGCAGCAGCCCTGGAACTTGAAGGGGTAGATCCCTACTGCACCACTCCCAGAAACCTGACCTGAGCAGGCAGCAGGAAAGGGACCAATAATAAATAATAGCTTGGCCCCAGAGCCTGGCAGCAGCCCTGGAACTTGAAGGGGTAGATCCCTATCCTACCACACCCAAAGAAAATTCAAGCTCCAATGAACTCACCCTGTCTCTCTAACAGCAACTGTCTCTCGCTGAAAGCCAGAGCTGGGAGCCCCCCTCCGCCCTGGTCTTTTCCTCTTGTAACAAATTTGGAGCTCCAGTCCACACTTGGAAGGAAGACCTGCCTATCAAGTTAAATTCAGCTTAGATTGGGGGTTCCAGGGCAACAGCGGGAGTTCAGACAGAGTTCAGACAATCCCTGCCTGAGTTGCCATGGGAATTGATTGCAGGTGCCAGACTGTCTGGCTTGACAAACAGCAACAAACAGCAACGAACGTGGCTTGCAACGACCACCTGTTCATTTAGATGGGGCCTCACAAACAACTTGTTCGCAAACAGCAGATTGGGTTGTTCGTGGCTTTTTTTTTGTTCGTATTGCTGTTCATGCCCATCTCTACCTCTAACCTTGGGTTTCTTTTGAAGTAAGAAAAGAGGATTCTGGTAGGATGTTAAAGCAGAGGAAGATTTTTGTCATTTATTAGCTGAAGAGACTTGAACAATATGATAACACTTATGTAAAATGCCATTTGAATCCTACTACTATTTGGCAGATTTGTAACTGGTTGACAGATCGCACCCCAAGAGGCATGTAAACGGTTCTTTGTCCTCTTGGAGAGGAGTGCCTCAGGGATCTGTCCTGGGCCCTGTGTTGTTCTACTTGACTTGGATGAAGGAATGGGGGGATGCTCATTTGCAGATGATGCTAAATTGGGAGGGGTAGCAAATATAGTAGAAGGCAGAATCAAGATTCAGGATGATCTTGACAAGCTGGGAAACTGGGCTAACTAACAAAATGAAATTCAACAGAGATAAATGCAAAGTTCTGCATTTAGGTAGGAAAAATCTAAAGGGGAGACTACAAGGGAGACTTAAGATTGGAGGAAAACATGAAGTGCTTAGGAAGAATTAAAAAAAATGAAATTCAACCCTCAAGCCAGAGTTGACTTACGGCAACCCCTGGTGGGGTATTCATGGCAAGAGATTAACAGAGGTGGTTTGCCATTGCCTGCCTCTGCAACCCTGGAGGTCTCCCATCTAATTAATAACCAAGGCTAACCCTTCTGAGCTTCTGAGATCGGATAAGATCAGGCTCTCCTGGCCTATCCAGGTCAGGGTATTTGAAGAATAGCCACACCCAAATCTAGATCTGGATGATATGTTTCTAGCCCTGACAACAACTGCTAGAACTGGAGCCACTGAACTCTGGAAGTGGAGGTGGTAATCTGTTGGCAGGCAATGGCAGAAAGCCAAGATCCTAGTACAGTTTGCTTAATCCCATGGTTTCATTATTGCCAGCCAATTGTAGACACTGATGCTTGGCCTTTCAGTACCTGAACAGGACTTCTGTACTCAAATAAACACACACAATAGATCCTAGCCTCAGGTCATGACATTCTGGGTTCAAATCATAATGTCCCTGAGAATGACTAGCTCCACATATCTATGGGGAGGACTTGGTGATTGCCTGTTCTTGACTTATTGAATATCTGACTTCATTTCAAACCACTTTTGAAACTCAGACACCTTTTCAAAAGCTATGTGATAAGTCATGAGCTACTTAAAAAAAAATCTTGTCAAAAATCCTACTAGATGGTCTTTGGCACGTTGTCATCAAATCTCAGAACCCATTTGCCCTATCATTATGTTTTGTGTAGTGTATGTTATACTACAACCTATAGGAAAACTATTACACAGAAAGTGCTTGAATTCATGGGGGATCTCTGCCCCCCCCTCTGTCCCCCTCTGGCTCTAACAACAAATTGTTTTGTTTCTTCATGTAGAGAAGTAACCAAGTATGAGTTCCACAGCACAGATCACCACTATTTAAAGAATGCAACAAGAAAGAGACATTCCTTCAGAATTCTTCCACCTCAGGAAGAACCGAAGAGCCTGCCAGTGGGGTGGAACAGCTGTGGAATGTAACAGAGCAGGTGCTTCAGAAGTGGGTATCAAGTTCTGGACTTTTATAGGATCAAAGAAGTAAAGTGAATCTCTGGTTGCCTCCAAATGCTTTGTTTGAATGTTTTGATAGGCATGGCCATTGACATGAATAGCTGATCTTTGAATTTTTCATCCTTACAAACATCTCCAGGAATGCCCACCCCCAGTGAACTGAACAGAATGGCAGTATTTTATTCTCCTCTTCAGACAGTTATTTTACTTTCTGCTTAGGGAATCACAGAGATCGTAATATACTCGGTGAAAGCTTTAAGTATAATAGGACAAAACATTGGCTCCGATAATTGGCTCTATAATTCAAGGAATTATACACTGATTCAAGGAAATTTCAGAGAGAGATGGAACAACTGCTGTTAGGTCTAATGCTCTGAGTCTCTCAACAAAAGCTTTTCACTGAATTGAAAACTTAATGAGAGAATTACCCTCATCCCCTTGAGAAAAGGAAACTGTGCCTTCGCTATTTCTCATTGATGCCACTGAAAACCTTGTTGAAAGAGATGTACCCTATTTACCTCAAAGGAAGTATAGGATTCTTTCCCCTATATGTAGCATCAAGAATTTTTATAACACATCTTGAATTTGCATACAAGTTTCTGTTATACACAATAATTTAAAAAACCCTTTGTGTATAACCTTTTGTTAGGGGGACTGTCTTACATTCAAGTGCTATGGAATTACTCTCACCTGTAAGAATGGCGGCATTACTTAAAATAGGCACATGGTAACCCAAAGTCTCTGACTGTTTCAAAGCAATATATTAACCGCTAAACTACAAAGCAGTGTTAAGAATAATCAGTCTCTTCAGCAATTGTTTAGTATAGCGATTAATCTTCTGACTGAAGAACAGTCAGAAAATTTATTTCAGATCTTAGAAGCTGCTTTAGCATAGTGGTTAAGTGGTTGGATTGAGAATTAGCACTCCACTGGTTAAAATCCCACTGCTGCTATGAGCTCAGCCGGTGGCCTTAGGTAAGCAGTTCTTCTTAGCCCCAGCTCCCCTCAGCTGTATTGTGGGGATAAGAATAGCGCTGACTTTGTTTACCACTCTGAGTAGAACACTAATCTGTCTAGAAGAGTGGTATGCAAGTGCAGCTGTTGTTGGTGGTGAAAACCTTGTATCCCATGCAATGATCACTCAGTAGGGTTGCCAGCTCCAGGTTGTGAAATTCCTGGAGATTTGCAGGGTGGAGCCTGGAGAGGGTGGAGTTTGGGGAGGGAAGAAACCTCAGCAGGGTATAATGCCAGAGAGTTCACCCTCGAAAGAAGCCATTTTCTCCAGGGGAACTCATCTCTGTGGCCTGGAGATCAGTTGTAATTCCGGGAGATCTCCAGCTATCACCTGGAGGTTGTCAGCCCTATCACTCAGTGTTGTCTTTTTAGACCTTTATTGAAAATCACTAGTTATTCTTCTACAGATTAAATAAACAAGAATCACAATTATAAGGGAAACACTAGCATATGTCAATAAGATTATAAATCAAAAGACATACATGGCATCCTTTATCTTACCAAGCCTGCATTTAAAAATAAAATGCAATTTCTAAAACCCTTACCAATCCTTTTCAGAAAAGTTAAGAGTGTCAACAAACAATGAAATAGTCTCACTAACTGAGAACATAGTTTCACTATAGCCCAGATTTGAGAGATCTGAGCCTCACATTAAACCATATAAATTTTTCTCTAAAGGCAGGACGTAAGACATCTCTAAGCATCCCAAAGAATAATAGTTGTGAACTCTGTTCCATTTGTTCTAGAATTTATTTAGGACATAAACCACTGATTCATAAATTATTCTTCTCAAGGCTGAAAACTGCAAATTACTTAGAACAGTTTAAAATGCACGTTTGCAGATCTACACAAAAACATAAAAGCAAACACTCAGGCCTACTGTGTCAAAACATCCTAAACAACATCCGCAACACAGGGCCGTTTTCCTTTCAAGTAAATACAGCTCTCTCTCGAAAGGCAGAGGCAGTATTTCTTCAAAGTCGTTTGGAGATTTTTGCAGAATTTGGCCTCCGGCAGGGTGGCAGGCACTTTCTCAAAAGCGTGCCTGGCTCAAAAGTCTATGGGGAAAGTTCTGCTCAGTCAGGGCCACCAAAGCAGCTAAAAGTGCAGTTGCAGTGAATCAGACTGAATACAAAAATTAGAGATGGCATAAGAAAACAACAACAACAACAACAACAACAACAACCCTGCCAATAAGCCAGAGTTGCTTTCTACACCAGTACCATTAATAACAAGCAACTTGAAAGTAGCTACTGAGAGCAGAACCACAAGTGACAAAAGGCACAGATTGGACACTTGTCTGCTTCCCTCAAGTTTTGATGGGAAATGTAGGCAGCTTGGCGGAATGTTGGACAAGTGACAGTTGAAAAGTCCATTGGACAGCAGTCAGAGAGCGAAGCTGCGAGACCAGGATGCCTACATTTCCCATCAAAACTTGAGGGAAGCAGACAAGTGTCCAATCTGTGCCTTTTGTCACTTGCGGTTCTGCTCTGAGTGACATCTACTGGCACCACTCAGTTGAAACAGTGCCACCGCCCTCTTGTGGTGAGAATCAGAATTTGCATAAGCCTCCCAGCAATAATTTTGCACAAAGATGAATCAGATAGATGCTTGATGTTCCCTGACGATTGGTACAATAAAAACAGCTTCAATACGCTACGTCTACGCAAAGCACAGAGAGGTTTAAATTATCCTGTTATTTCCACCTACTATAAAACAATACATCTTTCAAATATAGTACAAATGTGGCGAATAGGAGCCCTAGCTGACTGGATAAAGACTACATCCACTCATCGTTCCCACAACCATCCAAGAAGTGAAATAGAACAGTCAGCACTCTTGTCCAATCTTGACTGAACAGAACATTTTCCTTAAAGCCATGCTTAGGGTGTGGGACTCACTTAGGTCCAAATTGGCCCCGAAAATATCATGATTTTCCTCACTCCTATTCCAAGAATGGTTTCCTGCGGGCAAAGAATTTGCTGTACCCACCATATGGCAATGAGCTAAGATCACACATTTGATTGATATTTCCTCAAAGGAGGGTATTTTAGCAAAAGCTGAATTGGAACAGAAAATTCAACAGAAAGTTCCGTGGTACTTCTACTTACAAGTTAGCCATATGATAAACTATCTACCAATCCCAAAACTTCTGAGTACTCCTGAATCAGACTTCGAATCTAAGTGCAAAGGTTTAATCACAAAGATATATGATATATTACTCCATATAGAAAAACCAAAATCTTTAAGTTATCAACTGACATGGCAACATGATTGCAACGTCACCCTAACAGAAGACCAGTGGACAACTATATGGTCCTCCACATTGTTCAATTCCTGTCATAAGCACCAAACTACAAGCTTATAAACTACTGACAAGGTGGTACCTTACCCCCAAGAAACTGGCAATAATTACTTCTTCACAGTCATCTCTTTGTTGGAAGAATTGTGGGGAGGTTGGTTCCTACACACACTGTTGGCGGAGCTGTACATCCATCAAAGCATTCTGGAATGAGGTTCTTTCACAAATAACCCAAATAAAAGAACATACAATTCCATTGCTTCCTGATCTTATTTTTCTAAATCATTGGCAAGATATCTTTATACCAAAAATTAGACATGAATTAATCATTAGCCTTTTAGTGGCAGCAAAAACAGCAATTGCTCTAAAATGGAAATCACAGACTGCTCCAGCTATATCCAAACGGTATTTGAAAATATGGGATCATCTGATAATGGAAAAGATCTCAGATAGTCTTCTCCAGTCTGAAATTTACCCTAATACAACTGGGTTCATTGAGAAATGGCTCCCATTTCTTGAGCACATTACTAAAGAAGATATACTACCCCCCAAACCCAGTCTGTCTGAAACTCTTATGTCCATAAAATTTAACTATCTTATGAAACATCAATATGATGTTATTGTAAATCTTAGAATCAAAAATAAAATGGGGGGGGGGAGTAATTGACTTTTTGTTATGTGTTATAACAGTCTGAATCAGACAAACCTACTTGTAATTGTTGCACTTTCTCAGACCACAGTTCTCCAGTAACTTTGTTACTGTAATACAGAAGGCCAAACTAAATGCAACGATGAATTCATGGCTGCCATGGGCTTGCCACTACCATTTAAAAATGATTTTACAATGCCATGAGGGCCTGATCCTGATTGGGCCCATAGTGCAGAGCTCTTTCCCTTCTACCATGCATCTTTTTGTGTGTCAAAATGACCACTGGAAGGGGGGAGATCAGGATCATGGCATGGCAGGATCATGGTGGCCATGAGTTCTGTCACATTTAGTATGGCCCTAAGATAGATAGAGAGAAGGAAATCAGAGATACAACCAAGCCATGCATACAACTGAAATAAACCTATTTCTAAGTTGTTTTCATTTAGGTCGAATCCACATTCACCCATTACCCGCATGTTTATCGGATATCTTCCGTTTGCCTCCAATCCGCGATTTTTTCCTCTTCGTTCACATTCCTGCTTCCAATCCATCTTTCTCGCACGTCCCTTCGGTCACACGGCCGCTCGAAAACCGCTTTTTGGGGCGGGACCTTTTTTTCCCCACCCATTTTTTTTTTTAGCGCACTTTTCCGTTATTTCGATCTTGCCTTATAAAGAAACATCATTGAAGATAATGATGCCTCTCTTTCCCCCACTGACAGCACTGATGGCTCTCTCCCGTTTCTTTTTTGGAAATTTGGAAGCATGTGGGAAGCTTTCATGGGCATTTCCTATGCAGGACAGTTCAGTGCCTGAATTTTACTGAAGTTTCACTTCCTTGGAGTGTCATTATTTCAATATTTCATAATTTTGATATTACAGTAATATAAAATAAAAAAAATAAAAAAACAGTTAAAAAGGAAGTTTCGCGAGTCCGTTCTGAGGGTGGATTCACCCCAAAGTGATTTTTCAAACTACCAGATTTGATTCAGAAACAGCATAATCAATAAATCCAATGCTATGAAGTCAAAAACAGTCTTTTGCAGACTACGGAGCACTTGCAAGTTGAATCAGCCAATAGGAACTCTCGGAATGGCCGGAGAGACAGGAAGGGGGGTGGTTTTTTAAAAAACCGCGTAAATTGCGCATTGGCCCGTTCACGGCCACCGTGAAACTCCTGTTGAAAACCTGTGACCACATATTCGGGAGAAATGCGAATGAAATGCGTCTGTTTAATGAGGTAATGTGACCGGCACTCGGGATTGCGTGGGGAATGCGGGGAACATGCGACTTAGAATGAGTAATGTGGATTCGACCTTAGTCTACTGTGTGGTTTCTTCAAGATTATATTCCCCTCAGAATAGGCCAAGTGAATACTGGGTGGCACCCTGAGTCCAAACATCACCCTCACTGAAGACAAAGTGGTTTCAAAAACCTCAATTATAAAATAATACTGTACCCCCCAAAAAACCCACAAAAGAAGTGTATAGGATTTGAAATTTAAGTCTCTAGCAAGCCAAGTTGAGCCTTAGTTGACCAGTGGTGGTGTATAGACAACCTATACAGGCTCACATATTGCATCCTCCCACTGGACACATCTGCTCTACAGTCTGCTTAGCTCAATGCACCCTGGAGTCTGATCAACTGGGACAGATTTTTCTGTCCTTTAAGATTGTTATTCATACTCCAGGAAAAGAAAGCATAGCATGCTGTAGAAATATCTCCATCACTTTTCTTAATTCAGATCTTTCTTTCTTTCTTTCTTTCTTTCTTTCTTTCTTTCTTTCTTTCTTTCTTTCTTTGTGTGTGTATGTATGTATGTATGCATGCATGTATGTATGTATGTATGTATGTATGTATGTATGTATGTATGTATGTATGTATGTATGTATGTATGTATGTATGTCATTTCTCTAGGCAGATTACATAGTGTGAGATTAGGACAACGGCAGGCATTTCTATACAGTGTCAAGGACATTTCCATAAACAATGTCATAGGGTAAATGAATACAAGGGCAAAGCTACAAGTGACAAATGACACTTGAACGGCAAGTGGATTGAGTGGAGGGCAAGTGAACAGGGAGAAATACACTTGCTGTTCAAGTGTCATTCGTCACTTGTAGCTTGGCCCCAAGTTTACAAAGACATGGCATTAGCAAGGATCCACTATGGGGTTGACTGGAATGTGATCAGTGCAATGCAATTTCAAACACAAAGTTAGTTAATGAAAACAGTAAATCACAAGAACACAGAAAACCATAATTTCCTCTTACTCAACTCTATTTATGCTTAATCATTCAATGCGCAAAAAGCATTCAATGAGCAGTACCCATTTGCTCCCATATTTCTCAAAATTCTCCTTTATGAATTTTGATACTGAATAGTCACTGATGTCATCTATGAATGATTTGTATGAAAGTTCATTCAGTGTGTATCCCACTTTACCTAGGATTGTTGTGGTAATAAAACTAACTATAAACAAAACAAATTCAAATGACGCCTCATGACTTCTTGCACAATGGTTGTTGAATGCAAGTGCAGACTGGAAAGTTTGATCTTTTGGAAGAGGGGTTCAGCAGAGACTTTTGCAGACTTCTGGGGCAAGAGAGTTGCATAATTATGGGGCAGCCACCCACATTTCTTCCCTACCTACCCTTGCTTTTCAAAGTTAGAGTACTGTCAAGAAATTGGAGTGAAAAAAGATGGAAAGTGGGGAGGGTGAAGCTCACTGTGTATTGTCAATGAGGGCTGCATGCCAGGTCCCCTCTGGCTTTGCAATTGAGATGGCAGGTGTACAGACCAACAAATCGGGTTGCCAACCTCCAGGTGGTGGTTGGAAAACAGTGCAGGGGCCATGAGGAGAGTTTCCCCTTTCGGCTGCTGCATGTGCAAACAAGATCTCCACATGGAGCAGCAGAAATGGGGAAATGTGACCTCTCCCCACTGGTTTTGCACATGGGAAAAAAGCTTGGGAGAAAGATAGGAGCTCTCCCTCCCCTGGCAGCAGATTTCTGAGCTAATTTGCACTCTCCTTTTTTTTTTTTAACAGAATCCAATCCCCAGAGCTGATGTGCGCAGAGCAATGGTTAGCTCTGTGGAGAACTAGTAAAAGAAGTAATATGTGGGGTGATCCTTAGTTTCCTGAGTAGTAGTACTCAGGCACAAGCACTTTTGCCCAAGTATAAGTAATGAAAAATTATGTCTATCACTTGTACCCAGCTGTTAAGTCCTCCAAGGTGACTTACGAGGTATGGTAAAATAACAGTAAAATCAGTTGGCAAAAACAATAAAACAGCAAATTATAAACAATGGCAAGCACACTAAAAAGAAAGAAGCCCCAACTTAATTAAAAGCTTGGTTAAATAAAACTCTTTTGATCTAGGAGTTTAGGTAAGCACTGGACCAACTTCTCTGGAGAGGCTCCCACAGAAGTGATATTAGATTTGTCTGCTCAAGCATCCTCTTGGGTAGCGCTTGAATTACAGGAGAATTAGAAGCTTTGATCTTGCTTCCCAAAGGACCCCCACTGTCAATCCTGTCTGGCTTCCATTCAGTTTGCATATATTTTTTACTTATTAAATGTAGTACATGCTTAGCACTTTTCATCTCTAAAAACTGTAACACGAACAGAACAATAAATGTGGTACCTTTGGCCCGTTCCGTGTACTTCCAGTGAAGTGAAGAATATAATAACTGAACTGAATAATCCGCAGCGAGTTTTGCATACTTTGCTCTTAATCCTGTGCTGAAGATGTACACAGTACAAATACAGAATGTAGCTTTCTCCCATGCCTTCTGTGCATCGAATCACAAGTAACATGGCAGCATGCATGCAACCCAGTCCAATTGTTTTCAATAGTGCTACTTGTCTGTTTGGACAGAGGAAGAATGACTAAATCTAGCCTTCTGCTCCCTGTGAACATATGCTGTGTATCTCTGGTTCATAGATCATGTTTATCGCCTTTTGTAAATGCAAGTTTTCCCTTACAAGTCTCATTACTATCCTGTGCATATTAAAGCTTATCAAATCCCTGAGTTAAAAGGGCTAAAAGAGCAATGCACTGTAATAGCCACTAGAAGTCCTTCTTGCACAGCTGATACTGTGGTTGTAGACACGCTGCCTTTTATGTCATTTGTAACTAATCTAATTGCAAAATTTAGCCTGATTTTGTTTTCACTGCACAGCCTTGGCTCATGTCAACTCTATGCAAATCATTCAAACAAAGTCAGATGCTCAGATTAAAAATGTGTCTGCGCCTCAGAAACATTCCTGTCTCATTTCAATCAAACATTTCTTCAAAGTACTGTCAGGAAAACAGGATGCAAAATGGATAGACATACTCTGTCTTTCACTCATGTTTCTCTACTCAGGCTGAATTTCTTGGTAAGGGTGGCTGCTGTTTGGTGTGAATTTGAGGCTGGGTTGCTGTGCGTGGGCGTGGCAGGCAGGGAGCTCCATTTTCTTACGCCTCACAATTCAGAGTGTCTCTTAGGTTTGAAATTTCTAACTAGCAACTCCTCCATTATGAGCAAGCCCGGCACTTAAGCTTTCAAGGGCTGATCTTTGTGTCAGGTTCAAGTGGTTAATATTTTAAAAGCCTTCAGCATCCTAGACATACACATACCCTTTTCTAAAGTGCTTCAGTGTGCAAAATGCTGCATCAGCTTCATCTCGTTCTTTCTCTCAGCCATTTTATGAGCAAAGATTCTTATGCTCACAAATGGGCAATTGAGATGGGAAAACTGGCTCCTAGCAGCCCAGTAAAATTACAGGTAAATTAGAATACTTTCTCAAGCACAGCTCTCTTCTTCTGGGATGGGTTGTATTAACTCTCCTAGCGTGATTGAGCAGAAGCACTCTCACACTCTCTTCCCATGTGAAACAGCACACGCACATCCTAACCACTCTTTGTTTGTGACACATAGATTTTATGTGTGCCCTCATCATGTGTAACTTCTATACGTGGTGGACTGGGTGACCCCAAGAAAGACTAACTCTGTTGTAAGGAGAACTTGCATGACTGGAGGCAGCATGAAGTGTTTTGACTGTTAGTTCTATATAGTTTGAGCCCCAAAGATTGCAAATTGCTTTGTAATCTTCCCCGTCCTTAGATTTTAAGATCCTAAAATGAAGCCTTGTTTGTGATTCATGAAGCAAGACCATCATTTTGTTGGAATATGTGTGTGTTGCAAGGTCTGACATTCAGTCATTATGGGGTTAATGTGTTTACCTACCATGCTATTGTTCAGATTGACCTGGGCCGTCGTCACACGGGCATCTCTTCCGTTAAATTTACAGCATATAGCGTCCTACCTGTTATCGGCACAGTAACGTTTCTTTGGGTCACCTAACGGCTCTTCGCGCCACCAGCTGTCCACACCGAAGCGCTCTGTTCTGTTCTCTCTAACCGCGCAGAAGCAGCTCCTCCCCCCCTTTTTTTATTATTCTGGCGTTTAATTCCGCTATAACGGAATAACAGCATATAAACATTCCGTTAGAGCAAAACATTATGACCCTTTTGTTTTTCCAACAATATAAATAGCCCTTTGCCCACAGAAAACTCCCTGTCTGACGTGATCCCCATCGCTGAAGACTCTGCCATGGCGATTGAGTCATTTTTACTTCAGCAAAAAGTTTGCATTGTGTTATGTCGTTATGGCGTTATAAGGACATAATAAAATTTTAAAAAGGGGAGTTGCAGGAGGAAATGGATTCTGGGATTGAAGGGAGGGCATAGGACGTTGCGAGGCGAAATACATCGATGTGAGGCATTCACACTGAGGCACAAAATAGTGCAACTATCAAGCACAAAGCAGAAGAGAGAAAATCGCTACAGTGTTGGAATAAGGTGGGTGTTTGCCGGGAAATAGCACAATTTTAGCGCTAAATAAAAGCCCGTGTGACGACGGCCCTGGAAAGGGAACCTGGCACAGAGCCAATAATCTGCAAGCCCAGGAAACTGAAGTGTGTTTGTAAACTGTTATTGGTCAACAGGTCAGGTGACTTTCTCTCTAGGGTCAAGAAGACGGAGGAAGAAGATTCTCCATTCAGTTATCCCAGCTCTTTGTTTGTAACAAGTAGTAAGAATGTAGCTCTAGGCGTTTGTTATTTTGTAGCAATCCTGTGACCGTTTTTCCTTTTAGAAGTATATGATTTTTAAAAGCTAAACTCGTGTGCTGACTCTCTATTGATTCAAGATCCATTGCACCTCTGATTTAAGCTATTTTTAACCCTTTTTCCCAACACATTTGACAGGAGCAGGGAGGGACGTCTCTAGTGTGTCCCCACAGCGATGAAACGTCTCTTGAGAATCTCATTCATCCCATCCCTAGCAACTTTTTGGAAATGGATTTACTAATTCAACTGGGAATTTGAGAATGTTTTTTATTACTTCCATAGTTAGTTTCACTGTTATACGTGCCCTAATGATATGTAATATTCTGAATCTGTTCAATTTAAGAAGAACTCGCTCAATTTTAATTTCTTTTTATTAAATTTCCACTCATATTTTAATTGGATTGTTTGGATGCATTTTATATTTATTGGTAGTTCACAAGATTGTATGCTTACAAAAAGCAATTTTAATACTATTAAGAAATAACAGGTCCTTGTTTTCTGTACGGTACTTTGTTCTCCCCCACCATTGCCTAAGTATTTGTGATTTGGACAGATCTTTCAACAGTGTTGGTGAGGCTTGCAAGTTGACCATGGTCTTATTTGCACAGCTGATTTTTGCTGCTTTGGGCTTCAAATCTCTTAGAGTTTTCTTCCAAATTCTGAATGTTTAACTCCCCCTTCAGACTTCAACATGGCACTTCAAGGGTTCTCTTCTGAATTTTCTGCCTCCAGCAGGGGATAAATTGCCTTTCCATTCAAAAGTTGAATGCTCAGTGCAGCATACAATAAAATTTTGGCATCAAATGAAAGACAAGCCAAAAGGAACCAGCTACTGTTTGGGAGCGGCTTAAATATAAAAAATGGTGTGCTATTTCTTTAGAGATAAAATTCGATCACTATTTGCTGACTAAAAACATACAGACTTAAAGAAAAGGTAAGAAAAGCACACACATCTTGCACATTTTTAAAACAAAAGCATGCAGGGAAATATTCTTATAGGATATTTTAGGATAGAGGATTCTACTCTATAGCTTACTAACAGAAAACACTTTGTATCGTTGTATGCCATTTTACATAGTACTGATATTACTACACAGAGAAGAACAACCTGGGCCAAATTATTTTTGTTCTTCCCACAACAGATGCTAGAATATTATCCTCTATGCAGTAAGAGCACAATAACATTAGTCTTATCCAGCAGGACTTCTCCTAAGGTCTAGCATCCTGTTTCACCAATAAATGTCCCAGAACAATTGGTATTCAGAGAGATACTGCCTCTCAACATGGAGTTTCCTCTTGCTTTCATGCATACATGTAATTCTCTTTTATATTGTTTTGGAAATTTACATGCTGTCTCTTCAAAGACTTGCTCAATTTGACTCAATTTGTATTTAGGAAACTGCTGCATGTCCACTAGATCTGCCTGCCATTGTACATCTCAGCATGACACCACAGTCTTGTCTCTTTTCAAATGCACTCTGGCAAGTCTGCGGAGTATATAAGCATCCTGACCAGAAAGCCACATTAATTTATCACATGCTCTCTAGTTAACATTTAATTCTGCTTCTTGCCATCACAAAACAAAGGATGTACTCCCCCAAAGCTCCTGGCTGCCCCTTGGTGCATGATATATTTTCATCAGGGTTTTTGTATGCTCTGCCATCTCATGAATCAGGGAGACAATGATCAAGAATGTCAATTTTATTGGCTCAGATCTTCAGGAAGGGCTGTGGAGAAACACAGGAAATATTTACAGAGGCAAACTTCTCACAGGTGAGATTCTCCAAGCCCTGCCTGAGAGTCACTTCTTTGTCCAAAGCCGATCTGCCTGGTGTTACTTCATCCTGCATGAGAGTATAAATCAGAGAACTAAGTAACCATCTATCTGCCCATAGCACCAACATAACTGGCTTTATTTTATTTTATTTACATTATTACATTAGTTGTTTGGATCCCATTAGGATCCAAGCAAAGTTACGAAGAATAAGTCAATACATTCAACAGAGACTGAGGGCCAAGCTACAAGTGACGGATGACACTTGAACGGCAAGTGGATTGAGTGAAGGGCAAGTGAACAGGGAAGAATACACTTGCCGTTCAAGTGTCATTCATCACTTGTAGCTTGGCCCTGAGGCATGCAACGAACTGAGCAAATCAGAAATCTGGAAGCAGGATGGAAGTTAACCATAAGCATTAAAATGGCTTTGTTGAATGCAACATATCACATAGTAGCTCTTACTTACAGCAGCATGCTGAATGAGCTATATACAGTATATAGACCATAGTCTCTGCTTCAAAAAGGGGCATTTTGGTTAGAAAGAGCTGTATTTAGAGAGAGACAGAGAGAGAAAGTGCATGTAGGCCCAAAATGAAACTCTCTCTTACCGGGCTGAAACCTTCTCCTGCTCTCATCTGCAGCTCAGAGGCTTCTTTTCTTGCCAGAGCTTCCAATTTCATAAGTGTCCCACCATTCGTGTCCTTTAAGGGGATGGGGGCTGTCTCCTTCACATTTTCAGACTCAGATCCTGTGTCATTTGTCTGTGAATGACCACTGCTCCTCAGAATTGCAGCATCTAAAACAACACTCCTTCAAACACAGTCTGTTCAAGTCATCTGTAAAATCAGAATCAGTGTGGAAACATACAAGACAAATTGCACATGAAGAGCATGGGTTGGGTCACACAAACTTCTCTGGGAGTAGTAGTCTTACCCTCTCCCCTCTCCAAGCTCCTGGAGGAAAACTGAGCTGAATGGATTTTTTTTTTTACAAAGAACAGCCACTTGACTGGAGAGATTCTCTCTTTCAAAGATCCACTTGCTTTGGTTTTCCTTCAGGAGCTAGAGACGGGGCGGAGGGAGGGGGAATCCACTCTGTGATTCCCTGCCAGGAGAAGAAGAATGAGAGGGACTAGGTTTCTCTCTCACTTGCAAAATATCTTGGCTTTTTCCCTACCTCTTGTTATGTTGTTCTCCCCCCCCAATCCCCATCCCAAGCTCTGAGACGATTTTTGAAAGAGAGAAAGAGAGAGTGTGTGTATATGTGAAAGAGGAAGTCCTCCAGTTGTGATTCTCCCTGGCTGAGAATCACATTGAGCGGCTGGGTTTTTTGAAAGACAACATTTCCCAGGGATCCTTGCAGGATCTGACATGCTCCCGTGCATCTCGTGTGGTTCCACTCTCAGAATCCCTTCCACTTGATTTGTTTCAGCAGCTGTCACCTCAGTAAAGCATCCATGGTCTCAATTTTTTGTACTTCTTTCCTTTACCTGAGGGGCTTGGTATTCCACTTCTTTTTAGGACTGCCATCATGTTTCCTGTCACCTTCTCAATGATCTTTCATATGCAAGAATGCTCATCAACTGTGATCTCTCACAAGTAAGTATACATATCTGTTAACACAAAATGGCTGCTTTCCTAAAACAGCTGGCTCACATAGGGCTTAAAATCACTTTCTATTTGCTGGGGGTGGAGAGATGTGTTGATAGAGGGGCTGCATGCCCATACCAGACCTTTCCAACTAGTGGTATCCCATTTCTGGGATGGACTGCAGAGGGCGTAGGTCCTGTTGAGCCTCCACATATTCCTGTTAGCTCATGATGTCCTGCTGAGTTCTCAGACAGGTTGCATGACCCCACTTGGTGAAACTTGGATGTGCTCAAAATGATGACAGCAGTCGCCCTTTTTTCCTAACACATCAGATTTCACAGAATCCTAATCCTGGCCCTAAAGCAGTCCACAGGGTAAAGCAGAGCACAAAATGGCAGCCACATCAGTTCCTGCTTTCTGCTACATCACAGCTGGGGTGGAGCCCGGAAAGAGTGTCAACAAATGCATGTTGCCTAGTAAACAAAGCCTCATGGCCTGGGATTTTGACAGCTAAACTATGTGGTTCCTAATTTTGACAGGAGTGGTGTGTCCTACTGTACTTGTAGGGATATTTGGGTTGCTGCTCCCTCTTTGAAGGAACTGATTAGATATTATCTTAGTAAAGTGAGTGAAAACACGCTGTTTTGGGAGGTCCCCATATATTACTGGATATTGCACTAGTATTGTACATAGCAGTCTCTAGAAACCAGATGATCCTGTGTGAATAAACTGATCTATTTGCAAAGTATTACTGCAGCAAAACTATAGTGCAATATCAAATAATGTGGATATATCTGCAGTCACCAATTAGTATAGCGGCTCCCCAGTATAGAAAACTGCAGTTAGCAGGAGAAACTCCTTGAGAGGACTAATTTTTATCTGAGGGCCAAGCTACAAGTGACGAATGACACTTGAACGGCAAGTGTATTTCTCCCTGTCCACTTGCGCTCCACTCAATCCACTTGCCGTTCAAGTGTCATTCATCACTTATAGCTTGGCCCTTAGCCCCTCATCCCGTAAGGCGCATCCATGTTGGTTCATTTGTGATAACTTCCTTCTTTATTCTCAGTCTAATGGCAGGCTTACATCTACCAAGTCCAAGACCATTTGAGGGGTTTTAGATCTCTAAATAGTCTCTGCTGAATTAGTCAAAGCATCAAAGCATAAAACAGAAAAGTAAGCCAAGAAAACAGTTATGAAATGTAATAAAGGCAGTATTCTGTTCTTAATAGTTGCTGTGTATCTGATGCAATATGTAGCAAGGATTCACTCTCCTACTAAATAAAACAAATTAGTCACAGGTAAATTACCTTTCAGTGAACAATTGCCTTTTTAAAAAATGAACTTCAATTTTGTTTTCTTTTATATTTTTCTCTGCTTTGGATATAATTAGGGACACAAACTTTAATTAATGTGATTGGTAAAATAAACTTTTTAGCAGATGCATGGGGTGCTACCAAACAGATGTCAAGGGCAAATTTTGATCGGAGATTTAAGTGCACATGTATTTTTTAGATGATATTTTATTCATAGTGCAGTGCAGTACAGTACTAGAAAATAAAAAGATTTTCATAATATACATATTTATTTAAATCAGTCAAATGAACTGGTTAAAAAGCAAAACATTCACTACTTGCTTTATCACAGCCTTTATACTGGTCGACAGGTTTTCTTATAACAAAGTTTAAAACGGCCTTTCATTGTTCTTTTCCTCACTTCTCTTTGCAGCTAAGCAGCAGATATGGAGTAAATCTGGCAACACAGAAAGGAAGTGAGAGCTCAGCATCTCTGGCACCAGGACTTTTGAGCACTTAAAAGTGGCCCTGGTTTTAGGAGTTGAACATTTCCCTTCCCAAACTCCAAAGCATTCTTCTCACTCCAAACCCTTGACAGCTGATGTAAATCAATATGTTTGGAACTGTCTTTGGAAAATCAACAAACTAAAGCTATTTCAGAACATAAGAAGACGTTGCTGAAAACAAAGGGCACTTCAGGGAGTGCTTTGCCACCAGTCAAATTGCCAAGGGGAAGGGGGATTCTAATTTAAGCCTAACCACTGTTTGAGTCCTCTCTTAAGCAGTTTCTCTGATTTGGGGGCAATGGTTAGTGGGGTAATCCAGAGGTCTCTCCTTTAACACTACAGAAATTAAACCAGTATGCAGCCAAAGTCCAAGCTGAAAATACATGCAGGTGTTTAATCTCAAAGGAAGTCTTCTGCCTTTGTCTGGTTTCTGTCAAATATTTCCAGGAGTATGGTTGCGCACATGCCAAAGCAGAAGCAATGACAGCCTTTACTCCCACAGACTCCAATTTAACAATCTTGGCTGTACAAGGAGGCACCCGAAGGTCTTGGCCACCTAGGAGGATTTCAGCGTCTCCCAAAGGCTGTTATTTTTACACAGCCAAAAGGATATTCATTCCACCCAAGTACATATTATAAAAAACCCCACACTTCTGACTCTGAGGTAAATCTTTGTATCAGGAAAGATAATATATGAAACAGCCTTTACTCAGCTTTTAGGAATGCAATAACACATGGCTCTCTAAGATATGTGGAGCCCAAACCAATTAAAGCATTATAGATCAAAATCAGCACTATACACACTTTAATAGTTTCTATTCCATTATGTCCACCAAAGATGCTCAAGGCTGCTTAGAGATTAAAACTGCCCCATCTCAGCCAGATACCAGTACAGAACTGAGTTACAGAGAAAAATGCTTGAAGCAAAGGAAGAGGGTGTGTGTTCATGTATGTATGTACCACAAGTGTACATACAAACACACATCCTGTTTGGTGGAAAAATTAGACCCCAACTTTTTGTGTGAATGGGGCAGATACATGAATAAACAAATGCAACTGCTCTGTCATATCTAGTCTGGACCCGAGTGTCTCAAAAAGAAAAGCACCTTGACAGTGTGTATCGTCGAGTACACCACGTTGTATTTGGACATCAAGAGCAAATAAAAATCTGAAATCCTTTGTTTGGGAGGTTTGGCCAGTGTGGTTGTTCTTGTGTGTTGGGCTAAGGTTCTTTTTTAGGCTTATGTTTTTGACTTGGAGGAAATAATGGCAAATGGCTGGGGGGACCCATAGAATCGAACCCCTTGATTCAATCAACTTGCCACTTAGGGAGCAGTCTGTACTGGACAGGCAGGACTGCAGTTTGGTGTAGTTTGCTTGAAAAACAGCCCCTCCACCCCCCTGGAAAGATTACAGGGGAATAATGGAGCGGAATATATTTTTGAACCTGAATATTTTTTGAACCTGAATATTGGGAATACTGAATATATATAGTATTCCAGATAACTGAATTTTCAAAATACCATTTTTTTTGTTAGTGCACACCTTTAGCAGCCATTGATGACTTGATTGCCTTGTCTGCACAGCAAAACGGCATAACAGTAGTTTCCAAAGAAGCATAGCTACCCTGTAGGAAAGCAGGTTTTCCTAGTGTTTTGTAAATACAAAGGCGTAGTAATATTGATTCACCTTTTTTGCCTACACAGATGTGCTAACGACGATGTGATCAACTTGTTGGATAGACTGAGGGCCAAGCTACACATGACAAATGACACTTGAACGGCAAGTGGATTGAGTGGAGGGCAAGTGAACAGGGAGAAATACACTTGCCATTCAAGTGTCATTCGTCATGTGTAGCTTGGCCCACAGAGGTTAGATTTGGGACACATGAAGGACAGAACAGGGAATGGGCATGGAAGCGTCTGGTTGCTGTGCAACGAAGATCTGTTCGTGTGTGAATCTTTATCTATATCTTTCTATATCACATCTATATTGTATAATGTATATATATCCCCCTACTAAGAATTTAGGAGCCACACTTAGCTGAACATTGAGCAATATTGGAGACACCGAGTTTTCAGAATGGTGGCTATAAAGCTAAAGAAGCAAGAGTGGTAAAATATAATACAATGTGGAGAGTGATGAGCTGCTGCTCGCAATAGCTTTGAAGCTTCCACACATGGTCCCTCCATAATGCCTCAAAAATTCAGTTGTGGATACTCTCACTTTTTCTTTCTCAGGATGCTTTGATTCAATTCATATTCAATCCCCCATACTCACTTCCCTCACATACTTTCTCTTGAGTAATTTAGTTTACCACGACAACTGAGCTGGAAATACTGGAATGGTTTCACCACCTCTGTGGAAAAAGCAAAAGACACAGGCAAGTATTGCTTTGTACAAAAAATGCATATTTATTCATTTATGTCCTGCCTTCTCACTGAGACTCAAGACAGATTGCAGACTGGAGAAAGACAAAAAAAAGTAACTATACAGCATAGGACATGGAATGATGAATGCAATAGCACTAGGAATATAAAACTGAATGACAACATGAGCCACACTGTGTACCTATAGTATGGAAATAAAAATGAACAACGCAAATGAACAATACAAACTGAATGCCTATATCAGTACAATAGGACAAGGAATACAAAATTCAATGGCAAAGTGAACAGAAAACTGCCCAGGCCAGCATAGTACAAGCAATGCAGAGTGTGGAATTAAAAGATACAACCAATCCAGTATCCGCTCCCCACTCCCATATGAAAGCATCTTGCTGGACAGTTCACAGTTGCTATAAATCTCGAAGAGTTGTTTATTATTTATCTCCTCGATAACCAAATCAGAAGAATAACAATCCCAGACAGTCACACGTTTCAGAGCAGCCAAGAAATGACCCCCCTCCATCCCCCCCCTCCTTCATTCCCCTTGTTGTTTGGTTCAGCCTCCAGGTGGGGCTTGGAGATCACCTGGATTACAACTGATTTCCAGACTACAAAGATCAGTCCCCCTGGAGGAAATGACTGCTCTGAAGAGTGGACTGTATGGCATTAATCCCTGCTGAGGTCCTTCCCTCCCCAGACTGCCCTGGGCTTCACACCCAAATCACCAGGAATTGACCAGCCTTCAACTGACAACTCTGTTAGAGGGAATGGAAGCAACAGCCAATCATCCCTGCACTGATTGTTTCTGAACACAGACTCCAAACTGACCCTCACCTCACTCCAGATTCCACTTGCCATGGCTGAAGCCATCAGGGGGAGGAGAGTCACATGTTCTCACAGGGTCGGATCCAGGCAGCTTTTCTGTTCAGTTTTGCCCAGTCTAACTTACTACAGTCAAAGAAGATTCCTCTTTCCTTTTCCAATAGCAGAAGAGCTGGTTGGATCCAAACCACAGAATTCCCCTCATGTTTGGATCTAGGCCTGCATGAAGACCCTCTGCCTCAGAAGGTGGGGCATACCATTTTTAAATAAATACATATATTTTATTGTAATTTCATTTCTGTGAGCTGCTTTGGCTGAAAGTAGAATAAAAATACATTAAACAAACCCAAAAAGCCTAGTACTCTGTGGGGGGAGGTGGATGAAAAGAAGGAAAGTTCCAGACTTATAAAAATAACGTTAGTAGATTTCACAAGAATATACTGGATTTCTGCCACACTACAAGATTTATTATAATAATCAAACAACTTTGAGTGAGAAGCTATTAAAGGTTAAAGTCCAAAAGTAGTAAAATGTCCCAGCCTTTGCACTACATATTATGTGTTCTATACACTGGTTAATACAATGAGCCCATTGAGGTCTATTTTGAAACCCAAAATTACAGAGGCACTTATTTTCCCCCAGACCAATTTGCGGCAACAGCAGTGCTATCAGCAGGGAGTAGCAATTTTGGCAGGGGATTGTCCAACTGCCAGCAGAGCTTCCACTGTGCTGGTTACAAGTGTGATTATTATTAGACTCCAAATTGCTATCCTGTTTTTGTTGAAATATATTTCATTTTGCATTTGCAATTTTGCGCACCCTGTGACATTAACAGCTCTTGTGTGAAATCATAAACGTCAGTTTTGTACGTATGTATCCATATTCATATCTATCTAGAGATTAAGGAGCAAAGCTCAAAATATCTCATGCATCATAAGATGAAAATATGATGGGATGGAATTGATATGACATAGAATGGCTGGAGCCCAAAGAGTTGCTTATGGGGTTGTCAGCTGTAGAGCCTGGAGTTGTCCTGGAATTGCAACTAATCTCTAGAGATCAGTTCCTCTGGAGGAAACAGCAGCACTGGAGGCATTGCCTCCCCACTGAGGTCCCTCCCCTCCCCAAAGTCCATTTTCCTCAGGAACCACTTCCAAATCACCAGGAACGTCTCAAGACAATGCTGGCAATGCAGCAGAAAGCCCTCTTGCCTATGAACCACTCTTTGGGCTCAGGGATACTGAATAAAAGCCCAATTCGAGTCCAGCAGCACCTTTAAGACAAACAAGATTTTCTAGGTATAAAGTTTCGAGACTCAAAGCTCCCTTTGTTAGATGCTGGTATTGAAAGCCAATCCTGATCCTGAGAGATGAATACTTGTCTAAGACCATCCAACAGATCATGGCTAAACCAAGATCGACAGGATAAAGGTACTACTATTTTTCCCTATCACAACATCCAGGTAGGGAGATCTCCTGGAATTATAACTAATCTCCAGACAAGTGAGATTAGTTCCTCTAGAAAAAAGGCTGCTTTGGAGGGTAGACTCTATGGCTGAGGCCCCCAAATCCCACCCTCCCCAGACTCCATCCCCAAATCTCCAGGAACTTTTCAGTCTGGAGTTGGCAACCCTAAGCCCTAGTACATATCACCCCTGTCCCAGCACCTAATTGTAGAGCTAAAAGGGGGGGGGGTGTCACAGAGTCACACTTTTGACTTCAACGGACGTAGAAAGTTGAACTCTGCTTAGAATGGCTCCGTCAGTCATGTGTAGTTTGACACTATAATAACAAGATAGATATCTGATTTGGAGCCTTTCATTCAGCCAATGTAGAATATTTTTACAAGTTCAAAGATACCTGCTCTGTTAACTGCAGAAAAAAGCAGATTTTTCTTTTAAAACCACCCTTCTCCAACAACTCTAAGAAACAAATAATTCTGAAGTGAATACAGGGCTTTTTTTCAGCAGGAACGCGGTGGAACGGAGTTCCGGAACCTCTTGAAAATGGTCACATGGCTGGTGGCCCCGCCCCCTGATCTCCAGACAGAGGGGAGTTTAGATTGCCCTCTGCGCCGCTTGGAGGCACGGAGGGAAATCTAAACTTCTCTCTGTCTGGAGATCAGGGGGCAGGGCCACCAGCCATGTGACCATTTTCTCCGAGGGCAACCCACTGAGTTCCACCACCTCTTTTCCCGGAAAAAAAGCTCTGAGTGAATATAAAGGGCACAATTCAGAAAATATCAAGCAAGTCCTTTCATTTGCACATGGCAGTTGAACAAGTGTTTTATAGTGCAATTCTAAGCAGCTCTACTCAGAAGTAAGTCCCCAGTTGGAGTTTATTCTTAAGAAAAGTGTCCTTAGGACTGCAGCCTGTATCTCTTCTGCTGACATTTGTGAGACTAGTACTTAATTTCGGCTGCATTATACCCACAGAAGCCTCCATATATTTAAAAAGTTTGAAAATGTATTAGTCAAATGGCAGACTTCCATGCAAGGGTTTGGCAGTGCATCAGCAGCAGCTTTTCTGAAGCTCAGTCTTTTAGCCTGCTTTTCTTCACTGTCAGATTGCAGGCATCCTGAAAGCCAGCTCTAGAGGAAAATAAGAATAGCCACATGATGTCATCTGAAAACCTACCAAAGTACAGGGGGAAAAGAATGAATTAAATTCTTTGGGGAATGGGTGGAGGGATCTAAACTGCTCATTGCTGAATACAATTAAATGAAATGGGCAGAAAATTAAAGATGGTCTGAGAAGCTAGAGAAGGCAGAAGTCATTGTTCTAATCTCATCTGAGTTGCACAACAGGGAACTGAACATGCTGCCTTAGGGTTGCCAGGCATGGCCTAGCAACAGGTGGGAGACAGGAGAGGCAGGGTCCCATGGTTTGGCACTGCGATCAGTGGCCCCAATGTAATGGTGTCACTTCCATCATGATGTGGAAGTGACATCATCATACCAGTGGTGACACTCTAGCATTCACCCCAAACCCTAAGGTTTAACCATAGACATTGGTTAAATACTAGAGCATCACCTAGTGCAATGACATCACTTATGAGTTGTGCCAGAAGAAATGTCATTGCACTGGAGATACTGATCATGCTTCCCTATGCCCAGCTGAGTGGCATCAGGCAACAGCAGCTGGGAGCAGGAGATCCCCAGCCCCAATGTGGAAGACGAGAACCCTATGACACCTGTATTCTCTTGAATAAACTGGGCTGGGCATCATTTAAACAGCATGAACAGCCTCTGAGGTTTTACCTGAGAGTAAGGCTGTATCCATGGTTGTACAAAATGTGACAGATTGAATGTGAATACTCCCTTTTCAAGCATTAAGTCCCTGTTCATAATTATAACTGCCATTTATGAGTGTTCGTTGTGGTCGCAATGGTTTTGGCATTGCACTCACATATTTTATGCAGTCCAAGGCAATTTTGATTTGGTGTCTGGTGTTTCATTTTAGATCCACTTCAAAGCCTTGGGTCAGTTTTGGGCTTTCAGGGCTTTGCAATTCACATCATACTTTTTAAAAAACTTGGAGCAGGCATAGTAATGTTGCAATGTTGGAACCCATTCCCCCTTCCTATTTGCTGATTGGGCTGCCCTGTGCCCACTGGAGAGGCAATTGGTAGTGGAGTTCTGAAGGAAAATATGTACTTTTCATGCTTGTTCCATGCTCAATTATTTTGTTTTTAAAGCCAGGAAAGGGTTAAAATGCAGCTGCTTCATCCCTTTCTGGCAGCTTCCCTGCCACTTTGTTTCCAAAGAGCTGTGCAAAATCCTGGGCTTTTTTCCCTTTGGCAAAGTCCAAAACATGTCTGGGAGGGAGGGAAAAGCAGCCATTTAATCCTTTGCTGGCTTTTGAAGTCAAAAGGAATGTGCAGTAATGTTACAATGTTACAACATTACAACCCATTCTTGCCTTTGAAAAAAAAAGAGTGTGTGCACATACCCCAAGGGAGGAAGGGAAAAGCAGCCATTTAACCCTTTCCTGGCTTTTAAAGCCAACAGGAAATAAGCAGCAACATTAGGAATTGTTCTTGGCTTTGAAAAAAAAATAAGAGATTGCATGCATACCCAGGAGGAAGGAAGCCAACAGAGAAGCAGCCTTATGACCCTCACCTCACTTTACTAATAAAAATGGTGGAAAAGGAGTCCAGAGAGCTGTGGAGGGTGGGAGTGGTTAATTCCGCATAAACCAATCAGCTCCCAGGGAAAAGGAGAGGGGGGAGAAGAGAAGCCGAAGGGGAGTGTAGAGTTTGCACTGACATTAATCGAGCCAGACACAATTCGGCAGTAGGTTCAAAATAAAATTGTGGCATGTCCACAGGGGGGGGGGGAATCACGGATACCATGGACAAATATCAGTACTGTGTCCCATGACTACCTTGCAAGTGTGAAACTCCTGCAAAAAATGGGAAGCAGAACAGATACTGAAACGCTTTAAAGTCCCAGTGCGAAAGGGACCTTAGTGTGGTAAATGTTCGGTCATTTGAAAATTATTTGTTTGTTGTTGTATTTAGTGTAGCATTGTTCATGGCCTATTGGCCAAATGAACAGTATCATTAAAGTAAAGTTTCGAGCATTAACACCTGCCAGAATCTATTTATATTACTTTTTCCAAAACAATCCAAAACCCTGTATAAATTGAGTGCAATATAAATAAATTCTCCATATTGTGAGAAATGATGAAACAACAGTATAATGAACATGTGTATCTAACTCACAGCATCCCATCCAACTGATATCTGCACCAGCAGCACAGATGAGTTTGTAAATGTGCAGTCATAATCAGTTACACCCTTATAAGCCCACTAACTTCAATGGAATTAGAAGGGTGTATCTCTGTTTAGGATCATTAGTTAGTATGTTC
This sequence comes from Eublepharis macularius, assembly GCF_028583425.1. Classification (NCBI taxonomy): domain Eukaryota; kingdom Metazoa; phylum Chordata; class Lepidosauria; order Squamata; family Eublepharidae; genus Eublepharis; species Eublepharis macularius. The sequence goes on from NC_072798.1 coordinate 51,018,626, forward strand.
CCCTGCCAAGCCCCAGTATCCTCTATCAAGCAACGTTAAGGCTCAGTCATATGGGACACACCAAAGTAAAATTAAATGTAACTGTTTGTTGCCTAACACAGTATTATCCTAGCTCTCCAGAAAGCTCTCCAACTCCTACTGCCTGTAGCCCTTTCCTCCTAGCCATAGGGTTACCAGCTCCAGGTTGGGAAATTCCTGAAGATTTGGGAGATGGAGCCTGGAGATGGTGGGATTTGGGGAGGGGCCTCAGTGGGGTATATAGAGTCAAACCTCCAAAGCTGCCATTTTTTCCCATGGGAACTGATCTCTGTGGCCTAGAAATCAGTTTTAAGTCTGGGAGATCTCCAGCCATCACCTGGAGGTTAACCAAAAAAAAGAAGAGGCACTCGGGGGTAACCACTAAACAAAACACAACCACCCTGAGTAACAATGTCACACAAATTCCTGTAATGATTACTGTAAGTAAAGAACTCAGTTCTATTCACATTTTGCAAATGCAATAAGTTACAGTCTAATAAATCCTCTGCAAGGTCTGTGGCGCATCCACCCTCAACCACAATATTAATCACAGTGTAAGAAATCCAGTACAATTAAAGTTACAGTGCTACAATCATAAATATTCAGAACAGTACAATTCAGAACAGTGCAAAATAGCTGGTACACCCAAAATATACAGTCCAGAGGCAAGCAAAATCTCTTCTAGGAGATCAATTCAAAGTGCTCACATGCAGAAGTACTTCAGGTAAAGTCATCCCCTATAAATTATGTTGATGTTTATACTTTTCAAGTTCCTCAAGCCAAAGGAGATGAGATGGAAGTCTCCAAAGCCAGTCCTCTGGTCCCCCAAGGGGGAAAGGATATTTCAAGGTGCCAGTAGTCCCAACAGGATGCTAGCTTAAGTTATTCCTGTTTTGGTTTTCCTTTCTCAAGGAGATTGTACATATTTCATAATTCGTTTGCCTATGTTACACAAGCAGAACAATAAATACAAACAGATTAAAACTTTCTAAAAGTCCAGACTTCCTATGTTTCATCTCTCTATACAGCATATCATACAATTATCCCATATGGAGTGTCCCATCCTACTTACCAGAGTATACTCATTCATGGACATTCCACACACATCGGATAATGCGCTTCCAATCCGCTTTATAGATCATTTGGAATGGATTTTTTTGTGTGCGGAACAAAAAATCCACCTCAAACAATTGATAAAGTGCATTGAAAGTGTATTATCCAACGTGTGCAGAATCAGCCAAAATGTCATGCAGGGAGGTCCCTCCATACTTCCTTCTATGAATGGGAAGCACTCATGAAAACTGGCTAATTAATAAAGGGGATGCCCTAGCAAGGCATTAAAATGCAGTTCCTTATTTAAAGGTACATTCCCTTTATAAATAACTAGAACAGTGTTTCAGTTGATTCAAGCCCCCTGGGGCCACTGTATTGATAGGTCCAAAAGGCCTCCCTTCTTAGTAATTCACAATGTGGGTCCTGGCCATCAGTAAATCTCAAGACATGTAAAACAGAGAATCCAAACTGTCTGGCATCATCATGGAACTCCACAAAGTACTGCACCAGAAGTGCCTCCATCGCCCTATTTCCGATATGTGAGATGTGCTCAGAAATAGCAGATTTGGGAGAAAGCAGGAATGCATCCCCATCTCCAAAGAGAAGGTGAGGCAGCAATGCTCTGTTGTATTGGGATGCACACCCCCATGTATATCCCATGGAAAATAATGTAGGATTGACATCTATATTTGGATTGCATGCTGCATGTGAAATTTATTTAGGGAATTTCCATGCCACCTTTCCAGACAGCCTGCTTGAAGAGGCTTTCAATGTAAAACATGATAAAAACATAAAGCACCAGATAGTCATTAAACACTAACAAACCTTATGGTTCCTCCGTGTTGTATTACTTTGAATGGATCTGCATTTAGATTGCAACATTGACCTGGTTGCTTCATCTGCATGGACAAATTTCTTCTTCATAGCAAATGAGCACATTCATAGCTAACTGCATGAGAAAGAGTGGAAGGTGGGCATATATGACCATTTTTGTGCCCACTGAAATGCCACCTTTACACAAAATCAAACTAATGGAAAATCTGGCAGAGGAAACTTCAGTGAAGAGAAATGGTGTTCCATACATAGTTAGATGTGTTAACATGAAGCAGCTAGCACCAAATCATGCTTCCTTGTGTTTGTAGCTGGTTACAGCTGAAAACAGCAGATCTGGCTGTGAGCTAAAGTATAGAAGTAGTTTCACCATATTTCTCACTTTCACCAGTGCAAGAAAATGCAAACTGAATTACTGAGCAAGAAATATCGAACAATAGATTTTTAATTTCATGTTTGATAGCAAGCACATGTCACCAAAGGTAACAGAACAAATGAACTAGACAGTTATTTTAAACTGGAAATGTTCCTGTTCACAACTTTTTTGTATTGTTCTGTATTGTTCTGTGCTGTGGTAGAGCAAGGGTATATCTGTGTGTGTGTGTGTGTGTGTGTGGTGGAGGATTTCTGCCTACATATTATGAGGCTTAAGTTTTATAGGAAGTCTTTATTGCTTTCAGCAAAAGGCCATTGTGTGATCAACTTTTATAGAGTCCTGTGTGTATATACCTGCAAAGAGAGCCATTGAAGCAGAAGCGGAATGAAGCTTCCAGGGAAATAAAGGCAAACTGAGCAACATCTCTTAGCTTGCTGTGGGCTGTACAATGTTTTTTCTGAATCTGGAAAAGAGTCATTTTTGCTAGCTGATCAGACAGAGCAAGTGCTTACAGCTTCTCTGAATAGAAGCACTACTGATACTAGAGTTTCTACAGACATAACCTCTTGAGGGTTTGTTTGTAACAGGGTGTTCCCTTCTACCCTTTTCCTGAGCTTTCAGCTCAGACCACGGTCATGAACTCTGATGACAGACCAAATATTTATAGCAAGTATTGTGGCTGTAACAGCCATATTTCATTGGCTTAAAACTGAGATCTTACTACCCAGGAGCCAGGACTAGACTGGTGATGATGGAAAGTGCCCTCAAGTTACCTGACTTATGGCAACCCCTGCTGGGGCTTTCAAGTCATGAGGCTAACAGAGGCAGTTTGCCACTGCCTGCCTCTGCATAGGAACCCTGGTTTTCCTTGGAGGTCTCCCATCCAATGACTATCCAAGGCTCACCCTGCTTAGCTTCCAAGATCTGAAGAGATTAGGCTTGCCTGGGCTATCCAGGTCAGGGCAAGGCCATGCTACCAGGGAAGGAGTGATAAAACTCAAGTGTTTCGAATCAGGACATCATCATCACTGAGAATCAGAGGCCCATAAGACTGTGCTTTTAGAAAAAATGTTCATCTTTGACAAACTTTTTCCCATTTTAACTACTAAATGTATTCTTGAGGTGAAATATTTCTCTTCAAATGTCACCTTTTTTCAAGCCTACTAGGCTGTTTTGCCATGATTCCGATCTTTGCTGTTGTGTAGCACCAGTTTCCCCCAAGTTGGGGCTTCTTTCACTTTCCTAGATAATTCTAGTCATCCCAGGATGACACAGTGATAGTGCTTTGTAGCTAGGGTTGTCATTTGCCTGGCCATGGCAGGCAAACTTCCACCTCTGCCCTCAAGTGATCAATTGAGCAGTAGGAGAAAAAAATGAAGGAGATAGAATGATGCCACAGTGTCTGTGATGCTCTAGGAATTTTCCATAATCTCTATGGACTTGACCATAGAGATTGGTGGAATTCCTAAAGCTTTAACGGGGCTGCGACATCACTTTTGGGTGATCACATCTACAAAGCTCCTCCTATGCCTCTTCCCCCCAAAGCTCCTAGGATTGGCAAATTAGGGCTGGCGACCCTATTTACAGCCAACCAGATGTCTAATGTCACTGAATATGAACAAATCCAACTGACAGGAAGGGAAATGCTTTCTGCATCAGTCACATGGCTGATCCTGGATAAATGAATCATTTTACTCTGGCTGCCATTCCTCCCTTTTAAATGCAATTCTCAAAAAAAAAAATCAACCAGAGTGATTTTTCATGCTACCAAAAATGTTGGTATGTAAATGTAAAAAAAATAAAAACCCATGCCTTTAATTTTGGCTAAACCCTAAAACATAACAGGATTCCTATCTTATTCTCAAGAGATTAATAATGATGTGTTATTTAAAAGTTTCAGGCATGACACAGTGTACAATATGTGGTTTATACTCAGTGTGACAATTCTGACTGTGCTAACATCTTTATTCATAGTAATTAGTCTAGAATTAGTTTCCTTGTCATGTATTAACATATTCCAAAAATGCAAAATTTAAAATTAGGTTTGTGTTTCTTACAAGTTGGCTTGCCAATTCCAGGTCAGGAAATTCCTGGAGATTTGGGGGTGAAGCATGGGGACGGCAAGGTTTGAGGTGGGAGGGACTTCAGCTAAGTATAATGCCATAGAGTTCAAATGCCAAAATAAATTCCAAAAGCAGCCATTTTTCTCCAGTGGAACTTCTCTCTGTCATCTGGAGATCAGTTTAAATTCTGAAAGGTCGCCATGCCCCAACTGGAGGTTAGCAATCCTATGTCTCAAGTGCCTGCTAGGATGGTAGACTGGGTCCAACATTTCCACTTCAAACTGTAGGTCAGAACTCATATTTCAAGAATGTTCTTCAATTAATGTGCATAAAAAAACAGGATGATAAGAAAAGGATTCTAACCTGGGCTGAATCCACACTTCTCATGTCCTCCGGTTTTTCCCCGCATAAAATCCGCGGGTCCCGTGGCCGTTCACACACTCTTACCGCACATCCTGATTTCCCGCGGTTTTTTTCAAACGAATATTTCACGGGTTTCCAGCGCGTCTCTTGCGCCGTAAGCACCGTGGTGGGAACAAAAGAATCCGTTTCTCCTGTTTTCTGCCAACTCCAAACCACTCCCATTGCCCATTTTTTCCCCCAAAAATGAATTGCTCGTGTGCACAGCAGCCTTTTTTTTTTTTACATTTAACTGAACTTATATCGCTCTTCCGCAGCCATGGTTGCACAGTATATCAAAAACACAACAGAAATATCAGCTTGGGAACTCACCTTCACAGGATGCCCTCTCCACCTTTCACTGTACCACCCCACCTTTTTTTAGTTTTTTTTTTTAAAAAAATTCGGTCATTTCGATAAAGCGAAGTAACTGTAAGCATATCTGTCGATACATAGATAAACTGCTTGTTGTTCCATTTCTGGTTAAAGTTCTGAATGCCTTTGATGTTTAATCTGTGCTTTGCTGAAGAACAACAATGCGTGGTGGCGGCATCGGCTACGCAAATGGTGGGGACGCCCCTGACTTAAAAACTCAAGCGGCATCGACTCTGTATTTTCACACAAAATCGATATATCGGAAATAGCTATGAACATTTTTTAAAATACGTGATGACATCAATGCGGGTGCGATGGTAGGACACGCCCCGAGAAGCGCGTTTCTTACGGGGATGTGGACAAACTTCAGCGTGCAACATCCGCGATCAGAAAGGGGATGTGAACACCGATAGGGGAAATGCGCAATAGAGAACGGCGGGAGAAAAGCGGAAGAAATGCGAAGAGGTAGGTGGTGTGAATTCGGCCCTGGTCTGTCCCCTCGCATGAGGATTTTCTTTGTGCAAGAATAAATAGCATGATCCCAACGTATTTATATGAGCCCACCTTTTTAACTGTAAAAAACTCAGAAGTGGAAGGAGTCCATTTTTCAACAAAATGTGAGCATCTGGGCAAGGAGGGCTCAGCCTTTTATCTTGCTGTATTCTGATTCTTGCAGAATGTTTTTGCCCAGCTCTAGTACCAGATGTTTTAAAATAGACCATTTTTAAAATAGACCTCCCCATTTTCTGAATATTTATGCATGCAGATCACTGTAAATACACTGGAACACTTTATCAGCATGAGGGAAAGGGTTAACCTTCCCAACAAATTACTCCCTGCCCATTGACAGCTACTTTTAAGGAAAATTAAAGATGGTGATAGATCTGAGTGCCTCAGCTCTCTCTTTTAATTTAATGTCACTCACTGGTCACTATATAACACATGGCATAAAAAAAACATTTGGCATTTAGAAGCAGGGCAAGTGTAGCATCTGTCTCTATTCCATCCTAGTCTGCAGCACTTGTTTTATGCCACACTATGTAAATAAAACAGTTTTCCTATGCCTAGTAGGTTCAGCACCACAGAGACCAGAACTGCCTCTTGGCGCAAGCCTAAGGTGAGAGCACAAAGGCTCTTGGCCTATAGAATATCATGTTGTCACCTTGGGACTGTGGCATAGTTTTTGTGGACACTTATATGTTAAATGTGAAGTACCTTATGTACAGCTCTACTATTGTGGTGGCTCTCTCTACCCAAAAAGAGGATGTATGGTGAATATACTATTCCAGTACAGAGCCAGTTTGGTGTAGTGGTTAAGAGCAGCAGGACTCTAATCTGGAGAACTGGATTTGATTCCCCACTCTTTCACTTGAAGCCAGCTGGGTGACTTTGGATCAGTCACAGCTCTCTGGAGGTCTCTCAGCCCCACTCACCTCACAGGGTGATTGTTGTAGGGACTGCAGAACGGGACTGATATGCATGTTCCATCTAGCTCCTGAAAGTAAATGTGTGGCAGCATTTTGACCAGCTGGAGTCTCTGAGAGGACTTTGAGGGGAGACCTAAGCAGAGTGAATTAGTCTAGTCTCGATATTACCATGGCAAGAATCCAGATGGCCACATTGGACATGTTGAGGTAGGGGGCCATCTTCCACGTTAGTCTATGTTGGAAGAAAGCCTTTTTTGACCTGCATTTACTTGTTTCTCTAGTAACAGTGCGGGATCCAGTATATCCCCTAGACTTTTCATTAATTGCTAAGAAATATTTAATCTACAGCACAGTGCTGCCTCCATGAGCGGGCCTATGAATAACTTTATTTTTATTCACTGTTTCATTTGCCTGCAGCCAGAGACATGCCAATACAATGCACAAAAGCAAAGAAAATAATGTCTTATTTAATTTGCAACTGGTGGCGCACCCAGAATTCCACACCTGAATTTCTCGTCCTTCAGGGCAAATATAACTTGTAGTATATTATGCCACTCTTTCACTGAGTGTGTAATACTTTTCTTTCAAGCTTTTAATGATAGTTGGTTCTCCAAGTGCCACTCATATTCTCCACTGGAGTCAAGTCCGCATGAACACAGTGCATAGAATTTTTTTTTTCTAACAACTCCAACAGCTTAGCATCAAACCAGATAAGATACTGAATATCTGTGCTATCTCTTTTTCAAGCTACTTGTGAAGTGGTCATTTAATGTCTGAATTGGATTGGACTGCTATCTCTCAATGTAAAGCATCCCTTAAAGCTCCTCTTTGACTCTCACTAGGGAAAACCTGCAGGTTAACTTTACAAGTTAAACAAAACTGCAACCTACTTCCACACATATTTCAGATGTATTATATGTTATGCATTTCTTGAGGGGGAACTAGGGCTGCCAGACCCCCGGTGGGGGCGGGGGATCCCCAGCCCCCCTCCCACCCCCACCCCCACCTACCTGGCCAGCGGGGGGCATGCACCTTCAATGCGCACCCCCCTGCGGTGCTGCGCACCCCCGTGCACAGCCGCCACCAGGATCAGGCCTGTTTTGGCCTGGATCAGGGCCCCTGTGGAGTGCAGGAGTGTTCCTGCGCTCCACAAGGGCCCACAACGGACCCGATCCACATCAAAACGGGCCCAATCCATGCCAAAACGGGCGTGGATCGGGCCCGTTTTGACGCGGATTGGGCCTGTTGTGGGTCCCTGTGGAGCGCAGGAACGCTCCCATGCTACACAGGGGCCTTAAACAGGCCCAATCTGCGCCAAAACGGACCCGATCCATGCCAAAATGGGCACGGATGGGGCCCGTTTGGGCATGGATTGGGCCTGTTGTGGGCCTCTGCAGAGCGCAGGAATGCTCCTGCGCTCCGCAGGGGCCCACAACGGGCCTGATCTGCGCCCAAATGGGCTGCGTGGTGATGTCACTAAGTGATGTCATTGTGCTTTCAGGAGCGCGCGCGTGCTCTGCGCGCGTGTGCCCCCCCCCCAGGTAAGAGCCAGGCCCCAATCTCCCGCTGGGAGATCAAGGGGGCCTGGCAATGCTAGTGGGAAAAAAGGTTCCTGAGGCCTACAAGACTATTGGTCTTTTGTGCCAGTAACAGCCAATCATAACTATTCCCTTATATTCAAATCACTGTGCCGCAAGTAGTTACTTTGTACATAGTTCATGCAAATGAAGGATTCTAGCTGCTTATGAAGGATTCTAGCTGGTTGTTGTTAAAAGTGGGTGTGGTTTCTGCAAGTATAGATTAGTTACTGTTGAGCCTGAGTGTTGTCTGTCTGCTTCCAGCTTCCAATAAAGATGTTTACTATAATAAAGGGCTGTTAATTTCAATATATAATATAATAGAAAGTCACTTTAAGGTAAAAAGTGGCACAGCTAAGGCATTAGAAATAAATATCCTATAAACAAATAAATGCAGAAGCCTTCAGTCACTACTTGGAACCAGTGGTGCTGTCAGAGTAGAGTTGCCTGCTGTGGGTTGGGAAATTCCTAGAGATTTGGTGGTGGGAGCTGGGGAGGGTAGGAGCCGGGGCGGGGACAGACCTCATTGGGGTATAATATCATAGAGTCCACCCTCCAAAGCAGCCATTTCCCCAAGGGAAAAGATCTCTGTAGTCTGGAGATCAGTTGCAATTCTACCAGATCTTCAGGCTCCACCAAGAAGTTGGCAACCCTATGCTAAGGCCAGACTTTGGGGTGGAAATCCAGGTCCCATTCTCATGGGCTCAGCAGAGAATACTAAAAGAAGGCTATGGCTAGCAAGTCATATAGAGCATTTACTTCTGGGTAAATATACTTAGATTCAGGAGTCCTTTTGTAGAAAAAGAGTTGGAGGAACTCATTAACATAACTCATTAGCATATGCCACACCCCTTGCCATCACCGGAAGTGTGTCATTGGCATAACTGATTTGCATATGCCACACCCCATGACATCACCTATCCTGGCTGTTTTGGACCCAATCCTGGCCATTCAGGACCGAAATTGGGCCCAAAATGGCAAAAGGGGGCTGAAAATGGCTGAAAAGGGGCCCAAAATGGTTAGGATCGGGCCGCTGCTGAGTGGGAGAATAATCCACCACCCATTAGAAGCCTGATCCGGGCCATTTCAGCCCCAATCCAGGCTGAAACGGGCCCAAAATGGCTGATAGTCAGGAGGGTAGGGCCACCTGACATGTGACCTCTTTGGGGAACTGCCAGAACTGTGTTCCTGTGCATTCCCCCTTGAAATGAGCCCTGCTTAGATTCACATTATACAATGTGCATTTGTGGAGATGATGGGATGGGATAAGACAAGTGTGTTGGATGTTCATTCTAATCTTCACATCATTATCATCTAAAGGAGAGCCCTTATAAGACCATTAAGTCCAGATTCTAAAATTACCCAATGTTATCACTAATTAGAATAGGGAATTAACTGACCACAGACTATTCAAAAGGATTTTTAGATGCAGAGGTAACAATTTTCTGCCTAAAAACATATAGAAACAAAATAGGAATCAAGTACTTCAGAACTCATACTAAGGATGCTTCAAGATGAAACTTTTGTAAGTGATAGTTATGTTGAATTAGTGTTTATTGACATCTGCAATTAGGGATGCCTGCCCCCTCACTGGGGTTCAGGCATCCCCCGTCCACAGCTGCCATCGCCCACCGCTGCTCATTTGGCTGGCAGGGGGAAAAGGTGTGGGGAGGCAGTCTAGAGCATGTGGCAAAATTGTGCCAACACTCCACAGCTCTCAATGCCACATCTGCTTTAAACCAAAAGCGATCGAGTCTCAGCATTTCGGCCAAAACAGCACACCAATACTAGGTGAAAGTGACAAGTACTGACAAATACTGAAGATGAACTAAAACAATGAATTTTGAAAGAACAGTTTCAACAAACAGTAAACTTGATATAGCACATAGCTAGGGTTGCCAGGTCTCCTTACTCTCCTGGCAGGAGGGGCGGGGGAACCAACACTTACCTTTTTGCTGCTCCCAATGAGCTTCATGCACATGTGCCCTCACACCTGTGCAATGATGTCACTTTTTGGGAGTGAAGTCATTGTGGAGTCATGGAGGCATGTGTGCACTTTGCAGTGGGCCCATTTGGGCCCCAACTGGGGCAGTGTGATGACATCACTCCTAGGAAGTGATGTTGTCATGCCACCCTGGTAGTGGGCCCAGGAGGCCCGTTCCCACACCTTTCCCCCTCGCTAGCCAGGTAAGTGGTGGGGTGGGGTGGGGTGGAGGATGAAAGCAGGTGATCACCCCCCCCCCTGGGAGAATGGAATCCCTGCAGCTGATCTAGGAGCATTCCCCCCCTACATAGATATAACTGGCAACTTCATTAGCAACTTCAAGACAACAGGCAGCACAAAGGGCTTGAATTAGAGAAAGGAGCTGCTGTGGTTATAGCTTTTCCTTTGTTCTTTATACTTAACCTCCATTTTCCTTCTTAATTTTATCCCCTTAAATTTATCTTCATTTACTGAACTTGGCAGTGGTTTTTGCTAAGTAACTGCCAAATAAATGTCATTTAATATTGGTTAACCTTGCTTTGCTTCTGCCTTCTAAGTAAGCTATTTGTGTGTGTGTGTGTGTGTGTGTGTGTGTGTGTGTGTGAGAGAGAGAGAGAGAGAGAGAGAGAGAGAGAGAGAGAGAGAGAGAGAGAATTCAGCAGCCTGCATGTTCCATATGCAATACTTCTCTTCTTTGCACCTATTTATTGTTTGATGCTAATCTTTTACCTTTATGATCTGAAGGAACAGTCCAAAGATCATCTCTCTTTCAGTGGAACAATTTTCAGCACTGCAAACAAAGGAAACATACGCTGGACTGGCCTTTCTTGCACAAAGTACAGAGAAACCAAATGTTTGTCCAGTGTGAAGAACAGGATCCTGTGTGTAGATATACTCTTTGTTTTACCAGCAGGAAACTCCATTCTTTGTTATGGCTTACAGTCTCAGATTAGAATATACTTTTTTGTTGTTGTTGACAGTGGGTTGACGCCTATAATCTGTGAGCTGAAGGCAGCTGTGGACACACATCTTTCCTGCCTTTCCCTCCCCCCTTTTGAACATCCAGAAGTAGATGTGGTGAGTGACCATGGGAGCCTCGTGGATAAAATGTCATGGGATATGAGAGAATCAAGTAAGGAGGGAGAATCTGGCAAAATTGCCCCCGGCTTCCTCATAGCTCCATCAGCAGAAGAGGGAGATGCAAGCCATTTTACCCAATTGCCCTTTGTCGATGCATTTTTTTGTCACCGGAATACAATTTTGTCCACAGGGCTCCATCAGCGCCAGATTTTGGGGTGAGTGTGAGAAGGGCCCAGGGGCAGGGTGGGGGTAGGGGTGGGGAGAGAAGCTATAAAAATCCACCATGCTCATGGATCATGGAATCCTATTACCATATTCTTCCCAGGTTTTTAAAAAAGAAGTAGTACGTTCCATTGGTTAATGATTAATTCAAAATCATGAAATAAAAACAGAATCATTGACACTGGTGTGTGCTTTCTGTTTTCTTTTTAAACTTTCTAAAAAGTCAGAATACGGGATGTGTGGATGTCTTATCGTAGCACAGGTTTCCCTTGCTTTATATTCTTCTGCCTCGTGAGTTAATTTTACTGCAGTTTTCAGTTTGTATTTTTTTCCCTCTTGAAATTACCAATGCACAGCAGCACATACACACACTGATTAAATCTCATGATAAAAAGGAAACTTATAGTAATTGTACAGTAGCATCAATTGCACCTTTTCCTGTGGCAGTTTTCTCAATAAGCCCTCTGCAGCATGCTGGTAAAGGGAGAAAGGATGCAAACTGAAACAGTCTGAGCAAAGGCTGGAAATCAAAATGAAAAGAATGGTGTTTCAGTAATTCACACTGGTGCCAAAACGATCAGGTAATTTGGAACCACAAACATTTGTGGAGAAATTAAGACAGTTCAAATTTTATAAATATCCCTAATAAGAATGAACAAAATCTGACAGAGAAAATTGCAATTCAGATTAGTTTTTTGAGGTATAATGTTTTCTTATCTTTTTAACTGGTAAAATTTGAATCCAGCATTTATCTCTCTTCTGCAAATGCATGTGTGATATCTGTGGGCAAACTGATAAGCGCAGGCAACATTGTCCAAGTATGCTGGGAAAGACTTTCCTGGATGTTGGTAATCAAGCATGTGTAGTTCTATCCAAGCATGTTAAAAGCCATGGATCCCTATCTCCCAGGGTATCAGGATCCAAGCACCTTTCCCACCATACAAGTTTGTAACATGTCAAACATATAGACAGGGGATCCTATCCCATACCCATTTCATTAAAAAAATTTTTTTAAAAAAATCTCTGAAATAAATCAATCATGCCATGATAACAGGCCTATTGATCTTGGTAAACTATATCAATTTCTCCCTCCCTCTCATGTTCAGGCCCTGCTGCGTATTACTGTGATCATGCTCTGTTCCTTCAAGATCCTCCCAGGCCTTGAGAAATCACCATCCTCTACCTGAGCAGATTTAGAAAAAGGGGGTACAGGGACAGTTGTTGGTGGGCTGATACCTATTGGATCTGAATATTCAGTTTTATCCAAAATGGATCCAGGGAATGGATGTCAAAATGCTGTGTTTGCATTCCCAATTTTTGGACTTCACACCATCACTAATTAAAACTAGATCCCCACGGCTAAATAAAGAAGTGATAACAGAAACTGGGACCAATACACAGGACCATGTCAAGTTTGTTCCACATAAAGAGTTGAGACTTTGAGGCAGTGTTCAGATTAGATTACAGAACAAATACTTGCATTTAGAAACAAAACATTTGATTTTGCAGGGTATGCACTATTTACTTCAGTTTATAGTACCTTGTATATTTAAAGTGCTGCATAAAAATATAACCTGTATTATAAAATGGAATGGCAGCACAGGCTGCTGCAGTATCTTGAAGAAGAAGGAAGAGGATATAGCAATTATGATGCTCTGAGCCATTGTCACCTTGTGGAGGAAGCTATGTCAGAGTCAGCCATAAATAGGCTCTTTACATCATTATTGTATCTGCATTCTCTCATGAATGACCTCACACTTCCTCTTTCTGTTTGTAGAATATTAAATCATGTGTTAAAAGAGAAAATTATCTTTTAGGTAGATATTAACAAAATGGCAACAATTGCTCATGTTTTCCTTGTCACAAATTGTATTTTGAGGCTTGCCCAAAGAGTCATTATGCTTTTACCCAAAGCGCACTCTACTAATCCATACATCAAAGCCCACAAGTGGAGAAGAGAATCCCATCTAGGTGAAACAATAGTAGGATGCTGATACAGTCTTTAGGAAGTTTAGAAGTCGGGCGCGGGGGGGGGGGGGGGAGATTGATGCAATTTTGCTATGATGCCATTTTTTCTTAAGGAAGTATAAGAAGAACTGGAGTTGTTGTTTTTTTTTAAAGACTGTTATAACCAAGTCATCCCACTGGCTTTAAGAGAAATATTTCCTTGGAAAGAAAAAAGTGGGAGAAGTCTCCTCTAAAATGAAATCATTGTTTCCATTCTAAATGCTTGCAAATTTGGTTCAAGTGCCTACCTTTTTCTTTTTAGCTTTTCATTCAGAAAATGGATGGTGCTTTCCCTTCGGTATAAAGTAATAGAAAGTGGTTTAAAAAGAAACACACTGAATTAGTGGGAGCCAATTGGGTGAGAGGGTGTGGGTCAGCAGCAGCACAGCACATGCTTTGAACACTGAGCATGCCAGATTCAATCCCAGGTCTTTCCAGTTAAAAGATTTGAAGTGGCAGATTTGGGAAATACTTTTTTTCCTTAAGAGTATAACTGTGCTTAGGATAGCGCTGTGAGACAGTACCAGTCAGATCTAAATATATTCTTAGGGCCATATAGAAGATCAATGCTTTTCTAGCCTTCTGGAGAGTGGCTGTGCTTTCCTTCTCTACGCTATCAGTGTAGCTTCTCTGCATCCTGGTGTCCAAAACTCCTCTTCCCATCAAATCTGCTACCATCCTTGTATATTATGTGCAGGACGTAAACTTGCTCTGTTATGCTAGAGTGCTTACCCGACCTGTATTCCAATTCTTTGCAAGAGGAAATGAAAATTATATTTATCTTTCCATTAGAACAGCTTGGATTAAGAATTAGCCAATTAGTAAAAGCAATCTGTATTATTACCCATTAATAGAAAACCAGAAAAGGAAACATCAGGAAGATAATGTCACATATTTGTGGGTTCGCCAAGCCAATAACAGAAGTGCCTGTCATCTCATTGCAAAAAAGTAAAAACAAAGATGTAGCAATGCTAATAAGATTGGAAGTAATTGCTCAAAACCTGGTGCAAAGAAATCAAAGAGACCCACTGAACCATGTTCTCTATTTGTGCACTTTGGCCACAAGCCCCAGGAGGTTCCAGTGCAGACTGTTAAATTCTGGGATACTAGTTGTCCTGGTGCCCACTTGAAAATGCTTGGAAACAACCATTTTATTTGTTGTTGTTATATCCTTGGCTGCAGGGCTCATTTTGAGGGGGAACGCGCTGGAACACAGTTCCGGCAGTTCCCCAAAGAGGTCACATGACAGGTGGCCCTGCCCACCTGACTCTCAACCATTTTGGACCCATTTTGGCTTGGATTGGGGCCGAAATGGCCTGAATCGGGCCTCTGACGGGTGGTGGAGAACTCTCCTGCCCAGCAGCAGCCCAATCCTGTCCATTTTGGGCCCCTTTTCAGCCATTTTCAGCCCCTTTTTGCCATTTTGGGCCCAATTTTGGTCCTGAATGGCCAGGATTGGGTCCAAAACAACCAGGATAGTTGATGTCAGGGGGTGTGGCATACGCAAATCAGTTATGCTAATAACACACTTTCAGTGATGTCAAGGGGCGTGACATAGGCTAATGAGTTATGCTAATGAGCTCCTCCAGCTCTTTTTCTACAAAATGACCCCTGCTTGGCTGGGTGGTTGGGTGAGATGGTTTAAAAAGTCACCCTATATGAGTGAGCCATACTGAAAACCATTCCTAAGAGAAACTTGCAACAATATTACTTTGCATGCATGACCTCTGGATCTTGGTCTCCGTCTCCAGTCTATAGATAAGCACATGCAACAGGAGATTGTCCTGTGGATCAGCAGCCCTTCCAATGACTAGATCTACAATTTCTGATCTGTCTTCTAGTTCCAGGTATGTGCAGCCTCATGGGCTGGATAAAATGTTTCAGTCTGAAAATACAAGGGGACAGCAAAAAAACCAAAAAACTTTGCACTAGCACTTTGGACAATAAAATTCTATATTGTTAGTGTGGTCTTCTGGGACCTGCGGTCCCCTTGTATTTTCAGATGGTTGATATCAGTCCTTTTGATTGTTTTGTTGTAAAATGTTTCAGTGACATGAATCTCATGAACCACAATGGCAGCACCTGCTTTTGTATGTAGTCCTGGAGTCACAAGGCTTTCTGTAGTCTCCCCCAGTGGTGAATGGGGATGTACATAATATGAATTGCTGTCTGTCTGTCTGTCTGTTTGGCTGGCTGGCTAACTGGGATTGGAAGGACTATCATCATTCCAAATAATAAATAATAAACAGATGGATAGTATTGGTCCCAAATGAGGCAGCTAAGTTAATAAAGGGCTGTAGCCACAGGAATAATATTACTCCTGATTTTTATATAATTTGCATTGTTATTTCAGATCCATTTCAGCGTCCTAGATTTGACCCTTAAAATCCTAAACAGTCCAGGTCCAACTTCCTCAATGGAAATCTGAACCAAATCAGCTACATCTCGGGCTCTAGGCTTTGCGGTCTCACACTGTCTTTTGGACTATCTTATGCAATTGTACCTTGTTGACTCTCACATAAACTTCAGGAGATTAAAGAAGATCTTCCTTTTTAAGAAGAGGTATAGTTTGATGAATTGAATAACAAGCTGAAAATCTGAATTTAAGGTATATTATTAGCAGAGAATTTGTAAGGGGAAATGTTGCATAATTTTATATAGTTAGACAGTGGAGGAGCAAAGATGTATACAAGCTTTTAATGTGAGAATGCAAGGTGCAAGTTATGCAGGAAATTCATTTTTCCAGCCAGGAAAAATTACTCCTAGCCCTGGTACTGATGCCCAAGGCAGCGTGTGGCTTCTTATAGCATTATCTGCATCAGCTTTGCTCTAACATGGTACTTAATCATCTTCAAATCAGGCCTTTTGGCCATGAATGGGCAAGTGGATGCATGCCACACCTGGAGCTCTTATTCATCTTACTAAGAATTTGTTTTAAATTTGTAACATGACAGCTTTTATTTAAAGAATGCAAGCTTGTTCTTAAAAGAGGGAAATTTCTTGTTAAAAATGAGTCACCGATGGCTAGTGACCCTCTTCAGAGCTTCAGTTTTCTTCTTCTTAATCTGCCTAGCTCTGCTTACCAAAGATCCCCATATCAGACTTACTGTCCCCTTTACCATACTCTAATCATCTTGGAAAAAAAACCCTTTTGTTGACTGAAATTACTGTGAACCTGGCAGGGTACTGAAAGGGACACCGGGGAACCCAAGAAAGGGGAAAACAGGACTAGGGAAAATAGTTCAAATCATGAGGGAATGATAAAAATATAATTATAAAATATTAAGGGGTCTTTAAAAATTATTCTTTTAGCCATTACAGTTTTGAGTATGACATGATGCTTAAGAAGGTAAAGGGTAATTTCAAGTGATCTTGAGAAATATGTGCCCTTTCAATGACAGACAGATTATTTATTTACAGTTAATAACCAGTACAGACTTATAAAACCCTTTCAATGATCTTTCCTTCTTTTTAGCCATGTGCCCAGTCATAATGTCTAGAACAAGTTTGATTTACTCAATGTCTGTTTACTCATGGAAGCTGTTTGTTAAAAGCTGATAGAAGTTTCTCAATTTAAGAATAATTTATTAAGCTTATAAGATGCTGACATTAACAACTTACTAGCAAGAGAAAACAAATGTCACTTGGTCCAGGCAAGAGAGTTACATTGCTGTTGATTATGGGGATATCACTGATTTTTCATTCAGTCCCTCAGGAAAACATGGCAGGCACACCAAGGAAGGAAGGCTTGGGGGACGGCTCTTTATCATGGAACTAGGATCCACAATTGTAAATGCAGTGTTAAAAATGGTGCAAAATGTCACTACATCCTTTGAGACTATATGCAATTAAATCCAAGTTCACAGCTAAACACACAAATAATTAAGAGAGCCACAGAACATAATATATTGGGAGGACATCACTGCCTTTAGGCAACAACCACAGTACGTAATCTCCTCAGTAAATCAATTTTTAACAAATCAGGCACTAATTAATATGATCCATGCAAAATAATGTTGCTTTGTCTTTTATTGTCTTTGCAATTTTGTTCCCATAATACATCCTATTCTTTGTTCATTCTTTGCCATGAGACCTGGCTGAAATTTTTAATCCATCGGTCACAGTATCAGCTTTTGTTTTGCTGAGGTTGCCTGCCTCTTGATGTGATCAGATTAGCAAAAGAAATTAGGTTTCATACTGAAGTATTATAAAATGCTAAATGCATAGGAATAGTGACAGACAGTGCTAAATTTCTCTAGGTAAACAACTAAGTAGTGGCTTACAGGTGTGCTAAAGATTTAATAATAATAATGAATTTATATACCGCCCTTCAGGACAACTTAACTCCCACTAAGAGTGGTTTACAAAGTGTGTTATTATTATCCTCACAACAATCACCCTGTGAGGTGGGTGGGGCTGAAAGAGTTCTGAGAGAGCTGTGACTGACATAAAGTCACCCAGCTGGCTTCAAGCGGAAGAGTGAGGAATCAAACCCAGTTCTCCAGATTAGAGTCCTGTCACTCTTAACCACTACACCAAACTGATTCTCTTTAATAACCCCTGCTGGACATCATATCACTTTCTAAGGTCATGATGAACCTCCCCAAACCAGCTCAGTAGCCCTTCTAAAAGAGCATAGAAGCAAAGATGTTGCCTTTCTCTAAAGGTGCAAACTTGGGATCACATTAGTCAAGGCTGAACATTTCCTTTATCCTCCTTTCACATCCTTTGATCTCCCAGTAGGTACAAGCAGTAGGTACAAGCAAAAGATTTGCCTACCTCTACATTTAGGCCAATACAGCATGCTGACAGCTAGAGCGCCCAATTTATGTAGAATGAGAGCCCTCTACAAGTCAATGAACAGCAGGTGACTGGGAGGGAACACTGTGCACAGAACTACCCGTCAGTGGTGACATTGTGTGGCATGGGTTGAAGTGTTCTGGTTGGAGACTGTGCCTATTAGATGCATACCGACTGAGAGTGGAAATACACACACACCTAGGGATGCTCAAGTGCAGGATATTATGTGTGGTCCTCAATTCACATGCAGGCTGTTCTTGCTTGGTGCACATGCATGCCACTTTCACAGGAGCTACCTTTGTGTGATTGCATCTGCAAGTGTGTCCGGAGGGCAGAGCACCAGTTCTGCTCTGTTTTTGCTGGTTCCTTTGAATTTGCAATTTGCATTTCTTTAAGGTATGAAAAACTGTCAAGAATCTTCATTTCAATGAATGGATGTGGGAGGTGGAGGGAAACTGGGATACTTTTAGCAGTTGAGGAGGAACTGCTAGTGAATGCATGAATGTATTCATGCAGAGCAAATTGAAGTGTGACTGTGTGAGCGAGTGCATGGTAAGTTGGAGGGGGGGACACGTGAAATGAGGTTCACTTGAGCTCCCTAGGTACTTAACAACATGTATTTCCACCCTGAATCACACTCTTGCTCACCCACTCCTATTCCTTGCTGCTCCTTGGAAAGGGAAACTAAAGTAGAGGGCAGCAACAGAAACTGCAGTCTCACCAGAAGGTCTATGGTTGCTAGATACCAGTAGGGGTGAGGGAAGATGGCAGGCAGTGGTGGGGAGACTTGTTCACATATTCACCGGAGATGTAATGACATTACAACAAGCCCCCAGGAACTGCTCTGGTTTGAGGGCAAAAATTCTATGGCTTCAGCTGTAGTATGCCTCTGGTGAGCACATGGCCTAGTCAGTCAGAAAGTTGGGGGAGACCTCGTTAGGTTTAGAAACATTTTAAACACACTTCCCTTAGAGAAAATTTTTAAACTGAGAGGGAAAACAGTTGTATTTCCATCTAGGAATCAATGTAGGCTCTGTCCACTTTCTTACTGAGCCAGTTTGGTACAGTGGTTAAGAGCGACAGGACTCTAATCTGGAGAACTGGGTTTGATTCCCCACTCCTCCACTTGAAGCCAGCTAGGTGACCTTGAGTCAATCACAGTTCTCTGGAGCTCTCTCAGCCCTACCCACCTTACAGGATGATTGTTGAGAGGATAATTATAACATACTTTGTAAACTGCTCTGGTGGGTGTTAAGTTGCCCTGAAGGGTGGTATGTAAATCTATCATCATCATTGTCATTGTCATCATCATCGTCATCATCATTGTTATTGTTATTATTGGCATGTGTATCTGGATAAATTTTATTATTGCCACAAGGGTAAAGAAATTAGAACTCTACACAGCCAGCTTCTGCTAGCAACAGGAGGACCTGATTTCTCCTGAGCTGAACTTGGTACTTTGATCTAGGTTCAGCTCAGGTTCTGTTTGCCAGGTGTAAATAGGAGGCTAATTTTACAATCAGGTGTTTACAAGAATTTTGAACCTGTTTGACAGATTACTTTTCAAATAATCAAATAGTACAATGCTCCTGGCAGCATTTCACACACATGCATTCTCACGCAGTCCAGGGTAAGTTCTAGTTTACCCCCTACCCGCTCAGACTTGTCCCCACTTGACAGCCAATCACAGTGTTGTAGTTTTCAGGATGTGTCACACACATGTACTTTCACACCGCCGTATAGAACTATCCCCCCCCCACTCCCCACCCCATCATTTAATTACCTGACTCAACCATCCCTGATCCTGGGGGAGAATCAACTTTATCTACTTTGCAGATGCAAAAGCAGCTTGCAGGACAGAAGGAAATGGAATGTCACCACCACAGCTACTGCACAGCAGCTATTCCAGTGAGCAGATAAGAGATCTCAGGGCTGACTTACAAGTGATTAAAGCTGTTGAATATGGTATGTTCACCATTGAACTGGTTCACTGAGAGGTCTGGAATTTTCTGTCCAAAAAGAAGTGAACCTGAATCCATAGAAAACTTGCTACTCATTCTGTTTCAGGAGGGTAGCCATGTTGGTCTGTAGAAGAAGAACAAGATTTGGATCCAGTAGACAAAGGGAGTTCTGTCTCTTGAAATCTCGTTCCCTGGAAATCTAGTTGGTCTTTGAGGAGCTACTGGACCTGATTCTTACTCTTTCATTTATTCTGTGTACATCTGCCTTCACCCTGAGAGCATTTCCGAATCAATTTCTGAGTAAGCATGGGAGAGAACTGTTCAAAATAAAGGTTAAAAAAAATCTTACTAGGCTAGTACAATCACTCAGATAACCTAAAGTAGCTTTTTTTAAACTATTAGGCATAAGGATCCCATTCCCATGGTGGGGGCAGAGGATCCCCCACTTTCAGCCTCCCCACCTCTTACCTGGCCAGTGGGGGGAATAAACACAGGAAATAGGCCTAGGAAGCAAAAATCTCCAGGGCAAGTGAGCAGTGAGTGCACTTCTGGCACCCTCGAGTGACATTATTGCACCAGTGGTAAGTATGCTTCCATGCTTCACAGGGGCCAGTTTTTGCCCCCCAACAGGCTGAATTGGCCCCATGCATAGTGTGAGAGCACACCTGCTGCTGGCATGATGACATCACTTCCGGAAGTGATGTTATCACATCTGCAGCAGAAGCACGCATGCACTTTGTGCACATATGAGGAAGATCTTCCTGGTAAATACCAGGTCCCCCCTCCTCTGGGAGGATATAGGGACCTGGTAACCCTAATCAGGCATCATGTTTAAAAATAAGCAGAATTTACAGAAAAGTTTAATGAACTTGTATCAAACATGATTTCGTAAGGTGTAGCCTATATGGGTTTTCTATGGGATGGAACTATCATACTTGCTGGTATGAGATGGAGTGTTGCCTGAGAATAAGGCTTAGTGATGGAGAGATTGGCCAGATGAGTTACTGGCATGAGAAATATTTCAATAAAGCATATTGAGAAGGTGTGGTTCTTGTTCCACTGAAGAAAGCAGTTGGTGAAAATATGTGAAAATAATTTCCTTGTTACCCACAACCCCTCCAGCTTCCCAATGTTTTCTTTTTTACACATGTATTTGATTTGTACTAGCATGGTATACCATCTGTTCATACTTTTATACGGAACAGATAGATTTACTTAAAGAAATAGTATTTAAGTTCTAAACATCTTGCTAAGTTCTCTACTATTCTGTATTTATACAAGTCCCTTTCCTAATCCTATAACAATTTATCATCTATTTTGCAAGGTGCAAGCACCCCCTGTGCAAGCACCAAGTCATTACTGACCCATGGGGGGACGTCGCATCACGACGTTTTCTTGGCAGACTTTTGTTATGGGGTGGTTTGCCATTGCCTTCCCCAGTCATCTACACTTTACCCCCAGGAAACTGGGTACTCGTTTTACCAACCGCAGAAGGATGGAAGGCTGAGGGCCAAGCTACAAGTGACGAATGACACTTGAACAGCAAGTGGATTGAGTGGAGAGCAAGTGAACAGGGAGAAATACACTTGCCGTTCAAGTGTCATTTGTCACTTGTAGCTTCGCCCTCAGTCAGCCTTGAACTGGCTACCTGAACCCGGCTTCCACTGGGATCAAACTCAGGTTGTGAGCAGAGCTTGGGCTGCAGTACTGCAGCTTACCACTCTGCACCACGGGGCTCATCTATTATCTATTATCTATTATCATCTATTTTAGCAATTAGCAAAATGAAGTGTATCTGAGGCAAGACCAATTGCTCTGGTGTCTCCATGAGAAAATCTCTCCACAAGGGTATATTTTCATTACTTTCTAAGTCTATAATTTCCTTTCCTTGTTTGGTGGTCCTTTGAAAGCTGGAACAGCAATAAGAAGAAGGTAGAGAGGTAGGTTAGAGGCTTTGGGTATTGTAGCAACACAGTAATGTTTCACCAAACTGTAGCTTTCTTTGCAACCAGACCAACAGTCTACCATTCTTAAATACACAGTATCTCCCATTCAACTGCCACAGAGAAATGGGTTAAGTAATGCAGCACTACTATGGGCTGTCATCCAGAAATGATGGTGCTGAAGGAGGCATGTGGAACATATGAATTGCATGTCACATTTTGGATAAGCTGTACTAAGCTTGGCCTCATTTTATGCAGGATGGTGCTGTTCTAGAGCAAGTAGTCCAAAGTGCTTGAACATGATAAACATGGGCAGTGTCATCTTGCATGTTCACATGTGATGTAGCCCCCTACCTGAACCCTCAAATGAGAAACCATCAAATGAAATACAGGTACATTTCTAGTTTGCAGTGTTTCTAACTTTTTTGTCCTAAGTATATTTATAGTAGAGATACCCTGAGTAAGGTTTGTGTTCATTCTCAGTACCTCCCTTCTCTCTTTGCTTGCATTTCTCGCATTTCCCCTTTTGGCAAACATATATGTTTTAACTTCAAAACTGCTGCCAAACCAATAATATGTGTTAATACACCATGAGATGAGAATATCATGGCCTATTTATGTTAAGAAATACACTTGCATGTCCTTGAAGTATATTCACAACTATTCTAAACTGTTCCTAATATACTTGTTTGCTCAGGAAAGTAGAAAGCATTGTGTTGGATCCAGCAATCCATCAGCAGAAGGCATCATTAGATCTTACCTGTTTTTCCTTCCTCTCAGAGCCAAGCTACAAGTGACATCTGACACAGGTTGGACACTTGTCAGCTTCCCTCAAGTTTTGATGGGAAATGTAGGCATCCTGGTCTTGCAGCTGTAATGGAGAGCCAAGCTGTAAAACCAGGACGCCTACATTTCCCATCAAAACTTGAGGTAAGCTGACAAGTGTCCAACCTGTGTTAGGCATCACTTGTAGCTTGGCTCTCAGTTCTGACTCTAGGAAAAATGATTCCAGGGATCACAGGGCCCACATGAAGTAAAACCCATGTAAGTTGGGAGGCTGCAATGAAGAGAGGGAAGGGAGTAAAAACACAGTTCCTGGCCATCCAGTATCTAAGTGACCTTTTCTCAGATAAAATATATTTCAAACCTAAGCAGAGTTATACCTTTCTAAGCTCATTAAAGAGAATGTGATTAGATGTGTAACTCTACTTCAAATGGCACTAACAGAGTCTGTGGGCTGGGAAGACTGAAGGCCAATCAGAGGCTCAATAAGGCCAGTTTCAACACAGCAGCAGCTTCATGGGATAAATGGGCAGGTAACTCCTCTGCTTGCCTGCTGGCTGGCTGGAGATCACCTGCCACTGGCAGGCATTACGGGAACATGTGTGGCACGTGCGCTCCTGCAGACATGATGATGTCATTTCCAGAAGTGATATCATTGCGCCAGCCACAGGAGTGCTCCCACGCTTCGTTTGAGCATTGGCCCCACATGGAGCGTGGGAGCACTCATGTGGCTGGTGTGACGGTGTCACTTCCAGAAATGACATAGCTGCATCCTCTGGGAGTGCGCACACATGAAGAGAAGATTCCCAGTAAGAACTGGGTCCCCCCTCCCACTGAGAGGGTATAGGGATCTCAATAAAGCAAACATTAAGTCAAAGATACAACTTATAACCACGTGAAATCAGCACCTAATAGCCACATACATTACTTATTATCAGAAACATCCTAACAGCCATTCTACATTATTAATTGTATGCTTGCATGGTGATACTTATGGCTGAAACAACCAGCACTCTATGGAAAGTATAATGGACTAACCACATCATGATTAGACTTAGGTACAATACTCAACCACACAAGGATATCCTCTAGGGCACCCCAGCAATCAGCAGGGGACTTGCCAAGTTGTGAGGGGTGGGGCTTGGTGCTAGCAATACACTGATATCACTCCTGTTTGCCCAGAACTGACATCAGTGCATTGCTGGGGGATGCCCTGGTATTTGGGGAATACTCTATGGTTTAACCATTGAGGTTTGTTCAAATACCAGAGTGCCTAGTCTTCCCCTGATGACATGCTGCTCTCTCTCTCTCCCTCTCCCTCCCCCCCCCTCTCTCTCTCACACACACTGTTTCCCACAATCCCCCCTCCCATTGGCCAGCTAAGCAGCATCAGGAAGTGCCTGCTGGCAGTGGAGGATCACCAGTTCCAGTCTGGGGAATGGTATGTCTCTGGTAGCCTTGTATACATTGTGCAAAGATATACTTTCCACTTTGATTTCTATTGATCGTATACATTGTATGTCATCTAAAATGTATTTCCAGTTTTGTAAATATAAAGAATACCGCTGTTTTCTTCTGCTGTCTGCCTCCCTGGGGACCTATGATTTCCAATCAGTGTGAGACTGGAAATTATTGATGGTTCTTATATTTTCAGTTATTGCTTCTTTCTCCCACTATGCTTTGGTGCAACTCGAGACTTTTTACACCAAGCACAAAGGTCAACTAGTCATGCTGTTGGAAAAGCAATGAATAGTTCTCTTAAAGGTTTATAAAAGTTTATATAACAGAAGCAGAGGTCCTTCAAAAACGCTGGGCCTGTGTCCCCCGACCTTCTAATTCCAAACTAAACAACTCCCAGTAGCTCCTGAATGACCTGCAGGGGAAAAAGATAACTGTACTCATACAGTTCCTGCACGTGTCCCTTCACAGAGCAAGCAACAGGTCTGGAGGGCTGGCTGAAGTTAGAAAAATGGTTCTCCAATTTCCTCTCGCTTTGGCTCTCAAACGAAACAGCAGAGTGGACTTCAGCTTGCAATAAGTTACCACCCCAATGGAAAGTACAAGAAATAATTTGGAACCCACCTACTAAACGACCTAAAGGAATAAAGAATAATACCTTCCTTGATGCGATCCTACATATTTGGGATCACACCAGAACTAAATTAATACCAGACATTTCGAGGCACTCTCCTATTTCTGTACAAAACATATCAACAGACACTAAAACTCAAATAGCAAAAACACTGAAAACTACTGATATTATCACATTAAAAGATATAGCAACAAAGGACGGTCTCATAAGCAAAATTGAGTTCGAACAAAAATTTCAAAGCACAATTCCATGGTTCTTATATCTGCAATTACAAGCTGTCACCCAACAAATAAACATAAGAAAAGTTATGAATGTGACTCAGACAAGATTTGAGCAATTAATGGATGCTAAAAAATATCAGGCATGATATCAGGCATGATAAAAGGGCATGATTTCAAAATATATGGCCTGCTATTGTCCTCTAACATCCCTAACCATTTTAGTTATCAAACTAAATGGCATAAAGACCTTAATGAAGTACTGACATTAGACAACTGGGAAAAAGTATGGGCATCAAAATTAAATATATCTACAACTATATTAACTAAAATACAAAGATATAAAATTATACACAGGTGGTACTTAACACCCAAAAAAATCTCCTTAATTGAGGGCCAAGCTACACATGACGAATGACACTTGAATGGCAAGTGTATTTCTCCCTGTTCACTTGCCCTCCACTCAATCCACTTGCCGTTCAAGTGTCATTCGTCATGTGTAGCTTGGCCCTTACTCTTCAGCATCTCCCTCTTGTTGGAAGAAATGCAATAATGAGGGAAATTTTGCTCACTGTTGGTGGGAATGCCCCTTGATATCTCAATTTTGGTCAGAAATATTAAATATTATTAAGGAAATAATGTTAGAAGAGACCTTATCAACTCTCTCCTGGTGGCGGCTAGGAGTGCAATAGCAACCAAATGGAAAGACCAATCTCCACCTACTACAGAACTTTGGTTTACAAAAATCTGGAACCATTTGATAATGGAAAAAGTAACTGACAACCTACATCAGACGGAATATCAATCTTCGGGATCAAACTTCTGGGAAAAATGGATCCCATTTTACGAATACATAGAAGCAAGAGATCTGCAGCCTCCCTCTTAACACCACTCATTGTTGATGTATTAAAGTTGAAGCACTGTGTTAATATTTGTAAATGCAATGTATTATATTGGTTTGTTGTTGGATTATTGTTACAATTCTAAAATTGAATTAAAAAAATATTTAAAAAAATAAATAAAAATAAAATAATGTTTAAAAACAAAAAAAAAACAAAAAAAATGGTGAAGGGTAAAATGTTAACCCCTCTCCCATTCTATGACCTCAGTCCAAATATGCCCCTTCTGAAAGGAAAACCACATCTCCCTACTTCACATATAGTTAGTTCAAAATTACCCATTTCTTGAATCATCATCACCTTTAAATATTACAGCTAGAGGTTTGACTGTACATCACCCTGTTCTCTTCATTGTATCACATCCAAGAAAGAGTTCTATTACCGTATTTATTGGAAAGGAAGGGGACCCTAAATATAAAGCAACTCTTTTAAAAATGTTATATACAATTTTAAACAAAATCGAACATTACTCTAGCATATATTCAAATGTAAGATCTCCCCCAGCTTTTTGGTGGCATACCCTTGAAAAAAACTAGCCTTGCATTTGATTAAATACTGTTCACTGCTGATTCATTATATTGACAGTCCAATCTTAATCAGAGTTATGGGCTTAGAAGGGTCTTCTCATTATTCTTCCATTTTCTTTCTTCTTTTGCATTTCTTCCTCTCTTGCTTTTCTCTTTATTCCCATATACCATCTTCATGCTCCTCTTCTAAAAGGCCTAAAATCAGTAGTGGTGTTGCTAAATATTAGCCATCTTAGGTACATGTGCATCCCATATGGGTCTGAAAATAATTGTCCTAATGCTTTAAATTTTAGTCCATTTGAAATTAATTTTGCATCAGTTTACTGGATAAATGGACAGATTACCGTTCCATAAGAAAACCAAAGGCTGAAACAAAATCTGTTTTCTTTTTTAAAATGTGACTAAAATGTGCTTTCCCAGAGCCATTGATTTATTAACACCCCCCTCCAATGAAGACCAGGGTTGCAGAGGCAGGCAATGGCAAACTACCTCTGTTAGTTTCTTATCATGAAAACCCCACCAGGGGTTGGCATAAGTCAACTCTGACTTAAGGGCACTCTCCATCCCCACCACCCCCACTATGTTTTGCAGCTAAGCCAAATATTAGGGGATCTTACCACAGATCATCACATGCCACCTGAACTGACCTTCCATTAGGGCAAAATATGCAGGAAAGAGATGTAGGAGTTTATGGAGCATTTAACAGATAACACAGAGAACAGAACAGCCCCATTCTTAAGGACATAAGAAAAGCCCTGTTGGATCAGACCAGAGGTCATTCTTGTCCCACATCCTGGCCAACTGCTTACTCTGGAGGGCAAACATCAGGGCAATAGAGGCCAAAGCCTTCCCCTGAAGTTGCCTCCTGGCACTGGTATTCAGAGGTTTACTGCCTCTGAATGTCGAGGTTCCCTTTAGTCACCCCTTAGCCACTGATGGACCTATCCTCAATGAATGTGTCTAGTTTCTGTTTAAAGCCATCTATGCCTATGGCTACCACTACATCCTCTGGCAGTTTGCACATTTTAATCATTGAAAACACTCAACAGCACTCATTTGTGGTCCTAAATCTATTGCCCATCAGCTTCATTGGATGCCCCCACTTTTAGTATTTTGGAAGAGACAGAAAGCGTTCTGTCTATCCACTCTCTCTGTCTCTTGCACAATTTTATAAACCTATATCATGTCCCTCTTAGTTATCTTTCTCCTAAATTGAAAAGCCTTTCATTATAATAAAGGTGCTGCAACTCCTTAATCCTCTTGGTCACTCTCTTCTGTGCTTTTTCCTATTTTCCAATGTCCTTTTTGAGATACGGCACATAGTTCTGCACAATATTAGAAATGAGGCTCCATTATAGATATACCAGGGCATTATAATATAAGCAGTTTCTTTTCAGTCCCTTTCCCCTTTCTTAGTAATCCTAGCATGGAGTAATTCCCTTTCTGGGAATACATTAGTTACAAAATCCATTCTCTCATCATTTTTTCTTTGAACATGTAGCTGTTCAGTGATGTTTGTGCAGACAATATGAAGAGCATGAAACCAATGGGAAGTTACTAAGCCTTATTCCATTAGTTTCTAATGAGACTCAAGTTGCAATTGTATGTATTCTTACCCAAGGGGAAGAGCCGTTGTGTAAATTGGGACTTAACTCTGAGTTATCATGCCTAGGATTGCAATGCCTTTCACGATTACACCTTTACTGAACTGAGCTCATAGTGCATCTTAGCATGTGCAGAGTTCCTGGTGGGTACTATTTTTGATTTTTAAACACATATAAAGTAGGAAAATAAAGAGAAACATACAACCCATTCCTCCCCCACTCCCACCCCCGCCCCGACTGCTATCAGGAAGATGAAATTCTGGCTGGAATAGTAAAGTCTGACCAGTTGGCCAGTCTACTGAAAAACAGAAACGGCACCTTTATCCAAATGCCTGCTAAGCTAAGCTAAATATCCAAAGTATTTGTTTCTCATAAATGTTCCTGGCCACTCTGCAGCCCACAGACCACCAGCCAAACAGAGATGCTGTCCCATGAGGGCTGTTTCAAAATATGTGAAGTATAAAGTTTGACTGTGGTTTTTTGTAATAGGAACAAATAGATACTTTGTACGTGGTTGATGCTATACCAGCAAGGCCATTTGACTTGTGACCTACTTTGGACCTCTCTCGCCTAAGACAATAAGCTAGGATGTTGGAAAAACCAACATTTTGAATGTTGCTGCTGTTGCTGATTGTGATTAGACTCAAAATGGAAGTTAGAAACTTGTATCTAAATTTATTTCTTATATTTAAGAAAGTTATATCCTGTCTTTCCTTTAAAATAATAGGCAAGGCCATGTGCAGTAAAACCAGACTGATAACAAACCAATCAAAAAATAAAACAATAAAATAAGACTACTGATAAATTAATAAGATCTAAAATAATAACAACATTCGATTTATATACCACCCTTCAGGACAACTTAATGCCCACTCAGAGCGGTTTTCAAAGTATGCTATTATTATCCCCACAACAAAACACCCTGTAAGGTGGGTGGGGCTGAGAGAGGTCCTAGAAGCTGTGACTGACCCAAGGTCACCCAGCTGGCTTCAAGCAGAGGAGTGGGAACTCAAACCCAGTTCTCCAGATTAGAGTCCCGTGCTCTTAACCACTACACCAAACTGGCTCTCAATAGGTGTTAATATTCAATGTTAAAAGCCTTAGGTAAAGTTCACCTGTTGTCTAAAGCATGGCTGCACGGGCAAGATGAGTATGAGTAAGAAGAGAATTACAGGTCTGGGTTGCCTTTTACATGGTAGCAACTCACCTAACCTGAAGATGGAGGCACACAGAGAGTCTCTCTACACAATACTTTTGACACGTGTTCTTCACATGTTGGGAGACACAATGTTAGCCGCAAAGCATAGTTTTAAATGATAGAGCAGGTGGAGATCGCTCTGGAGGGGACAGATTCTCTCACAGTGATCTGCCGGCTCTGGCATCTCCCCTTCCAGAGCCTTTGCCTGCCGAGGCTCAGTTAATTCAAAGTTTTAAGCAGTGAGGGCAGCAGGGTAAAAGAAGAAGAGGAGACAGTCCAGCACACCAGAGGTGGCAGAGGGCTGTGAGAGAACCCATCCCTTCTGGAGCGATCTCCACTGGCTCTGTCTTTCAAAGCTATGCTTTCCAGCTAACATTGCAGCTCCCAACACTCGACAAACTCATACCCAGGCATCTTGTGTAGAGAGACTATGGTCCAAACTACAAGTGATGAATGACACAGGTTGGACACTTGTCAGCTTCCCTCAAGTTTTGATGGGAAATGTAGGCAGCTTGGTGGAATGTTGGACAAGTGACAATTGAAAAGTCCATTGGACAAAAGTCGGAGAGCCAAGCTGCAAGACCAGGATGCCTACATTTCCCATCAAAACTTGAGGGAAGCTGACAAGTGTCCAACCTGTGTCAGGCGTCACTTGTAGTTTGGCCCTGAGAGGAGCTAAGGGTGCAGGCTGCTTCACATGTGAATAAGCAGTCCCAGAAATGCCCTGGTCCTAGACCACTTATGTCTTTAGCAGTGCAATCCTGTGCAATTATTAATTCCAGTTGATTTAGGATTGCACTATAAAGATCATCATCGAGGGAAGAAGGAAGGAAGATCTGGTTGGCTTGCTAAGAGCAAGCTAGCAGCAGAGGAGTTCTATCTTGACTGAGATTTTTCTCCTCTTGCAGGTTCTTAGCCTGGGCAGCACCAAAGATGCAAGCTGCAGGGTAAGAGTTAAAGGGCTCTTAGTCTGAGGCCTGCAGTTGAAAATTTGGTGGACCAAGACCAGCCTAGAAACATTTGTGTTTTCACTATATGGATTTGTATGGATTTTTAACTTTCGGGTGCTTTGAGACCCTTTGGGGAGAAAAATAGCATAGGAGTGCTCCAATAAATAAATAACATCAATTGAATTTGTGCTTGGAAACAGCTTGGGAGTCTGATGAGTTCTTTCAAAACTGGAGTAGTCATTTATATTTATTTACATATACCTTGTTTTTCTTTCCAGTGGAGACTCGGTGACAGCTTCCCCTTCTTCCATTATATCCTCACAACAATGACCCTGTGAGGTAGTCTGAACTGAGAGACAGTGGTTGCCAAGCTCACCCAACAAGCTCCCATGGCAGAGAAGCCGGGCTTCAGCCCTTGGTCTCCCTAGTTCAACACTCTTCACTGCTACGTAATGCCAGTTCTCATGCTGCACCGTCTCTCTGGAATTGTATGGTGGGTGGTTAGCCTCAGTCAAAAGACTAGCTGCTGTCTTCTGGCCTTGCTGAAGTGAGACGGGCGCCACACATAGTAGAATCCAAAGGGCCATCAGGGGAGCTTCTACAAATCCAGCATGATTTTGAACCTTCTCCTACTACTGGAATGTTGCACCCACTCTACAGCATAAAAAGCCACAATCAAACTGTAAAAACACCACTGCCTATGCAGATATCAGGGGTGTCTGTTTGTCAGTCTGTCATTGACTCTTTAGATCTCAGACATTTTGCTTTTGAGGGTTCTTGATGTTGAAATAAAAATGGGGGGGGGGGTGAAAAATGATATTATAAATCACATTCCTGCAAGTTCGAGTAAAATAATTTGTCTCATTATTTTTAAATTAGAATATTTTCAAACTAAATGTCTCAAATTGACTTGTGCAACCAAACACTACCATGATATCGGGAAACTGTAATTTAGACACCTGCAATGAGAAAGCAGACTTTCAACTGGAAAATATTGCGCAGACTTCAGATATTGTGCAACTAAGAGAGTCAAATTTCTAGCTTTAAGCTGGCCAGAACCAAAGTTGTAGTCAAAACGTCTCCCTTTGCTGGTCAGGGAATAGAGAAATGATAATTATACTGACAAATGGCAGCCTCTGGTTATATTACCACATTGACAAAGATGATCCGTTCACTGGCAAAACCACTGTTCTGTCAGTGCCCCACAGTAGTACAGCTGAACTTTCTGCATTTGACCCTCATCTAGGAGGTCACAGAGCAAAATACAATCTGTTCTGAGGAATGTTAGCAAGATTGTAATCTTCACATTTGCATAACATTACATTTTGTGACATTATGCTGGCTGCTGGTATATTCCACCTTCTTACTAACGTGATCATTAGCAAACATCTTGCTTATTAAGGAGTCCACCTAATGTAGGTTTTTGAATAAACGTGTGATACATAAATACTAACGTCTTGTAGGAGTAAGGATAAAGGATGATTCCAAAGGGACAAAGATAGATCATATAAATTCCATTTAAACTTTAAAACACAAAATGTCGCACACTTGTGGTTTTTTTATAGGAGGAAAAAACCCTGAGACAGCAACCAAGTATTGTTGACTTACAGTCTGGCATGTTGGTCTTAAAGGAAGGACTAAAGGGACAGCAACAAGCAAAGGGAGTGGTAGTAAGAGATATGGCAGGAAGCAGATTGCATTTGAAAAGATGGTAACATATTTTGCCTGTAGTTACTTTTTCTTGAGAGGCACATAGAGAAAGAACATGGATGATTGTGACTGAAAGTGAATAAAACTTGTAGGATGAAACAGTTTATCCACATTTCATTTTGGCTGCAGATGAGTATATATTCCCTACGTGTTGATTTGGATTGGGCTTGATCTTTCCAAAATTTATTTTTATCAAATTTATGGAAATCTTGGAACAACCTGGATTGTTCCCAATCCTGTCTTGCAGATGCTATGAACACACTTTCTTTTAGCTGATTTTACTGCATCCACATTGTGGTTTCCCCTTAGGGCTAGAGGTGGGGGATGGGGGGAGTCACTTTCAAGGTATGGGGTCCTGATCCTGCTTCTTTGTGCACATGTGGAGTATGTGTGCTCCAGAGATGCACTGCCAATTGAAAACTGGAATCTACAGGGTCTTGGCAGGGCCAAAATTGGCCCTAAACATAGCATTTTTGCCCCACTGAGAGCCTGTGGCTTAACCCAGAAGTGTGTCATCATGGCTCCTGGAGTATGCATGCACCATTTTGTTGTCTGCTGTGGTGGCTCCTGGCCTGCCTCTCCATTCCTCCCCACCCCCACCCCCAGCCTGCCAGATGAGCAGGAGCAGAGTGAACAGTGGGGCAACCCTATTCTCCCCACCCTTTTTCCTTCCTTCAAAACTTAAGGTCAAACTACATGATAAAATTTTTAACAAGGTTCCCTAGACACAACTCACTTTCCTCACACAGCAGCTGCAGGAAATGGCATTTTAAAAGTATGAAGGGAACATTTTGGCTCAGGACAATGGCACAGGGGAAGGCAGAAACCCCTCCTCTCCACATGTCATGGCCTTAAGCTGAATTAGCTTCCTGTAGACCTTTAAAATGTCATTCACCATCACCACACCACACCTGTTCCATGGCTGCAGGGAAAACAAATCAGGCCTGACGTGTTAAAAAACATGTCATGTAGTTTGGCCCTTACCTTCTGAAAGCACTGGACAGGAGGTATGGAAGGAAGTGCTGCTGATCTCTGGGCCTTGCTTAGGAGGGTTGCCAGGATCTCCCTCTCTGGCAACCAGTGAGAGACTCACCCGCTGTTAGAGGGGACTTATCATCAACATCATGACATCATCGGTGATGTGCTCATGTCACTGGTGACATGCCAATGTCATTCTTATGCACCCAGAAATTATGTCAGTGTATTGCTGGTGTTGCTCTGGTTCCCCTGCCAAACTCCCTAGTTTTTAAGAACTGTCAGAGCATACCTTGCTACTTGCAGTTTAAACTGGAAGTGGCACCAGGACACTGTAGAAGATTGCCTGCCATGAGTGGGAACCTGGGAATCCTATGGCCGAAACTGGCTGGATCCACACATTGTTGAATGCTATGGCAGTCATGCAACAAGCCTAGGCAAAGGGGGAATATCAGGTTAGTGGGGCATAAAGTGTTTTTAGATTGATTTTAATGTGGTGTTAATGAATTTGATAACTGTGCTAATGTTTACTGTTTATGCATTGATGTTACCCATCTTCTAAGGAGCATGGGAGAAAGATAGAGATATAAATATTTACATAGATAAAATTGATGGACAGGAAAATGCAAGAGACAAATACATCCTCTGATGAATAGATCCAACCTTAGGCATAAAACCTTACTAACAGAAAGTTCCCAGGTCAAAGATTTCTGAGACGGGAAGGCTGCCAAGGCCTTGGGATCCTTATAATGGGTCCAGGAATTCTGGAAAACTGCCATCCTTAGGCATTTTTGTTTGGAAACTTAGTTAATCTGGGTTCTAAGCAAAGGGTAATGATTACCCTATTAGCAAAGATACACATCACAATTACAAGTACTGTAAGGTAAGTTTCAGCAAAAGAAAAAGGAAAGGGGTCATCATGGCAGTTCTGACTTTGGCCAAGATAGTAAAAATACATTATTTCCAAACTGGTTGCAAGAACTGAAAAAAAGTTTAATAAAGGACATTAGCACTTTAAAGGCTAATATTGATTTCAATACAAGCTTTCACTTCTTCAGATATATATGGAAATCAAACTCAGAATTTTATGGGGCAGGTTACAAGAGGGAAAGAGGAGTTACGACAGAGAGTAAATTCCATCATGAATCTATCAGCTGTATATTCACTAAGTGGGGGAAAAGAAGGTAGAAAAATATGCATTCTATCATCAAAGTGTGGACTCTAATTCAGAAGGGCTTGGGTTTCCGTCAGTGGAAGAACATGAGCTGTATCCTTCCTGATACTGAAGCTACAATTAATTTCAAAACAAGCATCAAACTGAATACAAAGATGAAACATTGCTGAAACAAAGCTTAAATGATTCAACCTACCATATTGAATGGCTCACAAAAAGTGGTGAATAGCTTATGCTATTCATGTGTCTTATGTGAAGTCACATCTCTTCCCCAGCTTGGAAATGTGCTCAGTTCACATGTATCTGGAGCTCATTTACCTCAGAGAAGATTCACAAGACTGCACGTGGTAAATTACACAAAGGAAGAATAAATAATGGAGTTTGAATCACCCATGTTTCTTCTGTGTGGTAGACGATGGGCAGACCTATCCTAAATATAGCAACATATATTTTGTAGCTCTTATTTTAACTGTCCTGAGCAGGTTCTTTGAAGAGGTGGCATAGAAATTTTCTAAACAAATAAAGCAGAATAACAGTCCTTGGAAAGCCTATCAATGTATTCTGGCCTAAAATATACCCCCCCATTCCCGTTTTTTTTGGTCATCTGCAAAAATTGAGGTTGAAGGGCCACATAGTAGGCTACAATACATAGTTGATGTGCTATGCTCATGCAGAAACCATGAATTTGAAACACCTTTAGAATAAATTGTATCATTAACACATGAAAAGATAATGGGCATCAATGGAAAAGACTGCATTCTGCAAACTAACATTCACACTGGTCGTGGATTACAAGGACACAAAGCATATTCCAATACAGATATGATCGACTTCCATTTCCTCTGGGATCCTCTAGTCTTGCCCATATTTGGTCTACAAGAAATTGTTGAATGAATAAATGAGACAACTGTGGAAACCTAAGGAGGACTAATGTCCAAATGGATGTATAAGCAAAATAAACTACCAAGGAGAAGTTATGTTCTTTGCTGTGTTCTAAAAATAGAGGTATTGAATAGAGTCAAGTTTTTTACACAGTGTCCTGGCAACCAGAATTATATTGCAGTGAGTAGTAATTCCTAAGAATGCAAGGAGAGTTTGCCAAATGTTCTGAACTGCTTAAATTATAAACATAGCCAGTGAAGAAGATGAAAGAAACCTTTGCATCCTATAAATCTGAGATGCTAACTTCAGCAAACATTTCAGCGGGGTGGGGGACTTTTGAAACATTGTGGAGAAGTTCATACATATAAAGTAATGGGACAGTTGGAACATGGTATCAATCATTCCTGCATTCCACTTCTAATAACCTTAAAATAAATGAAAATCACAGGCTAAGCAGTCATCTGTGATATTTGGCGTAATAGAGATGGTTAAAAATTCTTTCCCACACAGGTTTGATATTTAGTTCCTCAAGATCCTTTTGAAAATTTGAACATTGGTCTCCTACCAAAGTATTTTCTGAAAGCTGACGTCGGCCATGTTTATTTTAGAAAACATCGGCCTACATGTTGCATTACGAGCAATCACCATTCCCCCCACCCTCCCCAAGATACAGTGTATGATCATGCAGAATGCTAGGAGCAGACATGAAGAAGCCTTTAACTTAAATATTCCTGATCCTTTAAGACTTCAAATGGAATTTTTTTTTCAAAATGAATCAAATTATCATTTATCCTGGTGGATTCTCACATACCAAGCCTCAGTGAATGTGAAATTGATTATCTCAGAGTATATGATGTGATGGCCATGAAAGAAAAAGTGTTCTCCCTATTATGCATCAGTGCGTAACGATCTCCTTTATTTCTGCTTTATGAATCCCAGCCTCTAAACAAAATTACAAAACTATGCATTTGGACTAATATTCTTATGAAACTTTCCTACAGCCATAACACAATGTGCTTAATGGACCAAGCATCACAAACATGGGAATAGTATGTAAATGATATTGTTTCACATCTGGCTCCTTGATAAACCAGTTCATTCACATATTTGGGTCACTCAGGGCATAAAGCCCAGATGTGGGACAGACAATGAAGTAGAAGCTGGTACTATGAATTTTAACACATGGTTATTATCAAATGGCTGTGGAAAATATTTGAAAAAAATGAAACATTTATGACAATACTTCTGCATTTCATTATTTTAAATAATGTACTTTCTTCTTGTGTCTTTATCTAGCTGGATTACAGTCAGTTTCTTACAACACGTTTCTGTAGGAGTCATAATTTTAATAAAATGTAATTACCAGTATGTTCAGTGTAAACAGGTTCATGTCAAATGTCTAGAGATTCAGTTCTGATTTGCTAAATGTCTTCAAGGTATTTGTGCCGCCTATCATAGAAACATTTCAAAAGAATGCTGAACTTCTGCCAGCTCTGAGAATCAGAGTACTCCAGGGGCCAAATTTTCAATACTAAATTAAAAATAACAACTAATTAATAATCAGGCACAAATACAGAGCTAGTATCAGCTGCTTTTTATACATGTGTGATTATCTTAATCCAATATTAAAGCTGTTGTGGAAAAAAAAATCCAAACAGAGGATCATACCAAAGAGCAAAAAGACCTTTACAGAAATACCTAACTCAGCTCATACAAGCCTAATTTAAATGTGGAGACAGGTTAACAGAACAGATTGCTGCAGGGAGGACCTCAAGGTCTTTTTTAAAGGACTAGTGTTACATGAGGCGAAGAAATGCCATGCAAACAGATGCAAATGTTGCAAAAAAAACCCATTATCAGAGTCAGCTTGGAAAAGGGCCTGCAGCTGGGTGGATTTTGAAGGCCCTTTTAAAAAACTGTCAGATGAAGGAGGAAGAATGCAAAAAATATATATTTCTCCTGAAATATATTTTATGCCAAGCTAGGATTGCCAACCTCCAGGTGGTGGCTAGAGATCTCTCAGAAACACAACTAATCTCCAGGCCACTGAGATCAACCCCCTGGAGAAAACGGCTGCTTTGGAAAGTGGGCTCTATGGCATTATACCATGCTGAGGTCCCTCCCCTCTCCAAACCCTGGCATATTCAGGCTTCACCCCCACTATCTCCAGGAATTTCACAACCTGGAGCTGGCGACCCTAAAGCATAGAGTGGAAATAATCTAAACAGATAACTTCATATTGTCTTACATTACAGCAAGGAATCCAAACAGATTGTACGCAGGATCCTTCCACTGCAATGATTATGTGATGACGAGACATCTTTAATAGGAGACTATTAATGTCAAAGGATATTATTTGATGCTTCTATATGGGGTTGTCAGGTCCCCTTACCCTCCTGGTGAGAGGGAGGGACCCAGTACTTACATTCCTGGTGTTGTTGTGATGCTCCTCACATGCGTGTGGCCCCGCACCAGTGCGATGACGTCTCTTCTGGGAAGTGATGTTATCGTGCAAGGGTAAGAGTACATGCACACTTTGCAGCAAGCCAATTGTGGCCCAAATCGACCCGCTACAAGTGCTCTCAGGGTGGCGCGATGACATCAGTGACATCATTGCACCAGCTCCAGAAGTGTACCCAGGAGGCCCATTCTCCTCTCTTTCCCCCCTCCAGCCAGTTAAGCAGTTGAGGGGGGGGGGGCAAAAGGTAGGAGCAGGTGATCCCTCATCTCCATTGGGGAATAGGATCCCTAATTGAGAAGCCCACTAGATTTGGAAGCCCTCAGGGGCATCAACCACTACCAAGTAGCATTTTCAGTTTTTTATATATTGTTTGTCTATTGTTTGTTTTCAGTCACTTCCAAAATATTTGAGTATTTTTGCCTTTTTTCACAATTGCTAACATTAAATCCACTTTGCAACAGAAAATGTTTATCCAAATAAACATTTATTGCTCTCCCTGTTCCAGATGTTCCATCTAGCTTCTTTAAATATACTGCCTTGGTACGTTATACATAACCTTTTAAATGGAAAACCCTGTCGTTATGTAAATAGAATCACTGGCTGGTCATTGTAATGTTAGAAATATTACCCATCTTGTTTCTCGTTGTCTAATAGCTTCAAATATGTTAAGATTTTGTGCATCGATTTAGGAAGTGATCTGTCAGTATTTATTTATTCACAATCAAATTCCAGTTTTACAAAAAAATTGAAAATGAGATTGATGTTTATTATCATGGATTAAATTTAGTAATATATTTCCACAATTTATGTTTACTAAGCTCTAGTAAACTATAAGAATTGATAGAACTTCCAAAAAAATAACTTTCAAAGAAAATTTCATCCATGTTTATAGTATCACCTAGAAAAGATCTCTCTTGACCTTCAATGGTTCTGAAGTTAGAAACAATTTTCTTCTTAAAGAAAAAGTACTGTTTTCACACACGTATTATGAAACTTTGCATTTGTAGTAATATATTTAATTATTTGGAAATTTATATTCCTCAATAGCCTGTGCTCAAGGTGTCTTACATAATCAAAAGTATTACAAATATGGCAAAGATAAAACATAAAAATAAATCATAGTTACATTGTCATCATGAACACTTCCAGTTCCCATAGATAAAATGTTAACAATATAATCAATCTAAAGGGGCTCTACAAAATAGTACTTTTATTTATTTTATTTATGCAATGCATTTCTTCCCAACGAGGACCCAAAGTGTCAGATCCTACAGAATTCTTCTGATGATACTTATGAATGGGGGTTGCTCAGATGTTAAAATAGGACAAGCTGATTTGCTGGAGGAGTTAATCAGATCCTCAGCTGTACTACAGGGGAATATGGGGCATTTGTAATATGATTCTTGAGGAAAAACAGAGCAGGCAATGAATAAACCTCTACCTGTCAATTCTCTGATGGAAGATTCTACTCTTTCCTCTAAGCACCAGGACTCAAACATCAAATTGGAAGTGTTGTGCCAAAAAGCCTTTATGGCAGGAATTGGACAGCAACCTCCTCAATTGTAAATGGTTCACACAAGGAGTTCCATATTCAGTCAAAGACATAGGGGCATACAGCCATACAGCCTTTGTCTTGTCTTTGTCTAGCCCAGCATGGTCAGTCTAGTTGACCTCTGGAGACTCAGGGGAATGAACCTCAGATGTGGGCAGAGACTGACTCATTCCTCAAGATGGAAAATGGGGGGATGTTCAACAGAGTATAAATTAACACTAGCTAACACTTCTATGTTTGTGTTCACTAGCCAACGTTGCTATACTTTCCTTTTCTTTAAGTTCCTTCCTAATGATCTGTGCTTCCCATTTTAGCAGATGTTTAATGAAATAATTCTCTTTTAGACACTGAAGCAACTAATCTTTGGTTGAGAAAGACCCCTTTAGATAAATGACTCCAGCCCACTTGTATCCATAAATAGTTCAAGCCAAGCAAGACAAGGAACATCAGATCTGTTTCTAGTTGAGAAGGAAATGCCAAAGCAAGGGAAGGGGAGAGTGAGCAAACAGAAAAGGTGATGGTTGTTGTGGGTTTTCAGTGTCTCACTGTGACACTGAGAGATCTCTGTCTTTTGGTGCTACACCTCTGAAGATGCCAGCCACAGCTGCTGGCGAAACGTCAGGAACTACAATGCCAAGACCACGGCAATACAGCCTGGAAAACCCACAACAACCATCGTTCTCCGGCCGTGAAAGCCTTCGACAATACTGGAAAGGTGAACTTGACATTCTCTCTGTCTCTCTCTCTCTCAAACACACACACACACACACACACACACACACACAGAGCCAAGATGGTTCAGAGTCCATCTCTTCAAACATTATATTGGGAAAATTCCAGTAACTGGAACTTTTCTGGTGGTTGTGGCAACTATGGGGTTCTGATTCCATATCTGGACAGAAGGAGCCCAAACTGGATAAAGTTTGCCCCATGAATCCCATCTCCTCAGTGACTTACTGCACTTGCCATGCCAGTGGTGGCAGGTGAAAAGAAGTGAGCTGAGTGTAAGGGGAGAAAACCAACTTCACTTTCTCCGGCAGACTGTTTCATAGACTGGTGCCACAACTGAAAAGGCACAGACCTTTACCAAAGGGCAACGAACCTGATGAATGGAGGGCACCACTTAAATGTCTGCTGAAAGGATTTAAGCTGGTATATAGGTTCTGTGAAGCAGCAGACTTGCAAGTCCTATTTCTTGGATTCCAGGATCCTGGAATAACCCTGCAGCTGTCCAGGATCTCCTGCTTGTCAATGCCACTTCTTTCCATTACTCCTGGGGTGGTGGTGGTACCAACTTCCCTCTGGGTAGTAACTGCTGCTGCCAATAAATCTGGAAGAACATGTCTTTCAAATAGATTTGTACATCTAGTAGTCTTTCAGTGCAATCCTAAACAGAGTTACTCCAGTCTAAGCCCATTGATTTCAATGGGCTTAAACTGGAGTAACTTTGTTTAGGATTGCACTGTTAATCTCCAATGCTGTTTAAAGCTTAGCCTAGTTGCCATGTCTTCCTTTTCTCTCACGTTAGCTGGTGCAGGGATGATCTAGTATACTTTTTTCACTTTCAAGCTATTGCACTCAAGGAACGGCAAGCTCAACCACTGTACCCTTTCCTGCTATTTGGAAAGAGGAAACAATTAGGTATGGTGTGTTTATAGAGATATGGCTTTGAGCACTCAAAATATAAGCAAGCTTAATGAATAAAACTTTTTAAAAAGTATACATGGTCTTTTCAAGCATTGGGCTGAACAAGGCTGAATTAACCCTAAATCTACACTTATCTTAATGATATTGTTGCTAGGATATGCTAATAACTATTGAAGTTGCAACTTTTAAAAGTCCTTCATTACCTTACTTCTCAGAGTTGAGATTTCTTTCCATTGTCCCATGATACATAGTCAAGATGGCTTCCCTTTATAAAGCTTTATTGCTTCGTTGCTTGTGTACATCTGAGGAAGATGACCCAAGAGAAGAGACCAAGGTGAATAGCCATGTTAGTCTGTCTGTAGCAGTAGAAAAGAGCAAGAATCTAGTAGCACCTATAAGACGAACGAAATTTGTGGTAGGGTATGAGCTTTCATGAGTCATACCCTACCACAAATTTTGTTAGTTTTATAGGTGCTACTTGACTCTTGCTCTTTTCTACTCCAAGAGAAGAGAGGTTCTTCTTGTGTCCTGAGAATTTATGATCTTCCCTTTGGAGTCCATCCCTCTGTATGAGTCAGTCCTGATAAATACAACCTAGCCTTTTGGCTTTCCCAGTCAGTGGGACCTGACATTATAACAAGATATTAGACAGCAAACCTTGTAAATACATACTTTACTAAGTGCAAAGATACACACCACTTCCAATCTAATTGGTTAAAGGCTGCTCAAAGCCACCTGCTGAGAATTGGTCCTTCCCCCCAAATGCTTCTATCTTGTGGAATAGAGCATGCAAAAAAATTAATTAAGCAGAGAACTGAAGATATAGAATGTCAAACTGACCATTGCAGCTTACAAAATACAAAGGTTTGGGTAAACCTTTGGGTAAACCCCAAATACTCTGCAGAACCGGCAAATTATTTAACATCTCTGGTAGTAAATGGGTTTAGAAGAGCCTTCTCTTTGGCAAAGTGTTCTGCCCTCCCTTCCACTGTAATTGAAGGCAAGTATAAGAATATTCCTTTTACTGAAAGGTTTTATACTTGTCAGCTAAGGGAGGTTGAAATCATGGAACATATGTTTTTATATGCCATACTATAAGGTGGCACGTAATGAGTTTATTACCCTGCTGTTATTAAAAAACCTGAGTCTTTCAGAAAAAGCTAGACTTGGATTTCTTGTATCCAATAGAGATGCCAAGATTACTTAACAAGAAGTCAGTTTCTGTATGGCAATCTTCAGGCTAAGGAAATTTTATGGTATTTAGATTGTAATTTAATTGTTAAACTGTTTTATATTCTTATTAATTATCTTATTTAAATGTGGTTTTTAATTATGGATTTCTTATGAATGTCTGGCCTAAGGAACGTAACAATAAAAACAAACATAAAACAAATGATCATTCATGTATTTTTTGTGGACTAGCAAGATTAAATTATGATAACAGCTAGAATGAAAGTCAAGTTTATGTATTCTGTATGCTGTGTCAAAGGTCTACTACACTCAGATGTTGCAAAGTTATAAACAAGAACACATTCAAATTAGAATTCAAACTTTAGACTTGAAGTGTTCTAATAGGTGAACATGCCTGCTCAAACTGAGTTCCTGATTGCACCCTGATATTAAATTGACCTAAGAATCTATATAATAAATTAGAATATTGGGTCTAGACACTGAAGCAATTTGAAGGTCATAAACTGTGTAAGGAATATTGATGAACACCTAATATTTGTTAAAATAATTTAAATAGTTACAATTGTGGGAATAGTCCCTAGTGACTTTAATATGACCCAGCTCAATTGTGCTCAAAAAGTAAACAGGAAGAAGTAAATCTATCATGACCCTGGTAAGGAGAGGAGAGACTACACAGAAGCAATAATCAAACTGAGGTTAAGCAGAATGCCAACATAAATTGCTTCAATTGTTTGGGGGCTTAATA
Organism: Eublepharis macularius; assembly: GCF_028583425.1. Lineage (NCBI taxonomy): Eukaryota > Metazoa > Chordata > Lepidosauria > Squamata > Eublepharidae > Eublepharis > Eublepharis macularius. Next base: position 51,061,350 of record NC_072798.1, read on the forward strand.
CTAAGCAGTGTCTTTGAGAGACTTTGACTGTCTTCCAACATTAATCCACAGGAAGATGCAGACTGAAGAAAATAAAATTAGAGCTATAAACACAGTATTTGATTAAGCTGCCAGGATTTTTAAAAAAGATAAATGTCTCATAAAACTACTCATGAAAGAAGAAAAATTATGCACATCAAAATCTTTGCTGATAGTTCTCAACATATCATAGCTCAGTTTTGCATGCCAAACCATTTAGTGGTATTCTGGAATGCAAAATATAGCACAAGTTGAAGAAAAGCATTCAGCATGCAAATAGACTTTATCAGCTGGATATTTTACTGTTTGGCAACAAAAAAGGACATTTAGTAATTTCTTTGGACATGTAAAATCCTTTTGCATCAGTAACAATGTAAACATTTTGCTGCATCTTTCCTGAACCGATGGGTGTTAGGCACAACCTCACAAGGTCATGTCCTTCAGAGCAAATGGTAAGTGTGCACAAGAAGCGTATGGTATCTTTGTAACAGCTCTTGCCTAAACTGAGGGTCAAAAGAAACATAGTTTACAATAGCATATAACTTTGCCCCATACTGTTTTTAGAAAACAAAAACCAGGCAACAAGCACTGCGGTCTTCAGTGGAAGACTGGCTGTGTCGAATGGAGAGAAGGTGCCTAGCAGTTTCTCTTCAAATTGTTTTCCTGATCGAAATCCTCATCCTAAACTGCATTTTCTCCCTTTGGAGGAGAAATTAGAAAACCCAGAAAATAAGTAGAGAAGCTTCATGGAGCTTTTGAGCTGGAAGTCTTCTTCCGAGACCTGGAGGGCCAGGATGGTGATTCACTGGAGAAGAGGCTTTAGAAATAAAATACGCTGTACTGCATCACCTTCCCCACCCTCTGGCACACTCACGTCTTATATGTGCAAACCAAACTAATTTCATTGTATTTCTGAGTTATCAACAGCTGCTATTTCTTTGCACCTGTGCGTGGAAGGTGGGATGCTTAGAGTGAGAGAGGATCAGCTAAAGAGCCACTTTTCTGGGTGGCAAACTGACCTGCACCTCCTCACCATTCCATCCTTTCCAATGAAGCCCTGGACAGCTGTGGTATGGTAATGTACTACTCCCACCTCTAGTAATTAGGGAGTTATTACTCCTGAAATTTTGGGGAGTTACTACTCTGGAGGAAGCCTTCCTCCAACTCCCCTTGGGTTTTTGTTGTTGTAGTTTTAAGGGACAAAGCAACTAGGATAGACATGCAAAGCCTTGGCAGAGTTTTAAAAGCTTTTATTTTAAAAATTGCTCTCAAAACTGTCCTATGCTTGTTCACTCTAACCTAAAGGAACTAAGAACAGAACACCACTGGTTCTCACCTATAGTTCCCAGCTCAAACCCATCCAAAGTATCATCAGTGATCTACAACCCATCCTGGAAAATGATGCCTCTCTCTTAGAAGCCCTGGGTGGAAGACCTCTCCTTGCCTACAGACAGCCCCCCAACCTGAAACGACTTCTCACTTACAATCATGAATCGGCTAGCAGAGTCACCAGCACAGGTACCAGGCCTTGCAACAGACCCAGATGCCAGCTCTGCCCTTATATCTATCCAGGAAATACAATTACAGGACCCAATGGCGTCAACTACACTGTCTCTGGCTCTTACAACTGCTCATCCTCCAATGTGATATATGCCCTCATGTGCCAACAATGTCCATCTGCTCTGTACATTGGACAAACCAGCCAACCTCTGCACAAAAGAATAAATGGACACAAATCTGACATTAAAAATGGCAACATCCAGAAACCAGTGGGAGAACACTTCAATCTACCAGGACATTCCATCAAGGACTTAAAGGTCACTGTAGTTCAACAGAAACCTTTCAAAACCAAAATCCAATGGGAAGCTGCTGAATTGGAATTCATATGTAAATTTGACTCAGGCAAGCTGGGATTGAATAGGGACTATGAATGGTTATCCCATTATCAGAAGTAACTGACTTCCTTAACAGAAGCAAACTGATCTCCATATCAGAAGCTACTGTTTGCATCTACTCCGCCCTCCCCTCTCCACCTATATATCTGACCAGTTTCTTGCCTTCCATGTATCTGACGAAGAGAATTGTGATTCTCGAAAGCTTATGCTACAATGAAGTTGGTTAGTCTTAAAGGTGCTACTGGACTCTTTTTGATTTTGCTACTACAGACTAACACGGCTAACTCCTCTGCATTACATAGAGGAAGAACTGTGGGGAAGTTTTTAAAAAGTAAAAGATAAAAAAGACAAGATATTTTTCGATGTTTGTGTTTAGTCATTATAAGAATCCAAAGTCTTTCTACAGGAATATAGAGGGCTATTTTTCAGGCAGTAACTTGCATGGTGTGCAGCATGTAATAGTGACACAAAGGATTTTACCATTCTCTTTTTGGATTGTGTATGGAGAAATATTAAAATTGTCACCACTTTGGTGGAAAGTTGCAGAGAATTTACTTCATGTAGTGGTACATAAAAGCTATGGCAAGTTATTGGTTGGCACAAAGTCACTTGTTTTATTTTTGCTGTAGTTTTTAATTTTTATTATTAAATTCATACCCAACTAAGTGAAAACAGACATTTCCCTAACTAAAAACACTTAAAGGATTATTCCAATATACAATGTTTGTGACATTTTATTACAACATCTGTTTCCATTTGATCTTGTATTAATCCAGCTACTTTAACCATTTCAGGCAGCTACTAAATTTTTCTCCTTAGTTCGTAACACACTCATGCCCATTATATTTCCAAAGCTTTACAACAACAATCTTTGCCAACCCCTAAAACACTTTAAATAAAACCATCACAGTAATGTTCTTCTGATTATTTAAAGCTTAAAAGTATCAAGAGTATGATGGTTTTAACTTAATTGTAGTAATTAGAAAAATAATGCCCATTTCCAGAACTCATTGATAAAGGGACACGACATATGTCCTAATGAACCCTGGAGGCTATTTGTACAAAACCTTTCTACTGGCAAGATTTTATCCATAATGACATACTGTGGTTTGCCATTATGCCAACAAGTTTGTACTTATACTTTTACTTTTGTTCCAAACCATCATTTTGCACATACTTTCAGATGCCAGACTGGGGCAGTGCAGGCCACGTTCCCAGGGCAAGGAAGGCTCAGGCAAGGGTCTGGTTCCAGCAATGTAGTCATAGTCCAGTCCTAGGTCAAAAGCACAGAGTCCAATAGCTGGCAGTAGCCTGGTCCAAGGGGCAGTCCAAAATGCAAGGTCAGGAGGAGTTCCAAGAGTCACCCATAGGCAAGTTCTAGGACTAGGCAAGGGCAGAGTCAGGGCCAGTCCATGGAGTCACAGGAAACAAGGCATGCTCCAATGCAAGCATAAGAATGGTTGTGACTTGTTGCTTCCATACCTCATGGTCTTCCTTGGCTGAGTTTTATAGGTAGGTACTGGAGGGCTGAGCTTGCAGTCAGCTTCTTGGGAGTTATGCTGTGGCTACTCCTCATCGCTATCTGCAAGCAGCTAGTGTCGGGCCAGGAGGCGTGCACTTTGCTGTCTCTCCTGTAGGCTTGTCCTCATCCTCCATCTGTGGCACTCCAAAGGTGTGGGCAATGCTGGAGGGCTGGGAACGATCAACTGGGTTTCACCTGTTGTTGCTTCCGGTGGCTGTGCCTCAGCTGCTGGCTGTGAGTACTGACAAGCCTGCAGCTCATCAGCCTGTTTGCTGGTTCCTAGTTCAGTAGTAGTATGGTGTAACAAATAAGGCAAACCCAGTAATTAAACTGTAACAATAGAAAGGGGACAACCCCAACTGGGTCAAAAGCTTTTTTTTTTTCTTTTTCAAAGCAACAAATGCTCACTCTTTATTCAATGTATTTCATAAATAACAATTTAAAGACATGACTCCAGATAACTGAAGCAAGGTAAGTGATTAAAGTCCATTCTTTTTTCAAAGCAACAAATGCTCACTCTTTATACAATATAGTAATTGGTTCAGGGCTGGCTACCCAGGTCTCTTCTTCTCCCAAGGAGCCCTCAATGCTGCTGTGTCATGACTGGCCCATGACACATACTACAGTTTGCTCTTTTTCCTCCAAACCAAAAGAGGACCAGAACATGTTTAGAATCCTGGTTTAGAAAGAATAGAACCACCTGGTACTGAATTTTCAAGCCCAGATAAAGGAAAGAAGGGATGGATCAAGGTAAGAACATGTGAAACCCAAGGAATCTGTAGGCTTGTTCTCCCTAAGCAAAAAAGAGAGCTTCTCCGGGGGCAATCAACGAATACAAGATACAAAAAAGCCCTTTGGAGTATAATGACTACAATAGTGTAACATAATCTCATATATTTAAAGTGCAGGAGTGCTCAATGGAAATCAATCAAACACACAATTAATCACTATATACACACTGAAGTATTGCGGTGGTAGGAGAAAGTCAAAGTTCGTTCTTGCAAAGCATGTGTCCAAAGGCAAGAAACAAGATTGATATCATTATCAAATGACCACATAAAAAGCTCAGTCTTGCAGAGCTTTCTAGAGATTAAAAGGTGCAGGTTATCTCATAGCAGCAGCAGATAGGGTGTTCTAAAGCATCAGGGCTGCTACAGATAATACCATAGACCAGGCCACTGCATATTCTACATGAGATGGAACAGCCAGGAGATACTGACAAGAAGATTGAAATTACCTCACCTATTCACACTAGAAGACACAAAGGATCAACCTTAAGTAACTCCCATGTTACTTCCATGAAAGTGTCATAAATACAGGGATATTTTAGGTAAGAAATGAGTGAGAGTATCACATGGTTTTTAGTTTACCTCAGCTGTTCCCCAAATAGGCAGTCTCTTGATTAGATGGGGGAAATAAGCTTAAAGGAGACAGCAAGAGGGGGTAACTGAGATTCTCCCCTAGTGTTTACAGGGATCATTCCCTTAAGAGAACTCTCAAAATAAACCAACCAGAAGTTCAACCAGAAAGGTTTTTATAAAAAGAGAAATAAAAGGGGAAACATACAATCACACACAGAACACATAGGAGGCTATGAGGAAATCGAGGAGAGGGGAGAAAGCAATTTCAGGGGAGATAGAGGTCTGCGGAGGCAGCACATGTGCATGAATGCACACGCACATGCACACACACACACTGGTGGCTAGGGACTCCATATATAGGGGAAAATGCTCTCTAGGGCAAGCTGATGGTTTTGCCCCAAAACAATAACTTGATGGGTGTTCTGGAGGTGGATAATGGGTATAAATGGTGCTTGATGACCCTGAATACCAGACCGGAAAAGTTACCAGGTTTGGTTAACAGTGTTGGGTGTGGCTTAATTAGGGTAAATGGGTGAGGGGAAGTGAGGCCGGGCATCGGTGAAATTAGTCAAGAGTGTCTTGGGAGACCCATTATCCTAAATTATGCATCTATCCAGGGCATGGAGGGAGTCATTAGTCAGTCAGCTGCTCTGACTCCCTTCTAAAATATTTTCCCAGGCTCTTACCTGGCTGGCATCCATTTTGTTTCATTTCTGGCCAGGCAGTGTATTTGAGGAATGGTGTTTATGGTTTTATATTTATAAACTAACCCCTCAGTGGGAGGAGGGGTCTGACTGCTAACACAGCATGCAAGTAACTTCTGATATGGAATAATAAATGGCATATGAGAAGAACAGAAGGACACACACACAACACACGCTTAAACCATCATGTCCACTTACCCTTCCTGGGTTGACGAACATTCCACATGAGTCCCTGGGAAAACGTAGCCTAAAAATTTCTTTAGTGATTTTAGTGACACAAAGCAATTCCCACCATTTTCAAAAATATTGTAACTAATTCAAAAAGTCTCAACATGCTGCTTTTTTCTTTTGCTTTTGAAGGTATTAATTATGGCTCTTTTGATGTCAATGAATATCTTTCAAATTCCCCCAAGGCATTTGTTAGATTTTTTTAAAAAAATTCCCATAACAGACTAAATTATGAATACGAGTGCCTACCTGTTGCGCTTGATATATGTTATCTTCCATAAATAGTAAATTTGCAATCAAGGAGAGAGACTTTCTTTAAAAAATGTTTAAAGTCATGCCAGTTATTTAAAATCACGTACATTGTGCTTCCATAATAAAGCAATTATGCTCATATGTAACATTATTATTTAAACTAGAATCTTTATTAACAATCAGGGGGCCCTCGCGGTATCCTATTTGCTTACCACTCCCTGCCTCCTTCCCCCCCCCCACATTGTTTTTTCACTCTTTCCACACGGTCTCCACTCCTCCACTTCTCCTCCTTTTGCTTTCTGCTCCCACGGAAAAATGGATTTCCCTTGCTCTTGGAATAATGTTGCTTATGGTTGTTTCAGCATTCCAAAATGGAGCCTGATATCTTGCCATGAAATCATATGGCATCAAAGGATTTTTTTTTGTTACATCAATGTTAACTTTTTAATGAGCTAGATTTTGGATCAGTAGCACCTTAGACCAACCACATGTCCAGGTATGAGCTTTCAAGAGTGAAGGCTGACTAACAAAGGTAACTCTGACTCTTGAAAGGTCATACCCTGGAAATCTAGTTGGTCTTTAAGATACTACTGAACCCAAATCTTGTTCTCCTGCTACACACCAACATGATGACTCACCTGAAACTAACCTTTTAATGTGTTTTCTTCTCCTCTCATGTTGTTATTAAACTTCAGATTAAATCTGAGGATTCGCTTGGGTTTGAAGCAACCTGTATCTGAAAGCCATACTACATGAGAAGAATTACACATGTACACCACATGAAAGCACTTACACATGTTTCCCTGTTGCTTTCCTGTTCACTTGCACACTGTGGCCACACTGCGCTTGATCTGCACTCGATCCATGCTCAGACTGGCATGTGTTTCTTCCCCATTCCTCCCAGATGAGAGATGGTATCCCATGATGCACTTTCTCTTCATGCATACTCAAACCTTCCTCTGCAGCTTTTATGAGAGGGAGACTTGTTTACTCAATTGGATGTAGGTAAAGGTAAAGGTAGTCCCATGTGCAATCACTGAGTCATTACTGACCCATGGGGGGGACATCGCATCATGACGTTTTCTTGGCAGACTTTTGTTACGGGGTGGTTTGCCATTGCCTTCCCCAGTCATCTACACTTTACCCCCAGGAAACTGGGAACTCATTTTACTGACCTCGGAAGAATGGAAGGCTGAGTCAACCTTGAGCCGGCTACCTGAACCTGACTTTCACCAGGATCGAACTCAGGTAGTGAGCAGAGCTTGAGCTGCAGTACTGCTGCTTACCACTCTGTGCTATGGGGCTCTTGGATGTATCATGGGGGAAACCCTGCTGAGGTTCCTGGGGGGGGGGACTAAAAATGGGGGTTCCACACCACTGCTGAGATCTTGCAGCTCGACCCGCCAGGAGGTGGGTGCAAAGGGAGGTGAGCAATCCCCACTTCAGGAGCCATGGCAGCATTTCTTGCTGTCAGCCAGAATCAACTCTTTTCTGCCTGTTTGTCCCCAGCCACTTCCCATCTCTATTATTCCCTATGGGGAAAACTATGGCGGCTATCCAGAGGGGTGGGGTGGCATTTTGAAAAATAAATCTACAAAATTTTTCAGGGGACCTACTGCTAACTGTCCTCTAAAGACCACCCTCCCAACTTTCAGGGAGATTGGACCTTGGGGAGCCATTTAATGGCCCCCCCAAACAAGGTACTCCCAGCATCCCAATTTTTTCCTATTGTGGAGAGAAACTGACAGCAACTGCAGAAGCCCATAGATCATGCCTGCCCTAGGATCCAATCTCTCTGAAACTTGGGGGGGGGGTCTTTAGAGGACAGTTAGGAGTAGGTCCCCTGCAAATTCTGTGGATTTTTCTTGTAAAATGTCACCCCAGCCCTCTAGATAACTCCCCTAGTTTTCCCCATAGGGAATAATGGAGATTGGAGATGGCCGGGGGCACCTTCTTTGGGGTCCAATCTTTATGAAACTTGGGAGGTCTTTAGAGAAGAGCTAAGAGTAGGTCCTCAGAAAAATTTGGTAAAATTTTGTCCCAAAATGCCCCCCAGCCCCCTGGAAAGCCCTGAATTGCATTTCCCATTGTAAACAATGGCCAAATTTTACCCAGTTTGCTCTGTATTGCTGAGACAAACAATATTTTGTACAACCTTGGAATTGAGGTTCTTACTCTCACAAGATAAAATTCAAAACTTCATAATTTTTCAGTCCCCCCAAAGGTGTGATTCTATGATTTTACAGAACTAGTGTTCCCAAAATTAAGCCCATTCTACCACAAACAACCAACGCCTTGCCGGGAATGTAGCAATATGTAACAATTGTATTAAAGTGCAAATAGAAAGTGCAAATGCAGTGTAAAACAGTGTACAAAAAGCAATAAATATTTCATTTACAATGCAATTCGTTAATGTCCGTATATGTTTACATATATATTCCACAATGGGAGATCCAAGGAAAGGGAGGTGGAGTTCAATTTGGAGAATAAATATCCAAGGTAATTCATAAATAATTTTGAAAAGTCATAGTCCATGCATGATGAAACCATTATTGCCGACGGGCAAATATGTGCACTGATGTTCCAAATCCCGTTTCGTGGCAAAAAGACACTTCCTCATGGGCATATATCTTCTGGAATTTAATAGCTCCCAGTCTAACACACTCCCGGATCAATATACAAACAATTAGTAAGACGGACCCACATTCTACCACAAAGGCAAAGAGAAGATGTGTACTATATGGCAGAACTGTTACCAGAACGGGTCTTCTTGTGGGGGAATTAGCAGCAAGGAGGGGGGGGGACCAGTAGAATCTCCACCTTTGTATACCAGGTCCCAATCCTCAGAGGAAATAACTAGGCGGGTGTTCTTCCAAAACAGTAATGAACTTTATTGATTACAAGAAATAAAGCATATAGGAAAGCACAAGAGCATATGTCTACCTGTACATACACACATATTTCTAGGAAGGCAGTGGGAAAATTGGAGGGAGAGAGAGGGGGGGATTGGATAATTGTTACCATCTAGAAGAATAGCATTGTCCATGGAGGAGAGCAGTTTTGAACATCCAGCTTTCATGCAGAGATGCTCATATTGGCTCTGAGGGTACAGCCTCGTGTGCCCCAGAAAGCTGCACACTTTGACTGGGCTTAGGCTGGTCCATTTATACTGTTAAAAGGACCAGAAAGGCAGGAAGGCACTACTTGCCCCCACGAACAATAATTCAAAAGTTATATTGTCAAAGGCTTTCACGGCCGGAGAACGATGGTTGTTGTGGATTTTCCAGGCTGTATCGCCGTGGTCTTGGCATTGTAGTTTTTGACGGCAGCTGTGACTGGCATCTTCAGAGGTGTAGCACTGAAAGACAGAGATCTCTCAGTGTCAAACAATTCAAAAGTTGTCTGCAGGAGAAAATAAGGCAAGGGATGTTTCTCTCCAGGAGATGATAAGGAAACATGACATTCATCTATTGGAAGTTGCAGAGGGATAGAGACATAGCTTTAAGTCTCTGATGTAGACCAAAGGAGCAGGTGAATGTTGATTCCTGTTGTAAAATAAACAAGTTAGTGCTGATGGATGACCCAGGAAGATTGGAAAGGGAAGGTAATTTGACCTTTGATTAGGAAAAAGATGAAGGGAAATCAGAAGGGTGTTACGGGGAAGTTGTCAAGCACCTTTATTGTCAGGATTCCTGCATATCTCTGAGGCAGGTGGGGGCTAAAGCTAGTCTGCTACAGACTTGTATTCCATTAACCCTTTAGTAGCATCCCATCTCTCGTCCAGGAGGATGCAGAGGCTTTCTGGTCCTCTGAGCGCCTTCCGTGCTGGTTGAAGCGCATGGGGGAGGGTCTTATGAGAGCACCCATGGAATCAAGTTATATGCGGACCACTTATAGAACACATATATACAATGTACTATCATTCATTCTTTGTCTTCCTTTGAAGAGGCCAAAGGTCTCCTGTGAATTCTTTTAGTACGGGTAATGGTTAATAATGATGTCCTAAGCATGAACTCCAATGGACTCAGAAGGTGTAAGTGGATTTTGGACTGCACTGAGAACCACCTACTTCTGTACTTTTAGGTGAGGAAAGGATAGAAGAAAAGGACACCCTTCCTATAGACATATAAAGCCTAATTTTTTCCTAGAATGTCAGAACACACACGAAGCGGACAACAGCCAGTTCATGAAGTGCTCTTATCAGAGTGCCCATCTTGTCCATCAGTTCCTTGCAGCCCTCCAAGTCTTTGGGTCTGTCCTTCTGAAAAGAGGCAGAGCTTCCTCTAGCTTGCTTGCCTCGCACTGCCCTCAAACTATTTTAAACTTGCCTTATAAAGTTAATTCACATCTAATGCACCATCTCAGCTCTATTTCCTATTAAATGGAAAAATCATGAAAGACCTTTTTAAATGATGCAAGTGTGACACATACTTGTGATTCAGATAGGATGTGCGAGATTTACATGAGTAATTTCCTTCAAGCAAAAGAACCGGAACGCAAACAATCTTATAAGGCAGCTACCTAAGAATACTTTAACCTCCCCCAAGTCTTCAATAATCTTACACAAAAAAGGCGCAAGTTCTACACTGGAAGGATATGTCTGCTTAGGTTTATTTTTTCCTGAAGGCAATTAAATCCGTGTTTCCGGAGTGAGCGCATTTCCTTACGGATGCAAAAGGGTGGTCTATTAGAATGGCAGACTACTCACATTTACAAGGTAAACCTCCATAAGATATTTCTGTGCATTTTTTTTCCTTTTCCTTTCCAAAAGACAGTATTTGCAGTCATCCTGAAACATTTGAGGGCACTGTTTTTCCAGAAGCATCTTGGGAGGCACTACAATGATTTTGCAAGGGTTTTTTTTTTAAGCTTTAAAAATGCATAGGCTACTTAAGTAAAGAATGTATATTGACAATGTGCATGGATGTGTACAACCTTATACTTCTGGAAATGAGAAATAGTGACAAAGTGATACAGCAATGCACATAGAGATATGTAGAGAAAACAACACTACTCAACAGTAGCAAAGCCAAGTTAATGTTCAGTGGAGCAATAACAATTATGGAATATTACAAAATCAGCCACAGTTCCCTATATAGCAAACATTTAAGAAATGAACAAACTTCTTTGCCTTTCTCACATGATAAATGTATAATTGGTATTCAATCACCTGGAGATCTGTGATCAGATCTGCTTCTTTTTTGAAAGGTGAAGCCAGCCACAGGGAGCCCGAATCAGACCAAGATCATGTGGGGGAGTACCATAACAAGGGGGAAGGTATCATAACCTTTTATGCTTTCTCCCACAGAGCAAATAATGTTTAGAGTGATTTAAATCAAGAAAACACTGGCTTAAATGCTTCCTCCAGTGCCACAGCTGCAATCCAGTTCAGGCCAGCTACTTTTAAACCCTGGTCAAAAAGATGCAGAGAAGGGAGTGGAGTTTTTTCACGTTCCTCTGTAATATTTTGTATATTGCAGTGTAAATCCTGATGGTGTTTGGATCATTTTTACCTCCAATTGCTTGCTTGTTTGGGCACGGATTTCTGTTGTGCTCCTCTGGCAACAGTTCATCACTTCTGGCCCAACCATGTTTACTTTTGGCTGGGCTGTTGGGCACACCTGCCACTGACCAGTCCTTGTAGGGCTGCCAGCCCACCCACAAATATCCATAATAGTCAATGTAAGCTAATTTGTATTTCCATAAATACAGCCTTAATAAATTACTGGATAATCATTTGAAAATGAAGTATATGAGGAAATAGCATTATGAATATACAGCTTGGGATAAATACAAATGTTTTATAATTACTTTAATCTCAGGAAAATCTTGATAAAACTGTGATGTTATTTCATTTCTAAACACAATCCTGGGGGCATCTGTGAAACTATTCCTTTCTATCTGATAACCCTGGTGCCTTAAGATTCAGTGGCATAGGCTGTGGTTACTCAGTGGTCTGTTGGTGGAACTTGACATATATTTAGAGGAATTCTCATCTTTATTACTCTACCATTTTCACTGCTAAGAGACAGATTTCAAAACATTTCAGGGATGAGAACTGAATCAAATTGTTATTTCTTACGAACTAACAGTTCAGTTTTTTGAAGTTCTAATAAACTAGTTTCTCTCATAAATTCTTAATTTATGAATTTTTAAATAACTAAGACAAATTCTTTTTGTTGGGACAAAAACAGATTGTATGAAAAAGAAATGTGTGTGAAACAGCTGTGAAATATTTAGAGAGATGTGGTAATATTCTTGTATAAGAATGGTTTTTGAAGTTAGGCTTTTTTCCTATTACAGTACGTATATATGGACATCATCCACCATCCATCAGCCACTGACTCTGTATAACCATTAATTCAAACTTCTACAAGTGCAAAGAAGCCACAACATGAGTTCAGACTAGCCCTTTACTTGTTGCAATGAAAGCACATGTGGTATACACTCAGTGTACAGTGTACACAACGTAGGGGGTCTACAGAAATTAGAGTGTATGTTGATTCACTATACAATGTTCCCTTGATTTTGCATGTTGAATAGATTTCACATTGCATTCAATGCATGTACTGCTAAGCAGGTATGTGTCCCTGGTTTTCTTAATAAAGTGAACATATTCTGGTTTTCTTATAAACAAGTGTATGCATCACCATGCAGAAAATACATATGTTCACTGTAACCTGTGTACAGTGTCTTTGTCTGTGTCAACACTAGAGATGGGCACCAACAGCAATACGAACAAAAAAAGCCACAAACAGCCCAATCCACTGTTCGTGAACCAGCTGCTTGTGAGGCCCCATTCTAAACAAACAGGTGGTCGTTGCAAGCCTCATTCGTTGCTGTTTGTCAAGCCAGACAGTCTGGCACCTGCAATCAATTCCCTTGGCAACTTAGGCAGAGATTGTCTGAACTCTGTCTGAACTCCTGCTGTTGCCCTGGAAACCCCAATCTAAGCCCAATTTAGCTTAATAGGCAGGTCTTCCTTTCAAGTGTGGAGCCCCAAAATTGTTACAACAAGGGAGCAAAGAGCAGAGGGGAGGGGGCTCCCAGCTCTGACTTTGCAGACAGTGGAGAGGCAGTTGCTGTTGGCATTTTGATAGCGGGAGTGCATCGGAGCTTGAATTTTCTTTGTGTGTGGTGGTATATGGATCTACCCCTTCAAGTTCCAGGGCTGCTGCCACACTCTGGGCCAACATTATTTATTATTGGTACCTTTCCTGGTGCCTGCTCAGGTCAGGTTTCTTGGAGTGGTGCAGTAGGGATCTTGACTTGGATGATGGCTGGAGGAGAGCCTGCTGGCCCCCAAGAACAACCAACCACGAACACCCAACTTTCTCTCCAATAGGGACCAAAAGTGTCTTACATCATTCTTCTCGCTTCCATTTTTTGCCTTACAGAAAGGTAGGCTAGGATGATAGTATATGACAGGGTCACCCAGTGAGTTTCCATGGCAGAATCTTGATCCTCTAGATTCTAGTCCACTTCTCTAGCCATTACATCATACTGCCTCTCCAGTGTGGGGGACATTTAATAAGTCCCATAGCTTGTTTTTATATACATTCCTATCACACCAAATAAATAAATAAAATTAAATTATGACTTTCTCTTTTTTGATGTGCCTTCACAACTCTGTGAGCTGAGCCAAAAGGATGGCAACCTGCTAACAAGTTTCTTTAAGTGTATGGGGCTATTCAGAAGTAACTTTTTAAGGATGTCAGTCAAAGCCAATCTCTTAAGACTTGCCAATAAATTGATAACAATTCTAGTTTTAATTTTTGACAGTTCCATTCCAGTGTTAAAGAAACAAGAAAAACAAACAAAAATTAGAAACATCTGGGTCCACATGCTCAAACAGATTTAGGAAATTATATCTATAAGATTACATTATCTTCCGAGACAGGTAATTACAAATGCATACCTGTCAAGTCTTAAAATATTTATAGATGTTTTGTAGCTTGAGGGATTGCCTCTTTAAAATATGGAAAGTGGTTAATTTGCTGTGTTAAAGACATCATTGCCTAATTCAACATCATTCAAGTGACTGTTTTAGCATCATATCCTATAAAAGTTTGGACACTGCCACAAATACGTCACCGATACAAAGTTATCATTTCAAAAAGTTGCTATCAATTTAACTTAGGGTGCTATAAATTATTTTTTATTTCCTACTTTTTAATACCAATATCAAGGGTAGCATAACATCAAACAATAAATATTAAAACACACTCAAATACATGAAAACCAGCAAAATTACAAATCAAAGGGACAAAAAGCAAAACAGCAGCAAAATAAGATTACAGCAAAAAACACAAATGAGTAGGTACAATTAAAACCACAATTCAACAGATACAGCAGTGAAATAACTTCAACAAATTTGGTAGAATAGTCAAAGCCACCATAAACCATTTTAGCAACAAAAATAATTACTTTGGCCATCCATACATTATGACATTAATAAAAGGCCTCAGTAAATAAAAATATCTAAATGACAGAAGACTAGGCCAGAAACAAATTTCTGTGAAAGGATTCCACAGCTGGAGTACTGCTACCAAAAAAACCCCCACTATTTTTGGTGGCCACTTACTTCAGTTTCAGAAGATGAGACACAGAGAGTGGAGTAATGTTACTTTCTTAATGAGTTCAACCTGGAGCCACCCTGGGCTTGCACAGGCACACAGCAGCTCTGAGGAATGGCTTGCACAAAAATGGAGAGGCCAATTGGACTTGGAAAGCTGCAACCAGGAGAGGGACAACGTCTTCCTTTCTCCCAAGTGTTTTTCCCTGTGCAAAAGCAGTGTGTGTAGGGGGATCCTGTTTCTGCTGCCGCATGTGCACACAATACCTTCATGTGCAGCAGCAGAAACAGGAACACCCCCCCCCACACACACACACAGTTTTTGTACAGGGAAAAACGCATGGGAGAAAGTTAGGAGCTTCCCCTCCCCCTAAGGGCCAGCTTTCGGAGCCCATTTAGGCTCTCTTTTTTAATGCAAGCCAGTCCCCATAACTGCTGTGTGTCTGCATGAGCCCAGGTTGGCTCCATGGCAAACTCATGAAGGAAGTAATATTTAAATTAATTTTAATTTCATTTAATTTATTGTATTTATATTACGCTCTCCCTGCTTTCGCAGGCTCAGGGCGGATATATATCACTCTAATATTTAGAGTGACCCTTAAATACTGATCCTGACAGACAGATAAGGTCAGGAATAGGCACTCCTTCAGAACCAGCTAGGGTTAACAACTCCAGGTTAGGGAACCTCTGGAGATCAGTTGTAATTCTGGTAGATCCCCAGGCCCCTGTACTGCCATACAGACAGTACAATTATTTTAAGACTAGTATGATACCTTCTCTATAGCTCAAGCTAGTCAATAATTTGGTGTCAAACACACTGGATTCTTCCTGGCAATATGGAGAATGGGAGAAACATCAGCATGCTTCCTTTTGAGGGATTTAGTGATCCCTTTCTCCCCACCAAGGCCATCTTAGAGGAAACATATGCCGGAAGGATGATCCATATGAGCTTGAGAAGCCTGTGCTCTGTGGCTCTTGAAAGAAGCAGTGCTCCTGGATTGCCTTAGGACAGCACTCATTTTCAGATGCTCTGTGCAGTCATGTGGCAGCCATGGGGAACTGATTCGTTTTTAAAAAGGAGAGCTAAAAGGAGCTTGGAATGGCATCACTGGAGGACAAAGGCTCCTGCTTTCCACCCAACGCTATTTTCTTTCATGAAAACTACATGTGAGAGACTTCACTGATTTTGCAGCTTCACGTGGAAAAATCTGTGAGCAGATTCTCCACATGGAGCAGCAAATCAGCAAAATAACTCCCTGACATCATGTGCTGTTTTCATGCAGAAAAACAGCTTGGGGAAAAGGCAGGAGTGCTTCCTCCCCTCACTGTGCCATTCTGGGTCCCTTCAAGCTATCTCCCCCCCCCTTTTTTTTAAAGAAGCAGTTCCCTGCAGCTTCCAAGGGACTGCACAGAGCAACTTAAAACAAGAGCATTCCCCATGCAGAAACATTTCATTTAGAGCTGCCCTTATAGGCAGCACAGAAGCGACTGGGGTTATAGGAGAATATTAATTCTGGTCCTACTTAAAAAAATTATACCCTGCCTTTAAACTAAACATAGTTATACAAACATAGTTATATTATTATATATAAACATAGTTAATACAATAATTAAGGCCAGCTTAAAAATGCATGATGCAATATATTCCATCAAACAGAAAAGCAACTGAAAGTTGCTGAGTGCCTGGCAGAATGTATTTTTCCTTCCTAAAACTGTAGAAAGATGGTTACAGAATGGTCCATAATAACCTAGAGAATCAAAATTTATGTACTTGTTACACTTAAGATCCTTCAGACCTGTTTTTTAAATTATTTTTTATTTTTTATTTTTGTTCAACTTTTATGCTGCTTCTCTTCAGTTAAGATCTCAAAGTGGTTCACAACCATTACAAAGGTTAAGAACAATACAAAAATACAATAGCTAATAAAATCATAATAAAACAGCCTAATACAAATAATTAAAAACCACTTTAGCCCCAACCCCAGCCTATAAAACCCTCTGAATAACATAAAAATTGAAGGTAGATAAAAATGCACAGCAATTTGTTCTACCTCACAAAAGTATTTTAGATAGCATGACAAAAAAGTTCTGCCTTATACTTTAGGGGAGGTAAGAATACAAAGTGAAGGTCCTTTCCTTTCCTGGTACAGCTCTTTTGGCCATTGCCTTAAGCCTGATCCTATGTTAACAAAGAAACAAACAAAGACCGGAATACTAAAACTCCTATTGCCAATATAGTGATAAAAGAATCTCACTCCAATCACAAACATTTCCTAATTTTAGGATGGATTACTAAAAGGTAAGATGCCAGTGACCTGGTTGTGTATGGGTCCTTATCTTGCGAAAGAAAAGAAAGGCTCAGAGCGGAACCACAAGTGACAAAAGGCACAGGTTGGACACTTGTCAGCTTCCCTCAAGTTTTGATGGGAAATGTAGGCAGCTTGGCGGAATGTTGGACAAGTGACAGTTGAAAAGTCCAGAGAGCCAAGCTGCAAGACTAGGATGCCTACATTTCCCATCAAAACTTGAGGGAAGCTGACAGATGTCCAACCTGTGCCTTTTTTCACTTGTAGTTCTGCTCTCAGATGAATATTTGTGAGCTCATTCTTCTCAAGTATCGGAGTAATCCATCTTTGTCTCTCCTCATTGAAATTTGGGCATTCAATTACTAGGTGAGCCAAGGTTCCTATCTTCCCTGTATTACAGAAACATTTACGTTCTGAAAAGAGAATTTTCAAAAAGCGACCTTTCATTTCTGGAGTTAGTACAGCATTCAATCTAGCAGCCAAGAAAATATCTGAATATCGAGGTATCATCATGGACTTTAAATATGCTGGTAAAGTATCTGGAGGTTCGAGTCCATTATAGGTAAGGGAACATACCCTTCTTGCTCGCTGATTTGTGCTTCTGAAATCTAGCAGCAATAACTGCTTTTTGATCCTTTGGAATGTGGTTTTCTCACTTCTTTCAGAATGTAGTAAAAATTGGAGTAAAGCCTAATCGTTCCAGTTTCTGATCAGTCAGCCCATTTACTCTGGAAGGGATCTTCTCTCAATCTAAAAAGCAGTTTAGATCTGTAGTTAAAAAGGATCTTGATTCGAAGTCTAAATGCATCCAGCCAAGCTAATGATTCTAATGAAGAGATTGCAAATTCTTGACGGATAGCTATACTGGTTACGCCCATTGGTAACCTGGTTATTTTTCTCAAGAATTTTAATAAAAAGGAATCAATAGTCTCAGATATACCTTCGACCCACACTCTGGCACTATAAAATATCATTTGATTAATTTTACCCCAAAGGGTCTTTATAGCTGCTGGGTAATATTTCCCTCCTTCGTGTGAAGGAAACATGTCAAGGCATTTAAATATAGTGTTATCTTGTAGAAGACTGGAACAGATTTTTCCAAGATAGGTCTTGGGAGAATGTAATGCCTAAAAATATAAATGTTGTTACTTGTTCAATGTTGGTATCTGCCATCCTCCTATCCTTTTTCTTCAGGCGGCATCCTCTTGCAAAGACAACTACTTTGGATTTTTCAGCGTTTATAGTTAAGCCTTCATCAGCACAGTAGGAGTTAAAACTAGCCAGCATGTGTTTCAATCCTATCGATGTGCGAGAGAGTAGAGCAGTATCATCAGCATAAATTAAGATTGAGAGATCTTGATTGTTGAGGGTAGGTGCATGGTGGGTAGGTCCTGAAACTGCTTTAACGATATCATTGATGTAAAGATTGAATAATTAGGGGGATAAAAGAGAACCTTGTTGGACACTTTTAGAGGCTGGGATGGGATCTGTAGTCTGGCCTTCAGGGCTACAACTGATTTTCACTTCTGTGTCACAATACAATCTAGTCAACAGCCATAGCTAGCACCTTCTGATCATAGTTTCCTTTAGCTTCTGCCATCATCTAGTTCTAGATGTGCTATCAAATGCAGAGCATAAGTCCGTGAAGGCAATCAATGGGTAGAAAACAAAAAATCGTATCCCATCCTTCCTTCAAGGACAACCTATACTAGATTTCTAGGAGAGTTCTCGTTGAAGAATGAACAAGGTGCAGACTTGAACAATCTCAGAGAGGAACTACAAGTGACAAAAGACACAGGTTGGACACTTGTCAGCTTCCCTCAAGTTTTGATGGGAAATGTAGGCATCCTAGTCTTGCAGCTTGGCTCTCTGACTGCTGTCTAATGGACTTTTCAACTGTCACTTGTCCAACATTCCGCCAAGCTGCCTACATTTCCCATTAAAACTTGAGGGAAGCTGACAAGTGTCCAACCTGTGCCTTTTGTCACTTGTAATTCTGCTCTCAGGTACTCTGCCAGATGCTAGGAACTATGCTATTGTTAATCAAGTATCACCACAACAAATTAGAAGTAACACCAGTATTGTAACATTTGTTTCTGCAGCTATCAAACTTCTAACTTTACCAGTGGTTGAGAATGAAAAAGCACCTTATAGTTTTTTCCAGGTTCATTTTAAATGACTTTTTTTGTTTGTTTGCAAATGCATCCTCTGATATTATTTCATGAAAGAGGAGAATGGTGTAGGGAGAAAGGGATACTTTCTTCCTTTCCTCCCTTGCTGTTTTATGACTCAAAAAAACCATCACCAAGCTGCTTTTACTCTTGCAGGGGAAATTTTACTGGTACACTATTTTTTTTTCCCAGCAGAGATAAAAGTAGCCTAAGTGTGGCTTTTCCCAACAAGAAAATAGCCAGGGATAGCTTGTTCTCTGTTCCCCTGCCTTCAGAGGGGAGGCAAGTGGTAACTAGAGACGGCATTTTCTATGGTGGTACCTTGCCTTTGGAATGTCCTCCCTCTTGCCCAGGACCTACATTTAAGCACCAGGCTAAGAGAAATCTTTTCACCCATGCTTTTAATTAGGGATATTATCTTACCAGCTTTTTAATGGCTGCTCTATTTTATGGAAAGTTTTTACGTCTAATGGCCTGTGTTTTTAATGGCATGTGTATTTAATAGCTTGTGTTTTTAATGGCATGCATTTTTTACTGTGGTTTTTAATTTTGAAGGTATTTCAAACTGGACTCTGAAGAGGCAACATAGAAATATTCCAAACAAACAAGGGAGGAAATGGCAAAAGTACCATGCGTTTCTCATAGCATTCTCTTCCTTAATGAAACAATCCTGGAGGCTGCAATTCCAGGACATACACAAAGAGTAATTTTTAAAAAAATATGGGAGAAACAATAACCTGTAGTTGAGGCCTCTAAAGATGTTTTATTGATTATATTACTCTAGCGTTAGCATCTAGCATAATAGGGTAACGGTAGTCATGCCCTTATTATGCTAGAAAGTACTAAACAGAGTTACATCCTTCTAAACCCATTGAAGTCAATGGTCATAGAAGGGTGTAACTCTATTTAGGATTGTACTGAATGAAATCAGTAAAGGGCCCCAGAAAGTAAGATGTCAACTCTGCTTCAAAGCTTAGAATAGAGGAAAACAGTGGCCCTTTTTTATTGGTCCAGTATGAACAATAGACTATTTATTTACATTATACTGACTTCCTTTCTAGCAATGTATATTTTTGCTGCTGAAAGATCTTAAAGGCACTTTTCCCCTCTACCTTCTGGCTGTCTGTTCTTAGGACATTTCTAGCTTTCAGGTAGGTAGCCATGTTGATCTGCAGTAGATGAGCAAAGTTCAAGTCCAGTAGCACCTAACCTATGAAGTAATCTCTGGATTTTTACTGTACATATTTCAAATATTATTACTTAGAATATTATTTTCTCAAAGGCAAACAAACGTCCATTGAACAAGCCAATTTTTCCAACAACAATAACTACCTGCAACCGTTTTCATCAGATGGCACATGCATGGCTATAAAATGATAAATTCAGAAAGTTGGCTCAGACTCCCCTGCTAATAAATATCCTTAGCAAATTTGCAAAGAAAAAGGTGTTGCTCACATGTGGGAGGTTCTGTTAATTGGTTTTACAAAATATACATGTGTATTCTAATTAAAAAGATAAAATACTCAGAGCGGATTTAAAAATCATCCTTTGAAATGTCTTCATGGGTTAGAGTAGGAGAAGGTCAAAAGTAGAAAAAATTCCCTAGTTTGTTTTATATGAACACTAATGAAGAATATTTTTAAGATTACAACTGATCCTCAAAGTAGTCTACCGGCCCATGTCTCAGATAAAGGTTGCAGAGATAATTAGGAAATATTTTTAATTCTACGCGACTATTTATGGGTAGGGGGAATAGGCAGGAAGCAGATAATATTAAGAATGGAAAGGTTTGGGTTGTCATAAGTGGTATTTTTTCTGTTTTCGACTGATATGTCCATGCTTATTGTGGAACCCAATGTGAATAAACTAAATTGGTAAGACCACCGAAAGACTAGGACATTTCTCAGGTTAGATGATTGCTTCCTATAACAGCTTTGAAAAATGAAGGAAACAAAAGGGAAAAGAGAAGGAGAAATGGTTTCCTTCCATTGCGCATGCATGAGTCTGAATCTTAAGAGTTGCCAGAAGCACAGAAGCATTCTAATCATTGCTTCTTTGCCCATCTGCTAGAGAAGATTCTTATAGGATGCCATGATTGGTAGATTTGTTGCACAGTTCTGACAGATTCTGCTCTGGGCATTCCATACTTCCTATGTGGATTAGAGATAGGCACGAACAGGGGGAAAAATGAACACAATGTTCGTTGTTTGTTGCCATCCATGAACAGGGATTCACGAACATCAACTAACATGACCTGTTCACGAACATGTTCGTAGTTGGAGGTTCGTGGGAGCCAGAATGGCCCCCTTGGGACTTAGCTGAACTTGAGCCGGGAAAGGCATGATCCATGGGTCTCCCCCTTTCATGTCATTTTCTCTTCACAGTGGCAAAAACTGGACTGTCTGCTGGAAGCTACTTTGAGGGGTTACAAGCCAGAAGGCAAGCCAGGAGTTCAGACAGAGTTCAGACAGCCCATGCCTATGTTGCCAGGGGAATTGATTGAAAGGCGCCAGACTGTCTGGCTTTACGAAGAGCTGACAAACGCCATGAAGAGGGCTTGGAATGAACACATGTTCACCGGGAACAGGGCCTCACAAACAGCTTTCTCACGAACAGCAGATTGGGCTGTTCATGGCTTTTTTTTTTTGTTCATATTGCTGTTCGTGCCCATCTCTAATGTGGATTGCCATAGCATAGTGAAAGAGCATAACATGTCCAGAAGGTCTCTGTTTCAGTCTCTAGCATCTCTAGTTAAAGGCTCTTAGGTAGCAAGAGCTGGGAAAGGCCATTCATTGTCCATGAACTCTGGAGGGGAAATTCCGTTCAGCATTGCTAAATAGATGTGCTAATGACTGTATACAATCAGTTCATATATTCAGTGTACTTTTTCATTATACCTGTTATGCTCATCAACCTTGAAATCAGCACCAAATTCAATAATTCTCTTACATCCTGATCCAAAGTAAATTGACTTGGAAATCTATGTTCTGTTGATTTGCTTCCAAGCAATATGTTAGAATTAATGTGTCAGCAACAGTCTTGGGAAAGTAAATAGTAAATTTCAAGGATGTTTCAATAAACAATGTAATAGGGTCTATACCAGCAGAAATACAATATAAAGTAGAAGGAATGCTGAAACAGAGCCTAAGCAATCCTGACATATTAAACAACATAAAACTACTCAACAGGATCACACTTAAAGCAACAGATAGCACATAGTAGCGCATAATAGTAAAGTCTATGGTCCCAATCTCGTTGCTGATGGATCTCTTTGAGACTATTTCTTTACAGTACAGCCCTCCTATTTGAATTTTAAAAAACCCTCATGAAAAATTCAGTTTTGCGTCTTTTGCAGAAAGCCAAAAGAGAGTGGGAGCTTTCCTGACCTCCTCAGGTAGGCTGTTTCATAAGGTAGGTGCCATCATAGAGAATGCACATGTAGGGGCAGTACCTTCATCCCAGTCTTCCAAAGCTTTTCTAGAAAATATCAAGCACAACATAGATGTGAAGGCAAATGAGAGAACTCAATTAATGCTCATTAAGATATTCAATGCCAAAATGTTTCTTGCTTTAAAGACATAAAGGGAGAGCTTTGTTTTCAATATGAAAACCAAAAGTAATTAAATCAGTAATGCCACAACCAGGAAAAGAGGTTGATGATCTTGGCACAGATGTTAAATCCTTAATTGAAGGCCAAGACATCTTTTGTTTACCATTAAAACAGAAGATTAGAAGAAAAGTCTGTTTTCCTTCATAGTCCTGCAATATTACTGAGCAGCGTATTATAAAGGAAAGTTTTACTGTACTCCTTTCATAAATGACCCTAGAGTTATGAAACTGGCAAAATGAACTGTATATTTCCATCAAGGAATATCTTCAGCAAGATTTTCAAAATTATGAATTGTGAAGTTATAAATTTACTTCATTTTACCCTACTTTACTCCCTAATGGGAAACCAAAGGGGCTTACAACATCCCCCCTTCTCCATTTTATCCTCACAACAGCCCTATAAAGTAGGTAAGGCTGAGAGTGTATGCCTGGTGCAAGGTCACCCTCCAAGCTTCTATGACAGATATTTGAACTTGGGTCCAGGGCAAGTCCCAGGTTTTGGGGGCCCCACCAGAAGCCATGGGCTCCGGCATCTGCCCCACCTCGTCATATGCTGATGCCTGCCCTGCCTAGGTCTCACAATCCCAGTCCCAGTACTCCAACCACGACACCACACTGGCTGTTAAAATACGTTATAACCCATGGCACTTACAAGCTAAAAGAGGGTTCAAATGCTGGATTTCATCTGGACTGTGGTAACAGTCCTGCCTGGCACTGGGCTTATCTTTGTAAATGTATAAAGAATTACTTGCGTGAAATGCCCCAGTGCTAAATTTTTCTTGACCTATGTATAGCTGTCACAAGCAGATGAAGGATTCTATCTAGCCTTAGATGGATGGGGAAAATTTGATGTGGGAGTGCTTGCAAAGGAGTTCTTTCACATGTTTCATCTGAGGCAATTCAGACCCAACAGCATGAAAAGCTGGATCCCTCCCTCCTCTATTTATCACACATCTCTGTTATTTTGATAATGAATGCCATTTGGCATCTGTGATCCCATTTGCTTTTCTACTGAATCTCCTCTTATTGATGGCCCTTGATTGTTTCCTTGCACAAACAGAAGCAGATTTGATCATATAATTAAAAGCTTTATTTATTTATTTATTTATTTATTTATTTA
This sequence comes from Eublepharis macularius, assembly GCF_028583425.1. Classification (NCBI taxonomy): domain Eukaryota; kingdom Metazoa; phylum Chordata; class Lepidosauria; order Squamata; family Eublepharidae; genus Eublepharis; species Eublepharis macularius. The sequence goes on from NC_072798.1 coordinate 51,085,111, forward strand.
TTTATTTATTTATTTATTTATTTATTTATTTATTTATTTATTTATTTATTTATTTGTATCCCATGTTTCTCCCAATGGGGACTCAAAGTGGCTTTAACCCCCCCCCCCCCATTTTATCTACACAACAACCCTGTGAGGCAGGTTAGGTTGAGAGTCTGTGACTGGATTAAGGCCACCCTACAAACTTCCATGCAAAGTATGTTTAAGCTAGAAAATGCATCATTCCAGATGATCTTATTCATGGAGTTTTCCACTTCATATTATGAAGAAAGGAATGGGAGATATTCAAGCAGATGGTAAAGATTGTCTTTTAAAGTGTGCAAAAGAAAAGATGTCTACTGAGATAGCTTCAGAGTGTGCTGAGGGTAGGTAATTTAAGGCCTCCTAAATCACTTATTGCCAGAACTCAAGGTCAGGTTTAATGTAGGGGACAGCAAGTTGTCTTTAAAAAGTTTCAGATATTGTCTGGCATGGAAAATAATTTTTGATGTTATCAGGAGAGTAGCTGTTGTATCAACAACAACAAATAAGAGGCTTGTTGCAGTTTTTTAAAAAAGAAATATACCAGTTTGGTGTAGTGGTTAAGAGCGCAGGACTCCAGTCTGGAGAACCAGGTTTGATGCCTCACTCCTCCACTTGAAGCTAGCTAGGTGACCTTGGGTCAGTCACAGCTCTCTCAGAGCTCTTTTAGCCCCACCCACTTCACAGGGTGTTTTGTTGTGAGGATAATAATTACATACTTTATAAACTGCTCTGAGTGTGTGTTAAGTCATCCTGAAGGGCGGTATATAAATCAAATGTTATTATTTGTTGCTATATAAATTAATAAAGCATTTTTAAGCATATAAATTTCAGGGTCATTATTTATTTATTTAAAACTCCGCTGCCTTTCCACACAAGGTGGTAAAAGATCAAAACAAAGTTTAAAATACAGATAAAATGTAGTGTGTTTAAAACAAATAATACATACCAACAGATAAGCAGCAGAGAGACACACAAACAGAGAAGAAGGCTAATAAGAGTTAGTGAAGGAACGCCAAGCAAAACATTTAAGTCTTCACCCCTGGCAGAAGATGATAATCCCCGGTGAGGGAGTTCCAAGTTTTGACACCATGATTGAGAAGGTCCTTTCTTCGGTTGCTTCCCCTTTAGACTCAGATGGCAAGGACACCCCTTTTATATTTCTCTCCCTTATTTCTTATCTCACAGTTGAGCTGGTGCTGTGTAGTGGTTAAGGTGTTGGGCTGAGACTGGGGGGGCTTCGCTGTAATCCCAAATTGGGCTGGATGCTGCTTCGCAGCCTAACCCCTTTACAGGGTAGTTGGGAGGATACAGTTTCTGGAAAAGTAAGAAAAAGAAAGAAGTATTTTTAAAAGTTACTTGTTTCCTTTAGTTTCCAGGGGGTAGCCATGTTGGTCTGTAGTAGAAGAGCAAGATTCAGGTCCAGTAGCACCTTAAAGACCAACCAGATTTCTAGAGCATGAAGTCTTTGAGAGTCACCATGAAGGGACCTCTGACTCTTGAAAACTCACACCCTGGAAATCTAGTTGATCTTTAAGGTGCTACTGGCCCTGGATCTTGTTTGCTTTAGCATACTTACTTGGTGCCTATCCAAATAAATGCCCTCTTTGTAAACTACCTGAGAAAGAGACAAATTATAAATGTTACATCTCTCTTTGAAGTTTGTCATTAATGCTTCTCAGAGATTTTATTATACAGCCTAGTTAGCCTTGAGGGGGCTTTGTAGCTGTCCAGAGATGACCCCTCTGCCACCCCCAGACTTACGCTATCCAGCTGAGAGTGACAGAGAAGAAGCAGGAGCTGGCAAGCAAGCAGTCAAGCAAACTGGGAATTCAGAGAGACTGGCACATTGATATAACATTAGGATGATAGCCAATTGCTAATTAAAACAAAAATCCCCCCTGTAATAGTGGGGATGAAATGGCTATTGTGGTGACAGCAGAAGGGAAAGTGGCTGTCATGTGGGCAGGATTGGAAAAAACCAAACTTTCTTAGCCACACAGCAGCCATCCAGGTCTTGTTGTCATCTTTCTCAAAACTTTGTGGCAAAGCAGGTTTAGGAAAGAACCAAGAAAAGACAGAAAAACCCTGTGAGGTGCACCACAATGCTATGGGGAATTGGAGGAAAAACACTTCCCAACAGCAACAGGTAAATAACCTATGTTGAAATAGCCTTTGACACAGCTGACTCTTACACTAATGGGGGGGGGGGATCTCCTTGTGAGATGGGGAAATTCAAGAAGCATTCAAGGAGATGCAGTGAGAGGGGATAACTTAGGGATCTCCACCAATGTATACCAAGATTGTTCCCATAGAGAACACTCAAATAAACAGGCAGATGTTCTAATGGAACGGCTTCTTTTATTAACAGAGATATAAAAGGCAACTTACACACAGAGCTGGCTAAGAAAACAGTGAGGAAAAGGGGAGAGCTATGTAGGGTAGGGTAATATTTACTAGCCCTGGAGAGGAGGAAGATCCGTAGAAACAGCAGCAGAATGACCAGTACTTCACAGACGAGAAGGGAGGGTTCAGACATAATCTAATGGTGCAAGGATGGTTCCCAGAACACACACACACTGCACATGGCGGAGGGCAGCCCAGTTATAGAACAAAATGTGCCCTGGGGCAGACCAACATCTCTCTGCCCCCAAAACAATGCCTTGATGGCTGTCTCCAGAGGTGGACAATGGAGTTGGGAGAGGCTTCCTAAGGTGGATTATAAGTGTGAAAAGTACTCGATGATCCTGCTATTATCAGATTTGAAGAGCTGTCAGGTCCCTGAATAGCTCTGATTAGGAAAGTGGGTGAGGGAAGTGTGGAAGGGAGTGAATGAGATAAAGTCAGGAGCTTCTTAGAACACCTCATTGTTTCACTTAAGTGCTTCTCCAGGGGATGCAGGGCAGCTAGTCAATCTGACACAGCTTCTGGTCATTTTCCAACTCCAGATGTGGTTGGCATTTGTTCTGCCTTGCCAGGCAGTGTTTTGGGCTTAAGGCACATGAGGAAAGGGGGTTTATAATGTTCCATATTCATAAACTGTTTGCAGTGTGAGGAAGTGCTAACAGAACATTTGTGTTGATTAGTACTCCCTTTTCACTTCTTTTCACCATTGATTCTTCCTTTGGCCTCAAAGGCCTCATTTGCCTATTCTTTCTTTTCTCCTTATGTAAAGGTAAAAGTAGTCCCCTGTGCAAGCACCGAGTCATTACTGACCCATGGGGGACGTTGCATTATGACGTTTCCTTGGCAGACTTGTTACGGGGTGGCTTGCCATTACAGATGGGCACGAACAGAAAAACAAACAAACATGATGTTCGTTGTTCATTGCCATCCACGAACAGGGACTCATGAACACTTATGAGCATGACCTGTTCACGAACATGTTCGTGGTTGGATGTTCGTGGGGGCCAGCAGGCTCTCCTCCAGCCATCATCCAAGTTTGGTCAAGTTCCCTACTGCACCACTCCCAGAAACCTGACCTGAGCAGGCACCAGGAAAGGTACCAATAATAAATAATAGCTTGGCCACAGAGCCTGGCAGCAGCCCTGGAACCTGAAGGGATAGATCCATATCCCACCACACACAAAGAAAATTCAAGCTCCAATGCACTCTCCCTGTCTATCAAAATGCCAACAGCAGCTGTCTCTCCCTCTCCACTGTCTGCAAAGACTAGCCAGCGTTGGGAGCTCCCCCTCCCCCATGGTGTTTGCTTTCTTGTAACAAATTGGGAGCTCCACACTTCAAAGGAAGACCTGCCTATCAAGCTAAATTGGGCTTAGATTGGGGTTTCCAGGGCAACAGCAGGAGATTGGACAGAGTTCAAACAATCTCTGCCTAAGTTGCCAAGGGAATTGATTGCAGGTGCCAGACTGTCTGGCTTGACCACCTATTCGTTTAGAGTGGGGTCTCATGAACAGCTTGTTCGTGAACAGCAGATTGGGCTGCTCGTGGCTTTTTTTTTGTTCGTACTGCCTTCCTCAGTCAATTACCCCCAGGAAACTGGGTACTCTTTTTACCAACCTCGGAAGGATGGAAGTCAACCTTGAGCCTGGCTTCCTGATCCCGGCTTCCACCAGGATCAAACTCAGGTCGTGAGCAGAGCTTGGGCTGCGGTACTGCAGCTTACCACTCTGCGCCATGGGGCTCCTTAGCTCTTTTCTGCTTATATCACCGCAATAAACTGAACTAGAGAATTCCTTTTTTGAAAATAAAAGTTGAGCAGTCAGGGCTAAAATACACAAAACATTGCTTTTCTGCAGTCGCACAGCAACTGCGAAAAAAATATTTTAAATGTCTGAGGGGCCTGAATTCTTCTTGGGAGTGTGGAGGGAGAGGAATCCTGCCCCCCCATGCCATTTTACCAAGCTGAAATCACCCAGGGGGAAGTTATTTGCCATGCTTTGGGGCAGCATTTTCAGTATTGCATGCATGGTTTACTAAGTGGAACCTACCCACCCACTTTTCTGAGCCCTGATTATCCTGTAAATTTGAGCACTGGTCTTTTTTTTCCTTTGAAGAGATAATAATGGAGTGAGATGATACAAAGATAGCTTCATCTCATTAAGTTTTACCCTCAAGTCACAAACAAAAAGGGAAGGGTGGGAGACATGACTATTGCAAACAGCAAGCAAGATCAGCATCACTTTAAATATTTACCACATAAAAATAAAAGGCATAAAGGGGGTGATGCTACTCTTTCAGACATTCTCATGACTAGAGATGAGATTGTGCTTCCAAGCTTGACTCAGCTTCTTTTTTTCAAGGCTCTTTTATGATTCAGAGACATAAACCATTTGCTGAAAAGAATAAATAATATTGCAACATCAGACCTATTAATTACATTCACATTAAGAATACTAACCTGATACACCTTCAGGATTAACTTCATCCTTGGGTGTGCAATGGAAAGACTATTCAAATGAACAGAGAGTCCATATTCCCTGAGCAAACAAAATGGTTGAGAATACCTATAGGAATATACAGGCATTTCCAGAATTCGAAGATATTCTGAAAACAGATGCTGGAAAAAAATGGGGCAGGAGGGAAGGATTCCAAAAGAATAAGCATTTGAATAGGTCAGCAGGGTTGGCGACTGGCAGGAAGAGCAGCAGCGTCCAGTCAGCTGAAGGGGCACTGGAGGTTCAAGACTCTGTTGACACTGAACAAGCTTGGGTGGATGAAGTCGGGCCTGTTGTGTTAGCTATAGAACTGGCTGTGACTGAGCACGTCGAGGATGCTGGTAAGATTACGTCCACACAATAGAATTACATATGGCCTTGGGGGCCTGGGCCTCAAGTCACTGCCTCTGCACTGACTGGTCATGTACAGGTGCCAAGTTCACAGGCTGGCTCATCTCAAGCCTGGCCTTGGGGGCCTGGGCCTCAAGTCACTGCCTCTGCACTGACTGGTCAGGTACAGGTGCCAAGTTGACAGGCTGGCTCATCTCAAGCATGGCCTTGAAGGCCTGGGCCTCAAGTCACTGCCTCCGCACTGACTGGTCAGGTACAGGTGCCAAGTTCACAGGCTGGCTCATCTCAAGCCGTGGCCATGGCTACTGCTGCTTCACCTTGGGGCCAGTCTAATTTATGGGGGCAATTTGGGGTTAATCCCCCAACCCCATATAGCCAAGCATTTGGTGCTCCATTTGGATGGTATGCAGGTGTTAATCAGGGGACAGCGAGGCAGTCGGCTGTGTGGCAGAATTGTCTGCCTGGTTATTGGAACCTCCAGCAGGGTGCAATTGGATATGGTTTGGTCCCATACAGTGCGTTACCCTTTGGTGACACAGCAGTCCCCCTTGGGGACCATTTGACACAGGCCACAAGGGATAAAATCCTGTGGGGCGAATATGTTGATGTCTTTACCCTTCTCTTCAGGGAACTGGAGAAGAAGGATAAAGAGGATCTGGATGAGAGAGACAAGGACAAGCTTAAGCGCAGGAAGGTGGATAGGAACTGGTCCAATTGGCTACCAGGGATGTTTATCTACGCGGGGGTCATTGCTTGGGCACAGCCCTGATGGGCGGCCCCCCTTTTTTAATATATGGACATTATTTATAAGGGCTACATGGATTTCTCAGGTGCAGCTTGGCTGCAATATGATGAGGAATTCCGTATGAGGGCAGCCATCAATCCAGCTATGCCCTGGGACCGTATTCACCAGCAGTTGTGTTCCCTGCAAAACCTAACTTAGGGGATCACCCCCCACCAGCTCCCGCACCACTGAGGGGCAGGCAGTTCAACCCCGGCTGCTCTGCTGGGAGTACGGTTCTCAGGGGGTTTGTTCACAGAAATCTTGTTCTTTCTGACACCAGTGTCCATTCTGTGGTGTCACCCATCCATTCACAGCTTGGCCTAGGCGACCCAAAAAAGGGGGTAGGCATGGTGGAGGGGGGGGGGGGTTCCCAGCAGACTTTTAACAAAGAGTCCCAGTCCAATAAGACTGAAGGTCCTTAGAAGGTTGCTGGAACCTTATCCCAGGCAACAAGATGCATTATTTTTGTTTCAAGGTTTTCAATTTGGTTTTAGAATTCCATTTCAGGGTATAAGGGCTCCATTCATGTCATCGAACCTAAAGTCTGTCGTTGGCATGGAATGGGTTGTGCTCGCTAAAATCGCCAAGGAACGTGTGGAGGGCTGGGTCTTAGGTCCCTTCTTCGCTTCCCCAGTCCCTTGTTTGTGGGTTTCTCCCCTGGGTGTTGTTCCTAAGAAGGCAGCTGGTGAGTTCTGTTTGATCCACCATCTGTCATACCCCAGAGGCAGCTTTGTGAATGATGCCATTCTGAAGCATTTATGTTCAGTGCGCTACACTTCCTTTGATCAGGCGGTCAGGGTCGTGCGGCGATGCAGCATGGGTGCTGAGATGGCCAAATGTGACATTAAGTCGGCATTTTGCCTTCTTCCTGTTCATCCTGAGGATTTTGAACTGCTGGGATTTGCATTTGAGGGTCAGTATTATATGGATAGGGCACTCCCTATGGGCTGCTCTATTTCCTGTGCTGCCTTTGAACGATTCAGCTCTTTCCCTGAGTGGGCATTGAGGTACTGGCTATGATGCCGCAATACTGTCCACTATTTAGATGATTTTCTTTTCATGGGGCCTGTGGGGATGGGGCAGTGAGCCCGCCTCTTGGCTGGCTTCGTCAGCCTAGCAGAGGAACTGGGTGTCCCCTTGGTGCACAAAAAGACAGAGGGTCCAGCTTCTGTGCTGACCTTTCTGGGCATTGAGTTGGACATCAGGCGGCAAACCTCATGCTTGCCATTAGAGAAACTGAGTGACCTATGCGCTCAGCTTGCCTCATTCAGAGGGAAACGTAAGGTTTCCCTCTTGGAGCTTCAGCAATTGCTGGGGCATCTGAACTCTGCATGCCGGGTGGTGGCACTGGGAAGGGTGTTTCTTAGATGCCTGTGTGATGCTATGAGTAACATCCGTTTGCCGCATCATAGAATACAGATTATTAGGGGTATGCGGGCTGATATTCAAGTTTGGGAAGAATTTTTGAGCTCTTTTAACAGTGTTACTTTTTGGAGAAAGGAGTTATTGCTTGAAGTGGAGCTTCAAGTCACATCAGATGCCTCAGGGGCTACTGGTTTTGGTGTATATTTTCATGGGCATTGGTGTGCGGAGCAGTAGCCAGCCGATTGGGCAGCTCGAGGGCTTACCAGGGACCTTACGTTTTTAGAGTTCTTTCCCATCCTTGTAGTGGTTTGCTTGTGGGGGAGGGACCTTGCTAACCACTCCGTACACTTTTGGTGTGACAATATGGCAGTGGTGCAAGTTGTTAACTCCCTTACATCCAGGTTGTGCAGGGTTATGAGGTTGGTCAGGGTTTTTACCTTCCAGTGCTTACGACTGAATATACTGTTTTTGGCAAAGCACGTTCCTGGGGTGAACAACTATGTTGCAGATGCTTTGTCTCGCTTTCAGATGGAACAATTTTGTCAGCTTGCCCCCAAGGCCGACTTGCTGTCGGCTTGGATGCCGCAGTTTCTATGGCAGATTGGAGAACAGAGGCATGCAGGGCAATCCAGTCAGCAATTGCTCCCAGCACCCAGAGGGCTTATGACCATGTGGTGCATCAGTTCGCCGCCTTTAGGCAGGAGGCAGGACTGCAGCAGGTATAGCCTATTCTGGCAGTGTACCTTATGCAGTTCTGTGTGGACCATAAAGGTAAGGGACTAGCAGTTAAGTCAATTCGGAGCCAGCTGGCAGCATTAGCTTTTGCCAGTAAAGCTTGGGGTCTGTTGGAAGCCACTGGGGACTTGTGTGTGAAGAAAATGCTTGAGGGTTGGTCTCGGGAGATGGGGGCCCAGCAGGACAATAGACAGCCCATTTCTTCTTCTCCGTGGCTTGAGTTCTGTTTGGGGGGAGGTCTGCCACTCATGATTTGAGGCGCTTCTCTTTCATGCAGCAGCTTTAAGGGCATTTTTGGAGCTCTGAGGGTGAGCAAGTTGGTCTCTCTTTCCAGCAGGGATGTGTCAGGGAGAGCCTTGATGCTCAGGATCTTAAATTTAAGGGGGAGGTGGCCACACTCAGGGTTCGCCACTCCAAAACAGATCAAAAGTATCAAGGGACTGACATAACATTGGGCCTTTGTGCAGATCCAGAGTTATGTCCGGTTCACGCCCTACGTCAGTATGTACAAGCCCGGGGAGAGACACCGGGGATCCTTATTTGTCATAGTAATCGTGCGCCCCTTAAAAAATACCAATTTTGGGCTGTGACAGGAAGGACACTTGCCAAATTAGGTTTGGCAGGTGTCAGATTCACGACCCATTCCTTTCGGATTGGTGCTGCCTCTACAGCGGCGGCCATGGGTTACCCGGGACCCGTCATCCAGAAGGTCGGGCATTGGCAATCTTCTGTGTACTGTTCATACATTCGCCCCTTACCATCGTTGAACATTTTTTAATGCTGTTCTCTTTGCAGGTGCTGTGTCTCACCGCGGGAGGCTGCGGATCCTCATCTGCGGGCACAGCATGGTGTTCTGGGCAGCCCACCAAGCCAAGAGGATGCAAATTGAGTCCCAACTTGGTCTCAGTGAGTGGGCCACAGTGGAGTGGCAGGGTCGACATGGCCTTAGATGGCCAGGGCTAATGCCACTACTGTTTAAGGAGAGGATGGGTCCTCCTCCTCATATTTTGGTTATTCACCTCGGTGGCAATGACCTTGATTTGGTAAAGGGCAAGGCCATTTCATTGCAGGCACAGGCAGACTTGCAGCTGATAGGTAGGCTCTGGCCTGGTGTTCTGATTGTGTGGTCGACAATTCTGCCATGTCGTAAGTGGCGTGAGGGCCTGTATGCTCGAGGTATGAATGAGGCTAGGCACAGAGCTAATAGTGCTCTCTTAAAAGCCCTGGGGGATGGGCTTGGGATCTGCCTCACCCAAGAAATTGTGCCGCAGCCGCCCACCTATACAGGGGTGATGGCGTTCACTTTTCTGTAGCAGGGAATGACATATTTCTGGATGATTTATGGCAAGGGCTCAGGTTGGCCATAAGCCACCTGTGGGATGCAGGGGCCTAAGCAGAGGTTTGGCCCTGCCCATGGCAGGATAGCATTGGGAAAAGGGAGCGGGCCGGCGAGCACCCTTGGCATATCCCCACTAGGGGGATTGGCGTCTATCAGGATCAGCTGGTGGGCTTCATGGTGACCAGCTGAGAGGGCAGACTGCCACTGAGACCCCCAGTACAAGTCTTTCCCTCGGGCTTTATGACGGAGTGGTTGAAGCTTCAATGGGGGAACCATTTGCCTGGCCGGCCGGGTTGCGCTCATACGTATGGATGGCTCGCACCCGGGGCAGCGGGGCTTGCCCAGACAGGTCAAGACGGCAGTCCTGGCACGGACACCAGGCTTGACCTGTACCGCAGTTAGATCCCTTGCCATATTGACAGTATGTTAATTGTTTAATAAAAGTGGCCCTTTAATACCCAAATGCCTTGTGTTTGCCTCTTTATTCCGGACTGGGTGGGCAATAAGCATTTGAATAGGTGACCTAATAATTGTTTGTTTGTTTGTTTACCCTGTCTTTATTTCCCATGGAGACCCAAAGCTACTTATTTGACTCCTCCAAATAATTTTGAATTCTAAAGTGCCATTTCTAGCAAATTCCTTGCCTTTGTCAGCTATGTATTTTCTGTCCTGGATTACAATTGTAGTTTGGTCTATACCAAAACGGTCTTTGAAATATCAACCACTGGCATAATTTGTGGATTGGGGTGCTATTAAATGTTTAAAATGGGTTGAATCTCACTGCACCAATCAATTTCTTAATCCTATAATGGAAGTAACATATAACAGCTTTATCATGGGCAAAATGCAGGGAAACTGTCATTTAGGCTGGGAAAAAGAAACTCGCTGCTAGTGTCACAGTGATCTTGACTATCATTCTTATCTTCAAACAATGCTGAACTCCTTCCAGAAAGTACAATGCAAAATGTCAGGCTTTGGATGACAGAATATACCAGACAGATCCCTGGTTCTTTATAGCAAGACACAGGTCCTTGGTTAAATGACTTTTATTTAGAAATCAGATCTTTTCCATATTCAAGTCCAAATGTCTACTTAGGAGTAAGGTAAGCAACTAAGTAGTTCTAGTAGAAGTTTGACAAGAATGGCAACATGGGAAAAACACATCTTTTTTCTACCCAACTTTCCTTCCCCCTCCCAATGTCCAAACAATTCATTGTCGTTCTTTTCTGTGTGAGAACATTTTGCATATTTGTGCTATCATGCCACAAAGAGGGAAGACACATCATAGTCCAGAGGAAAAGTTCAAAGTTGTAAACAGACAGCCACCTGTGAACATTTGAGAATCCACTATAATACTAGCAACAAGAAATTGAGTTACACCAGGCAGTAGAACTGGCAGTAGAACATAAGTGAGTTACAACTGGTGTTGCCAAGTAGGCCCCCTCCCCTGCTTTAAAGCCTGCTATGAACTGTGTTAAAGTTTCCTGCATCACTGTTTCACTGCTGCTACACAAAGATTGCTTTGCACGTGTGCGCCCTGATACACGTGTCAGTTTCCTGCCTGCGTGTCAATTACCCTGCTGCTGTAATAGACTGTGTAGTTTACTGACTCCATGTTTGGATAACTGCACAAAGGACTCTTTCCCTGGGCCACTCTGCCCTGACCTATATCTGGATTTCCAGTGTGTGTTTGGACTTTATTACAAGTGTGCCCCGTGCCTGCACTGCCATCTACCACGGACCGTGCCTGTTCCCTGCTTTGGACTGTGTTTTAAGTGTTGTTCCCCCTGCCTCCATGGAAGCCTGCCTCATATGGGCCCAAGCCGCTGCTAGCAGCCGGGCGCCTGCCGGGGAAACCTCCAGCGAGCCTGGCTAGGCGCTCCCTGGTCAGTTCCCGCCTGGAGCCTCCCGCGAGCCGGTCCCCGAGCTTGCCCTCGCTACCGGGCAGCCTGCAATCCAGTCCCAGCTATGCCCAGCCGGCATCCATGTTCTCAGGCAGCCAGAAGACCCTGGGAAGAAGACTGCTTTGAGAAGCCATTTCGGCGAAGCGGGCACACCACGTCCGCAGCGAGAGCCCCTCGCCCCGCTCTGCATATCTTAGGAGCCGCCCCGGAGAAGAACTAAGTGCTGACCATCCCAAGCACTTAGAGAATGCATCTCAAAGAAACCTCCGCATTCCAGAAGCTGATGACATCAGGACAAGCCCTGTCCGCTGGAACATCCTTTCAGCCCACTTGGATTTCCCCCTCCCTCTTTTGTCCCCTCTTCCTGAGGTGTCACTTATCACAATCTGATTACTAAAGTGGCCCATCTAAGCCATTCAGTAGCCCATTAGACCCTTTGTTTTAATCTGTGAGAACCACCAAGTACAGCACCAGCCCCAGGGTACGTTTTGGGGTATTTAAGCTGGTCTCCCAGACCACTCGGGGCCTCGGCCATTCCCTATCCAGACTTCCTTGCTGTCCGTCTGTGGTTCCAGTGCTGGCATTGGACCACCACCCTCGCTGCTGTGTCTCTGCTTCGCTCCAGGATTGTGAGTATTTCCCTTATCATCGTTGGGAACCCGCTAATGCGAACGTCTCTGTATTTCCTACTCTGTATTTCCTAGATCTTGTGTGTTCCTTGTATGATGGTGCAAGTTAGGCTTACGCCACACCAAATACACGTGCTTGGAACTTATTTGTTGTCTGCCTCTTTTTCACTAGAGTGTCTGGGATCGGGACCTCCGTAAACATAGGTTATGATCCGCGCTTAATATTTAGTTACAGACTGCTATAGCTAATTCCCCATTATAATAAAGAGCAGTTCTGGTAACACTGGCATTAACTGACACCTAAGCATATAAGCATCAGAATTAATATTGGCATGGATGAATGGGTACAGTCAAACAGGACACAAATCTGGTCAGATTTATTTATTTCTTCACAAAGGAGACTCAAAGAGGTTTACATCATTTGTCTCTCCTCCATTTTCTCTCTCCAATAACCCTGTGAGGCAGGTTAGACTGAGAGAATGTAAGTGGCTAGCAGCGGCGTACCATGGGCAGGGCCACAGGGGCAGTTGCCCTGGGCGCAAAATTTTTAGGGGCACAAAATTTCAAAAGAAAAAAAGTAGTTCTAATAAATAATAATAATAATAATAATAATAATAATAATAATAAATAAATAAATAAATAATAGCATGCCCTCCAACGTTCAAACATTCAGCACAGCAGATGCTCCCAGCCTGCTCACTGGTGGCAGGAGAGCCATGGTGGCACACTGCCCACCTGGGGACACTCTCAACCCACTTGCCGGTGACGGGAGAGCCGTAATGGTGCATTGCCTGCTCAGGGTGCCCCTTGCCACTGGTGCTGGGGAGAGAAGGAGCTCTGGCTCCAAGAGCCAGACCCTGTGCTGTTTCCAGCTCCTTTGGCTCTTGCCTGAAGAAGAGAGGCTTCCCGGGGTGTGGAGCCAAGCCGCCGCCCCCCACTCTTTGCTCCCTTCACAGCTGAGGCTTGACAAGGCAGCGGCTCCACTTCCTCCACCACTGCCTTGGCTCTCCTCACACATACAAAGGAATCTGAGGAGGGGAGCAGCAGCACTGCTTGCCATGCCTGGCTGCCAAGCCAGGAAATGACTAGTATGTGGCCTTGTAGCAGTTAGGGAAAGTTTTCTTTTGTGTAGGCCTAAAACTACCACCCTCCACAAGGTAGGAGGTTCTGTCTCACAAGTAAAGGCCCTGTTTTTATTTGCTTTGTACAAAAGAATCTGTGGCCTTTATTTTACTTTTCTGAGTCAAAAAAGCATGAAGTGGGGCAGAGAGGGTGGGAAGAGGGCATGACTGATGTTACAAATACAGTATTTTCTAAGTCCCCCGGAGAAGCCACAATATAAGCCATGCAAAAGGGATGTGTACAAATAAAGTACTGCTCTTTAAAAAAAGGTTTAGATTAGAACCATAAGGAAAAAAATATTTCCCTGAGTATCTAACAGCAGATAGCTCAGGCTGTAATCACTGGTTTTACCTTTTGCATGCTTTAATTTAGGCTTTTGCTGAACTTCAAATCAATTACTCTCTGGCTGCTCATGGGAAGCAAAAAACACTTTTATGTGTGCAAAGGTGTGTGTGTATGTGCATATGCGTGCGTGTGTGCGTGCATAATTTCCCCCAAGAGTTAAGCCCCTCCCCAGTAATGCACTGTGTACCTCCACTGGGTCTCTTACCCTCAAGAGCAGTTTTTCTGGGCTGCAGCAGTGGGGTTGGAAAATCCCCTGTGTGCACTCTGTATGCATACCCTTTGCACCCAGCTTTATACAGTCATTCATTTTGCATATTATTCAGTATTTTACAAGGATACATATTTTCATTGACCTTTAGTAAATGAAGTTTTGAAAATCAACATTGATAATTTGTGGAACTGTGTGTGACTGCTCAGCAAGAAATCTCAGAAAGTTTCTAGTGGTTCCTTGAGCTATCCTTTGCAATTTTGTTGACATCAGACACATACTGCCCCTGCTCTTGATAGATTTTTATTTGCAAATAAAGATTTTAAGCATTAAATTTATTTAAGAATATTTATTTTTAAATATAATTTTTTAAACATATATTGTTTAATTTTTTAAAGATATATTGTTAACATAAAAAATTGAACTAAAATATTACTTTGGTTAAAGTGGGCAGCTGCTTAATCAGGCCAAATTACCAAGACCCGATGTGCCCCAATTAAGTGGAATCCACTGTATTTTTTATTTTTTAATGGTTTAAACATTTAAGAAAGTGAAGAAATGGTTATACAATGAAGGGGCAGAGTGATAAAAAGTAAAAATGTAAAAAATCGATTTTTCACAGAATACTACACATCTACACATGCCATGTCAGCCATCAGCCATGATGTCAAACAAAAATAATCAGGTGTACAAGGCAAGAAGAGGAGGAAAACAGAGGAGCAACAAGCTGCTCTATCCAAAATGTACTTGGCATTAGTGGGTAAATAGTTTAAATTATGGGATGAACATATTAATATTCGATTGTGGGCATTCTCCACTTGACAAACAGCGGGAGTTGTATACCTGATTATATGTGGCTGTGGCAAGTTGTACTTAGGGAATACCATTAGACCACTCCATGTGCGGATCCTAGAACATATGTCTAGGATCAGAAATTGCACTTTGGAAGCCCCACTAGTAGATCATTTCTCCGAATATCATCAGAGAGAGAATGACTTCACTGTCTTGCACGTCGCAAATAAGGGCTCTCCCCAGCAGATAGCCAGAGAGCTGGCACAGAAAGAGGCATTTTGGATATACTTATTGAACTGTATGAGACCAGCGACGCTGAATAATGAATTTAATTTGACTTGTTTTTTGTAAGTGTGCAATATTCCCCTTCTCATTTGCCCAAGGGTACTGTGTCTTTAATTCTGTCCCTATATAGCCTTAATTGGGGCGGGAACCTCTGCGCACAGCTGACAAACGTGGTGTGCCGACGTAGACACACAAGAGAATTCATGTGTTTGTGTAGGTGAGTTGCTTTATGTATTTAAATGAAGGGCTTTAATGTAGACATTCAAAAGAAGGAAATATTTGAATTTGTATTTTTCTTGTTTTGATTCATATTTTAGATGCCCAGTGGATTCTATGTACGACCCTTGAGGAAGTTATTCCATGAAACAAGCAGCAAAGTAGCTGGCCCCTTGTCAGGTCGTGGGGGCCCCTTGCACGTTGGTTCCACTTGGAAAGAGAAAGCATTCAAGAGATTAATATTCATCTGTCATGACTTATCTGTGACTTATGGCATTTCTCTTCACATATTTATCTTCTGCGCACCTGCCAGGA
Source organism: Eublepharis macularius (assembly GCF_028583425.1). NCBI lineage: Eukaryota > Metazoa > Chordata > Lepidosauria > Squamata > Eublepharidae > Eublepharis > Eublepharis macularius. Next base: position 51,100,423 of record NC_072798.1, read on the forward strand.
AAAATAAAAAAAGAACAGACTTTATTATTGTTCTTCTGGAAATATACCCTTCATATAACCACCAGGACTAATTGGCCGTCTAATAACTTTTGTATGCTATTTATTAAGGACATTGATTGTGGAATATTTTGGAGGCTGTTTTAGGTCCTTTCTTGGCTGCCATTTACAGTACTTCTTTGGTAGCCATTTTAGGTCTTTCATGTAGGCTAGAATACAACCCTTTTGCCTTTGAGGAGAGGAAGTGGGCAAGTAGTCAGCAGCCCCCCCTCCCCAAAGGGCCTGCCCAGCAGGCGATAACAAAATGTCTGGGGCTTCAGAGCTGGCTATGGGTGCCAATGTACCTTCAATGGGTGGGGCTAAATGGACTAGGTCTCCAGGCTGGCTTCTATCGTGACCTATCACTGAATGATGGGACTATTTGGGGTTACTGGAGGCATTGGAAGCAGTTAACATGATCAGGCCAGCAATGGTAGGCACAGACAGACAGCCTGACGGGTGATAGCCAATCGGGGCTTTTCTGCCATAATCCATCTGGTTTTGGTGGTAGTGGGCTGATTGTCAAGGAAGGTAAGTCCACTTTGCCACAATGGGGGTCCACTGGCCCTGGGGGTCCCTGGGGTTCAGTGGCTTATAGGGGAGGGGCAGTCCTTTGAAGCCCCCCTCCCCCATTTAGGGAACAGCCATATATGCTGAAGTATCACTTGGGCCCTGCCTATGAGTTACACAGTTAGGCCCTTAAAAATGATTTCACTTAGGCCACCAGGGACAAATTATAATGGGGGCAATATGCTGCTGTTGGTGCTATCCCTCCTCTTCAGTGAACCGGAGGAGAAGAATGAGGGGGAACTTAGGAGATTGACCAGTGTGGTGAGATATTTGAAGGTCTACCACGCCAGCACCACTGGCTGCCAGAGTTTCTTATTTATGCTGGGTTCTGGCCTGTGGCATAGGGTTGCCAGGTCCCCCTGTCCTCCTGGCACCTATCTTCTCTATTGTTGTTGTGTGCGCACTTTGTAATTGGGTGCTCCCGAGCCCATGTGATGATGTTACTTCTGGGAAGTGACATCAATGTGTGGACCAATCCCGGGAGCCCTCCCACATTCCATGGGGGCCCAAATCTGGCCAGAGCGCTCCTCTGCTCTGCAGCAGCCCCATCCAGGTCAATTCAGGCCCAAATTGGCCCTGATTAGGCCTGAATCAGCCGCTGCAGAACATGGGATCACTCCCACTCTCTGCAGCGGCCCAATCCAGTCCAATTTAGCTTGATTTGGGCCCAAATTGGCCCAGATCAAGCTGATGCAGAGTGCAGAAGCACTCCTACGCTCCACAGCAGCCCAATCTAAGTCACCCAGGAATGTGTCCCCAGGAGGCCTGTGTTTCCCCTGCTGGCCAGGTAAGCAGGGGGGGAGGAGGGGGAAGCAGGAGATACCCCACCCCCATCAGGTGACTGGGAACCCTACTGTGGCAACTATATTATACATTACATATATGTGTGCTTAATTCCGTGGGCCTGCTCCAAGAAATGTACAAATACCAAATGGTCAACAGTTCGCTGGGCGGGGGTGGTATGTGGGTATGCAACAGATATGCTGGTGTAGCTGACCACCTCCACAGTTCTGTGGTGATTGGAATGATAAGGGCTTAGCCTCAGGTATATTGGCTGCCAACAGGTGGCTTTCGTTTCACTAGTAAAGCTCCCGATTTGACAGAGGCCTGGGCGACTTCTGGGGTCAGAAGATGTTAAATGTTAGCACGGGAGCTAGGGGGCTCAGTGAGATGACAGAAAGCCCATCTCCCCACCTGTGCCCATGGGCCAAATTTATTGTAGAGACAACAGAATGCCCATCTCCTCATTGGTGCCAGTGAGCCAGGTTCGCTGTGGCTTGTAGGGTGCCATTCTGGCCTTGAACTGGTGCTGTTTCACGTGATCACTCTAACTGCCTTTTTTGGAGCCCCAAGGTTAGTGCATTGATGGCCGAATACTTTAAGGAAGGATCCAGTCGAGCCCCAAGGCTCCAGACTCTAAGTTATGAGGGTTATGGTTGCATTTAGTGCAAGTGCTCTAAAACTGACAATAGGCAGTAGGGGATGGTAATTTAGCTAGGGTCCTGTGCTGACTGGGAGGCAAGCCTGGTGACTGCCCTCTGGGGGCAAGGGGAGGTCCAAAGGGAGTAGACAGAGGTTCTGGTCTGCTGCAGTGGCAGCCTACCCTCACCAGTACCCGTTGGGAGGGGACTGCAGGTACTATATGGTTGGCCTAGTGGGCAGCAATTCCACAAGCATTATTTTAAGATTGGGGCAGCCTCTTGGATTACCCAGGAGCCAATTGTCCAGCTGTTGGGTCCAGTCAGTCATGGACAAACCCTATGGCTGCCATGTGGTGATTGTGGGGAAAGCTTTCTGATTATGTTTTCTTTTAGGGGTTGTGTCTCACCATGGGAGGCCACGGATCCTAGTCTGTGGACACAGCATGCTGTCATGGCTACCCATTAAGCCAAGAGGGTGCCCGTCAGGTCCCAGCTGGGCATAGCATGGGCCATTGACAAGTGGTGGGTCCAATGGGGCTTGTGATGACCATAGTGCTGCCACTGTTTGAGGAGATGTGTGGTCCTCTGCCTCACTTTATGGTCATTCACCTTAGCTATGGGGCATGGCCCTTCCAATACAGGCTCACACGGACTTGCATGGATAGGCAAGGTGGCCTAGTGCACTGGAGGGGAGGTGTGGTCCTCCATCTCACATTGCTGAGGGCATAGTCCTTCTGATACAGGCTCATACAGACTTGCATGCATAGGCAAGGTGATCTGGTGTGGAAGGGAGGTGCGGTCCTCCACCTCATGTTATGGTCATTTACCTGGCAGGTAATGACCTTGGCTGCGGGGCATGACCCTTTCGTTACAGGCTCACACAGACTTGCAGTGCCCAGGCAAGTACTTGCCTGGTGGCTTGTGGAGAGGTGGAGTCCTCCACCTCACGTTCCAGTCATTCTCCTGGGTGGTAATGACCTTGGTCCACAATGCTTCTGTGTCATGAGTGGTGGAAAGATTGGTACCCACTAGCCCTTGAGAGGGCTAGGCATACAGCCAACAGAGCCCTAGAGAAAGCTGTGGGAGAGGGTCTGAGCATTAATTTGCCATGCCTCTGCATAATAAAGGCTGAATTTCCTGACCTTCACAGAGGTGATGAGAGGGCCTGGTGTAAGGCCAATAAGGACTTTTAGAAAGCTTTGGGCAAATGAGGGGGTATTTATTTGCCCCATCCTGGCGTAAGGGCCGAATTTATTGACCTCTACAGAGGTAAGGGAATTCATTACTCAAATGAAGGGCAACAACATTTTATAACTGACTTGCAGTTGGGGCTAAGGAGACTTTACATCACCTGTGGGACTCTACGGCCTAAACAGAGGCTTGGCCTTGATGGTGGCAGGTTAGAGTTGGGGAAATGAGAGCAGGCAAGTGAGCACCCTTGGCATCTCCTCATTGGTGGGAATTAGGGTCTGTCAGGAGCAGCTGTGGCTTCACGGCTGCCAAGGATGACAGCAGACTGCCTGATGGTATTTCCTGGACAAGTCCTTCCCCTCAGGCTCCACGGCTTGGGGTGTTTGGAGCTTTAAAGGGGGTGTAAGCGATCAGCCCTGGACATCACCATATTTAATATACTTTTAATACAGGCCTGAGATATAAAAGATCACAGGGCCCCTGGATTAATGCAGCTTGGTCTGCATCAGGAGGGATTCCAAGCTGGCTAGGCAGAATGTTGCTGGACCCAGCCCAAAAGATTCAGGCATGCCTGGAATGTGCAGCAACTGGCTTGAGAGCACAACAATAGCAGACTTCGCTGTGTCATCCCATTCACACATTCCAATCCCCTCTTCCCATGATTGCATTTCCTACCCCAAGATTGAGAGCAATTAATCAGCATCAATAAGTTAATTTCTTTCTGGGAACCTATATTTTCTCATATCTAAATTCATCAACTCAGTTCTGGTAGAACCCATTAGCAAACTGCTCCTTTTGTGCAGCTCCAGGAGAGAATTTGCATTTTCTTTCACACACCCTGGCAGCAAGCAATCAAGGTAATCAAACCTTTGTCATTCCCAGAGACTGACCTTTACATCTTTGTTCCAATGGCTGCGGGGGCTCCCCTGCCTCAGAACATGTTTTTCCCTATAAGAACCAGGGCTCTTGCCCCATTCAAACTGTGCACACTTCCTGGATCCAAGCGCTGCTCCTTTGGGGTCACTGTGGACTACTCTGTGGACTACTCTCCAGGATCAGTAAATATACTTCCCCTCCCCTCACTCTATTCCAGTTTCTAGCTAACTTCCTAGGACTCTGGGTGTGTGTGAGCCAATCATTTTTAATTGCCTCTTGTGTGTATGTTGGTTTTTGCTCTTCAAATAAAAATACTCTTTGACCTTAAAAGCACCAAGTCTTGTCTGCTACCTTGGGAAAGGACCCGGTAAATACTGATAGAGACACCCCATCATTACCCCTCTTGCATAGCCTCCCTCCTTGCCGCTAATTCCCCCCCACTTACTCACAAGGAGGCTTATTCCAGGTAACAGGGGAACCATTTGCCTGGCCAGCCGGGCTCAAGCCATGCCTCATGGATGGCTCTCGCCCAGGGCAGTGGGGCTCACCCAGACAGGTTCAAGGAGGCAGTCCCAGAGTGACTGCTGGCTTGACCTGTACTGCTAGTTAGGCCCCCTTTGCCACATTAGATGTTTATGTTGTTGCTTTAATAAAGTGGCCCTTTAGAACCCAAGTCTTGTGTGTGAGCCTCTTTATTCCAACTAGGGTGGTAATCTGGATAGCCATCATAGAGTGCTAACGTCAAATATGAAAAATGAAAAAAAAGCTGAAAGACAGCCCTGCAAAAGGAAATAGAATATAACTTTGTTGCTCTGTTCTTATTCTTATCTGGTGCTATGATTTTACACCATTCAAGTCATCCTAAAATTAGCAGAACATACCCATCTTTATTTAAAGAGTTAATAGTTCCATCTTGCTTTCAACTAAGCTCATAATTTTTAATAATGATTAAGAGACATGAAAAGCTCTTACTATTTAAATAAACTTTCATTTAAAGTCACAGTTTCATAGGCTTAGGCATCTGAGACTCAAGTGCCCAATAAAATATTTCCACTTCAGTCTTGCAATCAAAACTTACATATGGCATTAATAGCAGAATGAATGATGAGCCTGGGCAAACCATAGATTTTGAACAGTTCCTTCTACAGCACAATTAGCACATTTGACTTGCAAGATTGGATTTCTAGACATGCAATTAAATTTATGATCCTTTGATGTCTCACAATGGGAAGTCCACTTTTGTAACATGTTCCAATTTTTATTATTTATAATTGTTTCTTGGAAACAAATGGTGAGAAATTCATCTGAAAAGCTGTGTTTATTCCTTCTGTTTGCAGTGCCACATACATTTATATGACCTGTTAATAGCTGAGATACAAAATTAGGAATTCTTCATAAATTCAATGCCAGCTGGTTTCTGTTTGCAGCTAAATGACCTCTATTTCTCTCAGGGATTAGAATCTGTCTCTCACCAACACTTATCTGATAGGATCTTTATGGCCTCTGAACTGCCTGAAATAAGACCTCATTTAATACAAGGTCACAAAGTCAACCAGCAGGAGAAATTCTAAATAGAGCAGAAATTATTATCCTTGGATAGGGCCTCCTCACCCATATATAATTCCTAGGCCAATTAATTAAAATGTCATTTTAATTTTTTTTCTCTTTGCATTCAAACTTTCTTAGATTCAAACATAACAGTTCTAGATGGATAACAAAAAGAGATCAAATTATTCTAACCCCATAAAGAACTGTAAAAAACTGAGAAACAAGAGCTCTTTCATGAACCAAATGTGAGTTGATAGCAGTTGTCACTCATTACACACACACACACACACACACCTGAACTATAAAAGTAAAAAAAAGCCCATTCTATTGTTTTCTAAAACATAAACAGAAAATTTTCTAAGACATTGATATAGTTCAGTTCATTATTATTTTTTTGAACCTTTATACAGCATTTTCTATTTACCAGTGTTAACCCCCAAGCTGGTCAACTACAATAGAACTATAACATAGTAATACTATTTTCCGTATTGCTCTTGCTATATGTGAAGCATGATTTGAATGCATCAACATAACTATAATACTGTGTGTGGTACTGACTCATCACAGGGATTAGTCTTAGCATATGTCTTCCTAGGAAGAGAGGAAAGGCAGCACTCTTGATGGAGAGGCTCCAACCAGTGACAATTGTAGTAATGGGAAGTATGCTTTTCATGGTCCATGGATGACAAATCTCTCTTATACATCTCTATAGTTAGAAAAGATGACACTGAATAAAAGATTGCTATTAGGTCTTCTTACAGAGGAATGGGATCTCTAATTGCTATTGTTGTTACAACTCTAGCCAAATATTTATATGCACAATAAGAGTGGTTAAGGAAGGAGCTTTGTACACTTTCAAACATTTTTACAAGGGATGTGTGAATTTACATGATGAGCCTGTGAGGCACTACCATGGGGCTGCCTCAAACACCACACATTCAGAACAACATAGGGTGGTTTCATGTAGGGGCATGACATCTCATACCAGTGAAGTGAAATCAGCAGCAAGTGAGCCAGAGGAGAGCAGGGACAGCATTCACATGCTGCTGTCTGTTGTTCCTTCCTTCTGGCACCATCCTTCCCTGCCCCTTTCCCTAAAATCACATTGGTAGAGAAGTGCAGAATCTGACCCGGTCCTCCTGCAATCCCATATTTCCTCCTAATAGCTGGAGGGGGCTGACTGTCACAGCTAATCCTCCCCTTAGCTGTTAAAGAAACAAAGCCCCATTAAAAACCTAAAGGGAGAAAAACAGAGCTTAGCTCCTCCCTTTTGGAGGCAGTGCTGAGCTCCAGCCCCCTCCTCCTTGGCTGCTGGCACAGCTTCATGCAGAAGCTTGGCCCATTTCCCCTTTTAGATGGTGCAAAGGAGGCATTCCTTTGCTCCGTTTTGAAAGAGAAAGCCCTGGAAGCTGCAGAAAGAGCCCAGCATCATGTAGAAGCTCCCCAAAATTCATCAGCATGCTGGAGAAATCCTCATGTGGAAAGAGTTCCCCCACACAATGCTTGGGCCGTTTTCATTTGCCATTCCCATATTTCTTGACCCCCCAGGAGATTGCACAAACTCACGGCATGAAGCATCTTCCTAGCATGATCTCCCAGCACAATCCTCTTTAATGGCCCGATGATGTCAGAAAAGGGCCATTAAACAGGATCATGCCAGGAAATCGCGCTAGGAAGACGCTTTTATGCCGTGAGTTTCGTGCAATCTTCCGGGCGCATGGTCGTGTGAAAACAGCCTTGAATAGAACAAATATGCAGTTATTACCTCTGTATCCAGGAGCATCTTGCATGGCTTCCTATCTCCACCAGGACAAACTCCTTGGAAATGTGTACATCCATCCAACCCTCAACTTCATTGGTTAAATTATTGTGATTCTTGGACTAGGAGGTAGTGCTTACAATGCATCATGTAGCTGTGTGCTCTGAAAGGATTAGCGCTACAATAAAGCACTCGCAGAAACTGAAATAAATCATGGCACTCAGACACAGACATAATGTAGATTGTCATTCTCAGTTCCTTTCAGTCAGTAAACACCATAGAGGGGTTAGGGGAACACCAGTATAGCATCACCAACAGTTGGGGCCCAAAAGCCAAATTAGTAAGAGGAACAATATCCTATAAAAGTGTTAAGACAATGCCACCTGCCTCTGTGGGCTGGTCTATAATAAGTTCTTGTGAAGAAAGTAAACATGGAAAGTTAAAAAGAGTAGATAGGAAATTTAACTACATCATATATTCTAAAAGTCAACTGTGGCCCCATCTGTAGATATTTAAATCCATGTATTGGAGCCACATGGACAGAAGAAAGATTTTCCTCCAAAGTTAGGGGACACACACACCCAGGTTTGCAAAATGTGAAAACTTAAAAGGGAAGAGGGTCCATAAAAAACAGAGAACAGTTATCTGTTCTTGCATAGACAACTGTCTCCTGGGAGTCTCCTAGACAGGCAAAGCTCCAATGCCACCATCACCACTGAAACTACTGCTCAGGTGTCAATGCTGGAGGTGGGAGAGAAGAAGGGGGAGCCTCCCCATTGCCAAAAAAGCCACTGAAGTGGCTAGTCTGGAGGTGGGTGGGGTGCTGCCCCCTCCCCCATTGATGAAAATGCCCTTGAGATAGCTAGCCTGGAGGTGCACAAATTAGTGAGGAGGCAGGGGAGCCTACACCCCCCCTTCTCACCCCTACTACCAAAACCACTGCTCAGGCAGCAATGCTGCAGGCTACCAGGTCGGCAAGGAAGAGAAGGAGTGACTACATCTACCCCATCATGACCCCTTCTCTGACAGACCCAGTGAGGAAGATGGTAAAGGAAATATCAGCCCTCCACAGTTCTCTTGATGACTGAGGGGACAGAGAGGGATGGAGGGCAACAGAAAAGGAGGAGGGGGCATGAGTGATACAGATGGGGTGGGGGAGAGGGGAGGAAGGAAAGGTAGGAGTCCAACTTACTCTAAGTTTCTTGAGAGTCCCCACTTGTTTAAATCTACTTCCATTAACAACTGTGCTTCACTCAGCTGTTTTTCAGGAAGGTACATAAATCTTGAATATAAACAAGATTGTCAGCGTAGCTATTCCTAAGTAAATGTTGTTTGTGCAGAGCAGAATATTAGAAGCGATCTTTTCATTGTGTCAGTACAGGACCTCACACATACTGCAGAAGAAAATTTCAGCTTCCCTAATGTGTCTCAGTAAGCACAGAGAATGGCATCAATCTGATTGATCTTGGATCTCTGCTAGAGTAAAGTCAGTTGCATCTTTTTAGTCTGATGGGTTTTTTCCATGAATTTTCTGTTCTTAAAATGTGTCACAAAACAGTGTACTAAATTTTTGCAGTCTGTAACTGGGGGAGGGGGACTAAACCTGAAACTTTACCAATAACAAGTTTTAGATGAACATTTCTACAAAATCACCTATTGCTATTTATACTTTGTTCCCTAAGTCCAACAAGTACTGAGGTGTTCCAGGAGTTGCACTGCTATGTATAATTCCATAGGATAAGAGAACACTAGAGAATTATGGCATTTTTGTTTATTTAAAAATACGCAAGCAGTATATAAATGGAAGTAAACAAGCATTCCTGCAAGGCACTGTATTAGATCCTCAGGGGAAGGGCCTGAAAGTTCTTCACTGTAGCCAACTCATAGCTTTCTCTCTGCCTCCAAATTTAAAAAAACCCCACTCATCTCAACATCATCCATTCAAGTGAATAGTCCATTCAGTAAACATCCACATCTGCTAATGGCCATTAAGATTATATTATTAGATCCCTGACTCTCATCTAGAGTCAGCTAGCCAAAACCACACCAATAGACTCATTCGCAGTAATCAGACAGCAATCCTGAACAGTGTCATCCAAAAACATCTGCATAATTCTAGTTGCATCAATAAGGCGATTAGTCATGTCAGTGAATGAAGTTCTAAGAACATTTCTAACATTATATTCAAATCTTAATTTCGCCAAAAAAGCTCTTCACAGAAAGTAAAATCAGAAGCAGTCCAAAAGCCCAAGACATTCATTATAATCATGCTATTAGAGGGCATTTTCTACCTTATTATCTCTGCGAAGCTTAATCCTGCCTGTCAACTTCAATAGCTGATGTTTCACACTCTCATTCCTTTCTGAGCTTGAAGAGGTCTGAGGACTGAACATAAATACCTTGGGGACACTGAAAAGGGAGAAATGACTACTTAAGTATATTGGAGGCATATTAGTGAAGCTGGTTATGTTGAAAAGTGTGGGGTACAAGATGGAACCTTGTGGGACCCTGTAGGTCAGAAACCAAGGGGCTGAGCATTACCTTGTGAAACATACCTTCCAGTTAGGACTGAAATCACACAGAATGGTGCCTCCCAGTTTCTTTCTAACTCTCAAAGGCAGTCAAGAAGGATACAATGATCAATGATATCAAAAGCCACCAACTGTTCTAGGAGAATCAACAGATCACACACACATAAACCCCAATCCATCTCCCTTCCCAAGTAATTCACCAGGGCAACCAGGGCAGTTTCAGTCTCATAGCCAGGCCTGAAACAGGACTGGAAAGGATTTAAACAATCCATTCAGGAATCCTTAGAATTGTCGAGCCACCACTTGTTAAATAACCTTGCTCAAGAAAAGTACTTTAGAGACTGTACAATGATTATTCAAGATTTCTGGGTCCAGAGTAGATCTCTTTAGGAATGGATGCACCACTGCTCCTTTTAAGGCAGGAGTGACCAATCCCTCTTTCAAGGGCGTATTTACTGTCTCCCAGTCCCTTGCCCCCTCAGGGCAGCTTTAAGCAACCAAGATGGGGAAGGGTCATTGAAATACGTAGTAGATTGTAGACTTCCAAGAATCTTGTTCATATCCTCTAGATGAATAAGCTGCGGAAAGGTGTCCTGTTTAATTGGACAAATTGCACTACCTATCACTGCTATTGTAGAGTCCAAGATAGTACAGATGGAAGAGATTTTATCCACAAAGTTTCAAGCAAACTGGTTGCAATGGGCTGCTGAACAGTCCATGTTATCCCATGGGCCAAATCCCAGTAGGCACCTGACCACCCAACACAGGGCGGTATACTGGGATAGGACATTTTAATGTATGAGGGCTTTAAAGGTAATGGCAAGGGCTTTGAACTGGGTCTGAAATCGAACATGTGGCCAGTGCAGTTGATGTAACACTGGAGTTGTGTTCCAAGTGGCTGACTCCAGAGGGGAGCCATGCTGTTGCATTCTGCATCAGTAGGTGCTTTTGAAACCATCTTTAAACAATTTCTGCCCACAGAAAGCACATTATAATAATCAGATCTGGAGGTTATGGTAGCATGGATCAGTGTAGCCAGGTTGCAAGGATCCAGATAAGGGACCGACCCACAAGTTAAATGTAATTGAAAGATTGATTTAGCGCCATCAAAGATCTGTTTATCCGTTAGCAGATATCTCAGACAATCCTTTCCTCAACATGAAATTTGGCTTGGTAAAAATGAAAACTTGATAGTTCTCTGCATGGAAATAATTTGAAACACAAATATTTAGCATAGGGGAAATTTAAAAATAACAATGGAAGTGACATGATGTAAACATGGGACACTGGGAGGCAAGAACCCATCCAGTTCCAGGCATCAAGCAGCAAAGCCCGTAGTTACAAAACAAGTAGACAATAAACCATGGTTCTAATAAAATTGCATCTGGAATTAAAACGCACAGTTCTTGGCATGTCAGAAACAGAATGAAAGTACTGGCAAACTACAAAGAGTTCAGGAACAACAAATATGACTAGGCTCCCTGGGGCAGGAAGAATGGTTTTTTGAGAAATCATGAGATAAAAATTACATCTTGCTTAGGAATTGGCTAAAGAGGGGCATTTTGAAATGTCTGAATGCCAGATTTGTGCTACTTGTTTGTTCTGTTGGGACCAAGAGACTTTAATGGGCAAAATCAAGTTCCACCATACTAAGGAATCTAGTACAAAAGGCACTTTAAAATGTTCCCATGGCATTTGTGAAAGACTCAGTTACTTGGCAGAAAGACATTTAGCATGACAGTACTTAATAATGCATTGTGGGGATTTACAGAAAATAGGAACATGCTGACTCTGAGTCTAAGGTTTGTGCAGTTTGTGCCCATTCTTTTGATTAAATAGGCTATGCAGGTACAACATAAAAAGATTCCAGTGAAGAAATAAGTTTCAAACTTCTGAACAGTCCAATTGGTTTTAGTAGTACTAGTTTGAGCACTGGATTAGGATCTGGAAGATCCAGGTTAGAACCCTCACCCTGCCATGGAAACTTGCTGAGTGACTTTGGCCTAGTTATATAGTCCCAGCTTAATGTAGCTCACAAGGTTATTGTCAGGACAAAATGGAGGAGAAGAGAATGAGGTAAGTGACTTTGGGTCCCCACTGAACAGAAAGATGGGGAATAAACAAAGTAAATAAAATATATAATGTGAAGGCTAGGCCATGAAATCAGGAATAGTTTGATTTTCCCTGGATATCTCTAGAGGAAGTAGCAAGACTCATGAAGACTGAAGACTTCTCAACACAATCTAGAACTGTGTAGAACTGTGCTTCATCCTGGGTCTTACTATACCCTGCTGGCAAGGATCCACTGTAATGTTTCTCCTTTTACTGCTGCTAGGCCACAGGGGCAGCTCCTCCTCATCCGCCCCCTGAGAACTGGGTAAACATCAGCAGAGGGAGAAGTTGCAGTGTGTGGCTCATCAGGGCTCTTGAGTTATCCAGCAGAATGAGATGGCATGACACTGCAGCAACTTTTATGCTGCTGGGTTAATATGAGAAAGCAGCATGAGTACCCGTGACCTTTCCACACGTGACATGAAGGTGCTGTTTGCTTGTCCAAGTTCTCTCTCTCTCTCTCTCTCTCTCACACACAAAGATGGTTTGCTTTATTTACTCCCTGATTTTGTCCTGGATCTTTGCTGTCTGGCTACAATAAGTCATCTATATGGAAATAGAAGCATTCTCTCATATCATGGCTTCACTGTTGCTCATAACTGCAGTTCTTGGCACACATTAAAAACTGATCATAAGCCAGCCACCTCCACAAATCACTTGGAAGGAACACACAGGAAGAGCCCATGGCTTCCCCCCAGACAAGAGTTCAGCTGTGATGGGAGAGGAGTAGCCCTGTAAAGTTTATAGGGAGGCCTGTGTTTCAGGGAAAGAGTACATTTCACTGGAAAAGCCAAGTTGAATCCATCCCATATCCTATTAAATAACCTCAGGCAGCAGATGTCAGGAAACATCTTTCTCTTCCTGAGCCTTGCTACTGCCAGTCAGATGAAGCTCTGGATTCAGGAGCACATGTCAAAAATCAGGAATGTTGCTATCGAGGCTCCGCTGACCCAACACTTTATTAAACATACAAGAATAAACGTGAGTTTCGTTATACTGTTCTTCAGGTATTGAGTGGCAAAGGGGGTTCCATTGATCGTAAAGTCCTTTTACGTCTGGAAGCTAAATGGATTTTTACTCTCAGGTCTATGGCCCCAACAGGACTTAATCAGGAGATAGGAGATAGATTTTACACCCTATCTGGGATAATACATTTTCTGAATACATTTTTTGTATATTTTGTTTCTGTTTTATACATTTATACATTGTTACACGTCATGGTCTGGTCCCCTTTAAATACACTTCCTTTGGCTTAATTAAGTAAATTGGCGTGCTATTTAAATCACGCCCTTACCTGGGGTTGCCGACAGGAGAGAGATTTTACATGGTTTATTAAAATTAAGAAGAAACATAGTTCCTGTCTGGTAGCTGAAATACACTGTGTTTATTTCATTCAGAAAGAAGGAAACGACTCTTGAGTAAACGGTAAACGTTATTTATTTATTCATGTGAGCATGCTTGGTGTTCATTGTTTACTATGCCCCTTGGTTTGTGTAAATATGTTTATTGTAAAAAAATTCTTTTGTATATTCCTAGGATTTTACTGTATCGGCCTTTGAAGAAGCAATAATATAGCAAAACGGGATATTTTAGCCTGGCAGACCCGTTGCCAATCTCCCGTCGGGAGCAGCCGGAATACAATAGGTGCTCCTTTTTCTTTGATATTTTTTGTCGGCACGATCATTTACTCATACCCTATGCGCCTAATTTGGAAAGTACAAATACAGTTGTTTGAGCAGCAGCTTTCATGGTCTGTTTGGCTGGGTTTTTTTACTTGCCTTTTCCTTTGTGGTTTTTGGACCGTTCCCCTGCCGCTTTTTGCCATTGAGTTTACAAAGACTGTTATGAAATAAGATGCTGCAGAACCACAACAGTTATCTCTTTTTGATCTTTTGCTATCAATCTTCCCTGAACAATGTCATAGTATAATAACAATAATGATTGGATTCAGTGAACTAAAATAGACACCATTGCTGCATCTTAAATACATTTTATATGTTATCACTAGAGATGGGCAGAAAACAAACCATGGAACATAATTCCATTCAGAACGGCTGGTTTGTTTTTAAAGAAACGCATTCCCAGCAGCCACATTTTTAAGGAACAAATGAACTTTCCTACCATTCCGTTATCCATCACCCAGGCAACGGTGGCAGTCTTCAGGTTGCCCCCAATCTGAGGCCTCCACATTTGATTGGCAGCTGTCCTTGGCAAGTAGAAAGCTCCTAAGTCTGGCCAATCCAGCCAGGGAAAGGGGGGGAGGGTTAGGTTCTCTAAGGCAACTGAGGAGATGGGTCTTCAGCAGCCATGGTAACACCAATCCTCCAAAACCATGTTAGGCACCTTTTCTCCCAACCAGAGTGCTCCTGTGTTGTTCTAACCTTGGCTTTTTCTATAAATAGGGAAAGCCATGTGACCTGGTTTCATTTTTCTCCTGAGTGCTTTGTAGAGAGCTTGCTGGCTGCCTGGCTGGCTGTTTTTCTAGAAGAGGATCTGTGGCCACTTCTTGCTTCTTGGGAAGGCACTAAAAATCCTCTGTTCTTTTCTCTTTCTACCTTTTCTTACTGGGGACTGGGGGAGGTTCTTGGAAAAGGGTGTTTTTTTTCCCCCACCCCATTCCAATGCTAGCCTAGTCCTAGGCCTTTGAGTGGGACTGGGTTCTTGCTTTTCTAAGTGAGTTTTATTTGCTTTTTCTCTGTTTCTCCCCCTCTGCTTTTTTGAGTTCCAATCTTCTGGTTTGGTTTCTGGGGGTTTGTGGCCCCCCTTCCCCAAGGAGCCCTTCTTTTATTTGCTTTTCTTTCTTCCTCTGCTTTTTGGAGGGTCTGTCTTCTGTTTTGTGTGCCCCCCCTCCAAGGAGCCTCACTTTTCTGTAGGATGGCTCTGTGTGTGTGTGCACTCGTGTGCACTTGTGTAGTGTAGTGCAGTTTTCCTCTTTGCTCCACACTCCTCCAGTGCCCTTTACTTTTATTTGGAGTGCCTCTACAGCCTGCACCACTGTCTGGGTGGTGTTTGGGGGGGGGGCTTGTGCCTCTAGTGAGCTAACTCACACCTGCACTGGGCTGTTTGCTCTCTGTGTGGACTTGTGTGGTGCAGTGAAGTCTGCCCTCTTTTCTGCACACTCCTCCAGTGCCCTTCACTTTTATTTGGAGTGCCTCTCCAGCCAGTGCCACTGGGCTTGTGCCTCTGGTGTGCAGATTCACATCTGCACAGGGTTGCTCAAACATCTCTGTTATGCACACCATCAGTGCATGCACTGTTTCATTTTATTTTGAGCCCCTTTCCAGCTGGGGACAGTGTCAAGGTGGAGTTGGTTTGGGGGGCTGCCTGCTGACTCACAACTGCACAGGTAGTTTTCCTGTCTGCAGGCTCCCCCCTTGCACGCTTCTTAAGTTTGCCTTTGCGTGCACGTACCTGTATGGCCGTGAGGGCAGGCACAGGGGATGACGCCGTGCAGCAGCCAGACCCCCCACCGCCCCAAGTTGGGAGGTGGCCGGCTGCCTCCCAACACCTGCTTGCAAGGAGGGGGCAGCCGCCTACATGACTCACTCAACAGGTGTTCAGTCGCCCGTAGGGCCGTGCAGGTGGGCACAGGGGATGCCTCCAGGCAGTGGCAGAATCCCGAACCCGAACTGGTTCAGGAATAGGGTGCAGTTCGGAAGTTCATGGTTCGTGTTCCGGCAAAATGAGCAAACCTCGAACCAAGCAGTTTGTTTTTTTTCTGTTCCGTGCCCATTTCTATCACTTGTAGTCTGACACTTTTTTAAAAAAAAGTCTAACAAAACATTCACAGCTGGTCATGCTTTCTGAATGAGTTTTAAAATAATTTTTCTCTTTATGTAAAAAAAAAACCCACTCAAGCTGTTAAGCTGTGCTTTGTTGTGGTATGAAATTTTCACCAAGGAAAGTGGGGGGGGTGTCTTGTGTGTGTTCTACACACATGGTCTGAAAGGAATGAAATCTTTTAAAAATATGAGACATGTTCCTAATTAGAAGGCGAGTGCTTTGTTCCTCTTAATATGCTACAGACCCAATGGGACCGAACACACAGACAGTCCCTTCCGTAAACGTAAATTTATTTTCACAAAAACTTACTTTTCATTTATTCAAGATCACAGTTTTCCTGCACTTAGGCTGTATAATATTGAGTACCTAGGAAAATGCAATACTTCTGATAGCAATCAACATTACAAAGGATGTGCTCTGTGGAAAATGTTATGAGAAGTGACTTGGTGGTACATAACTCACAGTTACTCAGTGGTATACAAGTCTCCTTCATGACATATATACTTTTTGAATATTTAAAGAGTATTACGTTTTAAAATATTTGGGGCAATGGGAATGCTTTTCTGGTGTACAACTAAATTGCTAAAACGCTCACTGAACAACTGCCATAAAACATTTTTTAAGACTTAATGACTTCAATCAGACTAATTAAGCAGGTGCTTAAACCTTTCTCATAGAAATGAATGGAACTCATGAGTGATGGTTATATACTTGGACTTCCAAAAGGCTTTGACAGGGCACCTCATCAATGATCCAGCTCAGCAGTCATGGGATAGGAGGATGGGTCCTCTTAAGGATTAAAACTGAAAGAAGAGACAGACAGTTTTACAATGGCGGAAAATGATCAACGGGCTATCACAGAGACTGATATTTAGATTGATGCTATGTAATTTGTTCATAAATAATTTATAATTGAGGGTAAGCAGTGAAGTGCACAAGTTTGTAGATGATATAAAATTATTCAGAATGGTGAAAATCAAGATGGATTATGAAGAGCTGCAGGAAGTAAGTGGACAACAATGTGGCAAATGATGTTCAATGTAAGTAAGCATTAGATGATGTACTTGGGAATTTTAAAAAATCCTAAATATATGCTGATGGAGTCTGATCTGTCCTAGGGCCAAGCTACAAGTGACGAATGACACAGGTTGGACACTTGTCAGCTCCCCTCGAGTTTTGATGGGAAATGGAGGCATCCTGGTCTTGCAGCTTGGCTCTCTTGACTGCTTTCCAATGGAGAAAGGTGGGGTATAAGTGAAATAACAGATATAGCTGCAGATAGGGGAGCAGATGAAAGGTAGATTAGGTGCTGAGTGGGAAGAAGAGAAGAAAGCAGGGAAAAGGGAGGATGTGGGGCCAAGAGGAGGGGAAAGTAATAGTTTGGGGAAATGAGGGGGGAATGAGGTGCCCCCTGCAAATCCCCTGTGGCTGGCACTGGGTGAGTGGGCCATGGTTTTCCCTGGTAAAGACTGCCAGTAGATGGGAAGGAGAGGAGTGGGCAGGAAAAATGGAGATGCTATTGGGGGTTTTAGAGAAGGAAGGAAATAGTAGGTGAGAGGAAAATGAAATGCCCCCTTTAAGTCCTTGCGGGTCCTTTAAGTCCTTGTGGGTGCTTGTAGGTCCACATCTGCCAGCGAGCTTTGATCCTGAGTGCAAGGGAGATCAAAGACCCTCCGCGAAGGAAACTAACAATAACAAACATTCAGGTCATTAAAGTGCACTGTGCCTAATACAATCTTCAATTATAATTTTTCATTTAATGCCAGATAAAGTGCAAAATGCCAATTCCTAAATAGATACAATAATAAGGTAATAAATACACATGCAATGAACAATACAGTATCAATGAGCTAGTAATGCATCAATATACATCAAGAGTTCACATTCTATTCCAAGGACCTAATAATAATACAATAAACAACAAGATTCTCATCCAATTCATAAATTCTTTACAGAGTTCTAAACAATAAGTCATGTGCTCCCGGGGATATACAAAAAATCCCCACTATTACTACGCTTATGTATCCTCTACTGGAAGCGCTTGCAGCATTCACGGGTGACTCCAGATATCCAGGTAAGTTTATAAAGGTCAGTCCTTATGATATATTGGCCATTTCCACACGGCTTACCTCATTCTGCAAAATAGCGAAATCTCACGCGAAAACTCGAGAGAAGATGCTGTCATCATCACGCGAAAAGACGCTGTTATCGCATGAGAGGCGTGATAGTCTAGTATCTGACTTTTCTTCTTTGTTGCTTCAGGAATAAATTCTGCACACTGTGGGTGACCAAAAAATGGGTCTACTCAAAAGGAGCTTCCTGCAGTCGCTTGCCAAGTCTACCAATATACTACTCAATTGAAAATCAGCTTGTTTCAGGAATAAATTCAGCACACCATGGGCGACCAAAAAATGGGGTCTACTCAAAAGGAGCCTCATACAGCCGCTTGCCAAGTCCACAAATATACTTCTCAATCCAAAATCAGCTCAACAGGTTTCCAGCTATACTCCTGTTTCGAGAAGTTCTTTTTCAAGAGTGTGATAATGCAGTAATAAATAGAAAGAATGACTGCAGAATTGTAATTTATTACTGCATTAATAGCAAGAAGCATTAGAAGCGCAATAGCAATAGCATTAGAAGCAATAGCAATAGCATTAGAAGCGCACTTCCTTTCACTGCTGCCAGCACGCTCCCCTTGCTCTCTTAAATGCACTCGGGAGCCGAGCGCACTGGCAGCGGTGAGAGCTGAGTGGACTAAATGAAACGCCTAGAGAAAGAACCTCTGCCACAGAGAGGGGGGATTCTCCTTCTTCTTCCTGACAGAGGTTCTTTCTTACTACATTTCCCATGGAAACTTGCAGGAAACTGATGAGTGTCCACAACACATTAGGTGTCTCATCTGTTTTGGCTCTCAGATAGGAGGGAGGGGGTCTCAGAGATGCTTCGCTAATGAGTTTGGAACCATAGACTTCACCACTATGTTGTATTGGATTCCTGCTAAGGCTATGTCTACTTGTATCTTTTTACCCTATGACATTGCTTATGGAAATGTTCTTGATATTGACTGTACAAATCTCACACTCTGTAATCTGCCTTGAGTCTCAGTGAGAAGGGTGGGCTATAAATGACATAAACAAAAAAACAAATATACAGTCCAATCCTATGCAGGTATACTTGGAAGCAAATCTGACTGAGTTCTAGTCTCTACTGAGACTCCAATGTTGAGACTGCTTTATGTAACATCTTGCATTCCTGTGTGTTACAGAGATATGCATATGAGCTAAAACTGTGAGTAAATTTAAGTGTGCCCAAAAAAATCTTAACACTCAGTGACACTTTTGACCTTCTTTTTCTCTGAATGCCAGGACCCATGTCACATTGCAACCTGCTTTGAGTTCCAAAAGTGGTTGCTATTGGTGGGGGCAGAAGAAGGGAATAGAAATAGTTCAAAGACCCACTGTGCATATGAAGTTCTCTGTCTCAATGGGGTTTTGCCTATTATTTTGGCAGATTAAATTCTGAAATGTAAAAACTATGTAGTTTTCCCCCCATACAAACTGAAACATTGACTATAGCTGGGAAAGCAAATTGGTATACTTTTGATTTATTGGTGCAATGAAAGGATAGTGCAGTAGAGTATGAAAACTGTTTTATTACATAAGTTCCTTAGGAGAAGTAAAGTTTTCAAAAGAAACTTTAAAAGGATAGTGAGGAGCTTGTGTAGTGTTTCAGGTACAGACGTTTCTGGATAAAAAATAAAAAAAAATCAGTCCAAAATGAGATTGGTGCTGACTGGATGAAAAAGAGATGAGAGTAAGTGTGTGAGGGAGTAAGTGACAAAGTAAGTGACAGTTTGAACAAAAAGGAGGCCTCGTTATCCAAGGAAGGATCATGGCTCAGAGGTAGAAAATCTAATTTGCATGCAGAAGTTCTCAAGTTCAATCCTTGGCACCTCCAGTTAAAAGGGCCAGATTGTAGGTGATGTGAAAAATGTCCACCTGAGAATCTGGAGAACCTCTGCAAAACTAACTTGATAGAATAATGGTCTGATTCATAATAAGGCAGTTCCATGCATAAGTGTGAGGAAAAGACAACTATCATTTCTGGAAATGTATTAAGTAAAATCTGCAACTTACAGCTCAGTCCTTAAGGGGTGGAGGTGGTGGAAAGCACTCAGAGAGTGGACTAAGGGTTATGCCAGCATAACCAACACTTACACTGGGTAACCTCTCTCCACTGGTGCTTGGCCATGGCACCATTGCCATGGCCTTACATTGGCACCCGACTGTGACAGCCGCATGCTGGCATAAGTGTGGTGTAAACCATTGCATTGGCATATGGAGAGGTGATCCAGTGGGCAGGGCATGAAGTAATTGGCTCCCTAAGCCACTCCAGGCTCAGGAATGCCCCCCACAGCAGCAGAGAGTTATACAGAGAAAAACAGTGGCAGAGTCCATTGGCATCCATGTGTCATGGGGCTCAGCCCACAACACCATGCAAGGGAGAAATCTTTTCCGACCTGTCAATGGTTGGCCCCGGCCAGGTTGTTTGGCACTGCACTGGTCGCCAACCACCATGGGGACCAGTTGGCCTGTGCCTCTGTGGCAGTGAAGCCCCCTCCCTGGCAGCCAATCACCCCCCGCACACCCTATATCACCTCCAGTTGGGGCAGCCATGACCCCAGGTAAGTGAGTGTGTGCCAGCAGGACCTGCCTGAGAGCACCCTGATGTGGGGACTTTGTGCATGAGGTGGGAGAGTGTGCACAAGGTGTTGGGGCAAGAGTGCAAGAACACCTAAGTTCTTTTGCAGGGTGACTGACTCGAGGAGGGCCAAGGAGCACCAGCAGGTAAGAAGGAACTGGGGAGGCGACCTGCCTGGCTTGCTGATTCATACCAGCCCTCCAGCAGGCTATCTTTTCCCACAGATGAGGCTGTGGACAGTGTTCATCCCAGGAGGTAGAGGCAGGACATGGGGACATTCCCTCCACACCCTGAAGGGAGAGGCAGCAGGCCGCTCCTAGGGGCTGACCCCTGCCATCCCACCCTCACCCCTGTGTGCCTGGCAGGCGAGCATGGATGGAGATGGTTGGTGCCGGTGGACACAGCCAATCACATGGACAGGGGTGGGACCACCCTGCCAGCACACACCCCTCTGAGTCATGCACCTCTGAGACCCAAGCCATGCACCCTGCCTGCCGCTCATCTGGGCGCCCAACCATGGCAAGTGGCCACGGTACAAGCACTGTGAGTTTTGGGGTGCCTAGTCCCTGGCTGCCAGCTCCCTCGAGGATTGTGGCCCCATGGCTTGCCATTCACGCACATGACATCTAGGCAGTGCAGCTATTGGCGAGTGTGGGCAGGGTTGTCAGGGGAACAGCAGGCTGGGTGTTCATGGCAGCGGTCATGCCAGGCCTTCCCAGGCTCAGGCACCAGCATAGCTCTCCCACCAAAGTGCTTTGGAAGCAAACAAGCGGTGCCACTGCTACACCAGCACATGCCCGCTGGCACTGGGCCAGCCCTTTGGATTGGGCTGCTCGAAATATTAGAAATATGTTAGAATTATAGGATGAACATTAACTAGAATTAGGACACCAAGTTTTTAAGAAATGTTGGTCCAATTCAAGCTTAATTTTATGGGAACTAGTGACTATTCCTAGTCAAGTTGTAAAATAGTGTCCATTTTAAAAAACAAAGCTGTGAGTTATATTAATAATTTACAAATTTAAGTAAATCTTGTACCTGAGAGCACTAATCCCTAGAACAGCATATGCTTTCATTTTTTCCTGCTACATCAAAGTCACAGCTTGGTAACTTCCTGCTTCACTGTCTGGCTAGAGCTGGAATGCTTGTACTTCCTTAGCCATTTCCTTCTTTTATGAGGAAGGAACTGAAGTAATTCCTTACAGTGACACATTAGCAATCACAGCAAGTCACATTTCTTCCCAATACATTAACCAAAGCTATTCTTAAAAACCTCCTCTTCCTAATGGTAATGAAACTTTGTAGGCATTTAATTATGGAGAAATGAAAGCTTTTATATGAAAATTTTAACAAATATGTGAAACGGAGATAAAATAGCAAGTAGATTAGTTCTTCTTAATCTCTTATCAAGATCATTTCCCTCCTATAAAGTGCGGGATTTAATCACTTTCCTTATGGAAGGTAAATTAAAAGGTTTCCTTGGAATTTACTGGACCAATAAATATGTATTTAACGGATTGTTGTCAAGTATTACTTAGCCTCAAAACTACTTTTTTTCTTTTGGAACTGTGATCATTTTCACACGTCTTACCAGCCGTAGAAAATCACACAAAACTCACGGAACGATGGTGTCTTCCTAGCGTGATCTCCCATCATGACTCCGGTTCATAGCGTGATGATGTCAAAAATGACAGGAAATTGCACCAGGAACATACCGTCGTTCTGGGAGTTTTGCGTGATTTTTCACGGCTGGTAACGTGCGAAAACAGCCTGTATTTCAAACTATCACTTCATTTTCTTCTGCATCTCTTCTGTGCTTAATAAAATATTGACCATTCTTCTCTTCCATGGCATAAGCAGTTTAGGTTATATGCTATTGGATCATATGGGAAAGAGAAGTGGAAAGTGACTTGTCTTCTGGTGATGAGAGAATAAATTAAAATTCTCTTCTGGGGAAGTAGCCCCATTAATAATAATTCTCATTTCTGATTGAAACGCGTCTAGTGGTGATTCAGAAGTAAACCACTAAAACTAGAAGTAGGGGCAGTTTCTGACACAGTTACAATTATATACTAGCTAAACTATTAACATGATGCTACAGTGTCATATATATAAAGAGAGAGAGTTTTGCAACCCTACAGGTAAATGGTGTCTGAGGGCAGGGGTATGATACCAATACTCATACATTTGCTGCAATATAAAAAGGCAATAACTTTATTGATTACAGCCTGCCATAATGCCACCACATGGTGCCCCTAGGGAGGAGATGGGGGGCAAGAAGATTGCTTCCAGCATCTCAGCTCATTGACCACCTCCTCAGGGTGCAAAGGGGGCCTTTGTCCAGGGATTTGAGGAAGGCTTATTGTTTTTGTGGCTCCTAAATATGTACTCTCACTTTCAGTCTGTTTTTGGAAAATAAAAGTACAAATGTCACGCTTCCCATTCTTTGCACAGACCACTTTCAAATTCCAGTTGCAAACACCAGTTTATTTCCCCTGTAATTTGAAAGTAAAACTTGCATTGGCTGTGGTATACATGATCTGGTTTTAAAATATATCTTGTCCTTTTCTGTTCCATGTTCCCAATATTCAAAAGGGTTGCACTGCAAATTAAAAGGCATTTTTAACTTCATTTGTCAAAATGCCTACAAACAATTCCGATAAGTTGCTCCATGCCCTTGGGAACTGAGGGTTGTGAAAGTTTGCTTGAAGCTCAACGTTCAAGTTTGCGACAAGCATGCCAAAATGTTGATTTTTGGAAGCAAGGAGAACAGGCAATCAAGATCTTATGTATTCCCAAGTTCCAGTACTGGCCCAAACTACTTCGGATGAGTTTAGGCCAAAATTTTGGGGTTTTTCTGAGGTAAAGAATGAGTTTTCATTGGATACGAACAGATACACATTCAGCAGAAGAAAGAGTTAGTATTCCTTGGATGGTTGACTACATTTTATATGTTCCAAGGTCCAGCACACATACATAAGTATGTGAAAGAAAAGGGAAAATTATGAAGATGGAACTACTAGAAGTTCCTTAATATCTGATATTGATTATTTTTGAACTTTTGAACTCACATCTCTGCCTGAAAAGATTTACAAAACATACAGTGCAATCTTAAACAGAAATATTTTAGTCTACTCCCATTGATTTCAATGGGATTAGACTGCAACAGCACTGCATCGGATTGCACTGATAGACAAAATAAAATAAATATTTATATAATTGGAATATGTTGGTGGAGATATACAAGAAAGACTGGAGACTGTGCCTTTCTATACAGTGTTAAAAGAAAAAATTTAAAAACAAGGGCTTGTTAGTGACAAAGACCTGAGAGAACAATGTTCCTATTGGAGAAATATTGAAGGCAGTTCTTCAGTGTTATCACCTCTGTAAGATAGAGACATTCCACCAGGTTTATGGGGATTAAGGCAAGTGAATCATCTAACCAGCCTCACCCAGTGGGGGGGGGGGATATGTGCCCCAACCTATATTTATTAAATCTCATCCACCCTGTCATGTGGATCTTGAGGATGTTAGCTGTCAGGTTCAATGTGGCAGTTTTAATATGTTTTTATTGTTGTATTTATATGATTGCTACCAGAGTTTTATCTGTTTCATTATATATATTTAATCTGCTCTGAGCCGGCTTGTGGGGAGAGTGGACTATAAAAATAATAAAATAAATAAAATAAAATAATAAATAAATAAAATTCTTAGTGCTGAATCTGAGCGGTAACATTTCTTAGTATTTTTGTATTATTTTATTACTTCAAAATTATTACCAGTGGACCAAAAGAAATTACGGAGTGGTAGCTTGGTCAAAATAGAATGCAGAGCAACTTTAAGATATATTTACAGTCCTGAAAGTAAACACATTTTTCCACTAAAGACAACTGGAATTGGGAGATTTGAATCTTTAATGGAAAAGAGACTGGCAACCAACATTATCTGCCCTGTGATGGGTTGTTTGCTTGCAACACAAAAAGAAAAAAAATAATGTTCTCAATTTATGCCATCAACCCCTAAAAGTATGACTGTATGGCTCAACTAAATAAACTGTATTCATTCAGAGAATAGGATATCTGCTCCCAAAATGTAAAGCCTAGAGCCCTAAATCACATTCGTAAAGAGTCCAGTAGCAGTTCACTCACAAAGACACTACACAATTATACTGCTCGAAATCAAAGTTGGATACCAAAGTGACAATATTGCTCTTCAATATTGGCATACTTTGTAAACCGCTCTGAGTGAGCATTAAGTTGTCCTGAAGGGTGGTAAATAAATAGAATGTTTTACTACTACTACTACTACTACTACTACTACTACTACTACTACTACTACTACTACTACTAGGTTCCTTCATCTTTATGGAGTCACCAGGGTAGCAAATTCTGGGATAAACAAAGGTTTCTGATAAACATGAGCAGATTTCATGGGAAGGACTCACAGAATGCTGCAGCTAGAAGAGACCCCAGTTGTAAATCCTGATTCCAGAGACTGCTCTGCATGTACCCTCACTTGTCATTCCCACAATGAGTGACTTAATATCAACAAACGTGTGTTTTGTGCCATCAGGTTTCTTGCAACTTATGGCAACCCTATGAATTAACAATCTCCAAAATGTCCTATCATTGACATCCTTGCTCAGATCTTGAAAAGTGAAGGGCATGGATTCCTTTCTTGTGTCAAATATTCACAGATGGGGTTAAGTTATTGAAATGTTCAGCCAATACCAATTCTCTCACACCTCTTCCATTATAATAAAGTGGACAGTGATTCCTGAAATGGTCAGTCTTGAATCTCCCCCATCCCAGATTTCTTCAAACATATGTCTTATTTGCTGAAATGTACATCTTAGGAAGGGAGAGGGAGAGAGATTTAACTTCCTCCAACCTTCCTCTTCTTTTTCTCATACAGCACCATATGCTTCCATCTCAGGAAAGTGCCACTGCCTAGAGCAGCACAACGGCCACATTCCTCAGAGAGTTCTTGCACTCACTTCAAGCAGCAGTGATGACCTCAGGCATATCAGCTGCCCCCTACACCTAACACAGGTTGAAGGGGCTGCCAAATTCCTCCGTCCTTTGCTTCACTTTGGATCCATAGATCTTCTTTATTAAAATGGTGACAGGAATTTGAACTGGAATGAGTAGTTACTGTACTTTTATTCTTAGATCTTAGATACTTTGTTGATTAGCAAAGGTCAAGCATGCCATCCTGGAGAGCTTCAAGCTGCACATTAGAAAATGGGCTTTGAAGTGGAAGCAGTGGCTTTATGCAGCAGAAGATTGCAGCATTTCAGGTTTCCCAAAGTCGATATAATTTTAACACATATAATAATATATGTCTTGCTTTTTACCACAATGAGGTGCATTTCTCTCCCTTTACATTGATTGCTATCTCTTCATGAAAATTATTTTAATGCAAGAATAGAAGATTATCAAAATATGGAGAGTCTCTTTAACTTGACCTGGACGACAAGTTTTTAAAAAGGATTAAAAATGTCATTTGTGTAAAATGATTAACTCTCAATTACATTTCCAGGTTAAGAAGTAAACATGGGTTACTTTGAAGTATTTGTAAAAACAACAAATAATACTTCTTTTGATCTTCTGAAAAGACAGTGATCTTTTCATTACTGGAGTTTTTTTACTAATTTCAAAATTACATTATGTAAAGTAGCTGCTATCTGCCCACTTGACATTCATCTCATAGAAAGTTGACATTTATTTGGAATGAAGATTTCATTTCCTGGATGAGAATAAAGCAAATTGAGAAATTGGCATTTGTTGATGGGCTCTAGGATTTTTTTTCTTTATTAGTAAAGCAGTCTGCTTTTTTTGATTCATAAAGTAAGCACTTAAGGATACTTACATTGTACAATTTAATTTGTGCACTCGGAATAAGACATGTACTTTAAAAACGGAAGCCTTTGCAGTGTATAATATATAAAGGACTGTTGCTCTTTTATATTCTGCATCTTCTCTTCAAAACTAAATAGATTTCATCATGCATTACTATATTATTAATCCTTATTGTATTTATTTACAAAACACAAAAACCCTATATATACACTAAGAAGGCATGAGAAAATTATACTATTCTGGAAATTATGGGTAATGGGAAAATATATGTGAATAATCCTTTCATTCTCATATTAGCTAGTGTTCAAATGTTCTGCTTAATCTTCTCAAAAGTCTGACAGAAAGGGTTGTGTGAACTGGCTTTAAGCTTCAAAATCGAGTGGGTTGTGAACTTTTTATAACGATGTTTGCTTCTGGGTGACAGGATCTGGAAGACCCACTCTGCCACGGAAGCTCGCTGGGTGGCCTTGGGCCAGTCACACTCTCTCAGACCAGCCTAGCTCACAGGGTTGTTGTGAGGATAAAATGGAGGAGGGGAGAATGATGTAGGCTTCTTGGGGTCCTCACTGAGGAAAAAGGCAGAGTATAAATAATTCATTAAATAAATAAATATAAATAAAACAACTTTTGCATGCTTCTATATTAATACATTTTGTTCTTATTTTTCAAATGCTTATGAAAGAAATGGTGTTTCCATCCTTTTATATTTTCTTATATAAATTTTCACCCAACCTTTGTTTCTGGCATGCTTCTATATATTATCTTTTTATTTACATCTTAATGTCACTCACAGTTATCTTAACCTTGGAATGTAAGGTTCAATCTTTAATGGTTTGTACTAGTTGAGGAGATGGAGAAATACAGTATGGAATATCAAGAAGTTAAACTTACTTATTAAAAGTGTTCTCTCTTATTGAATTCATCATGGGTAATTTCTGATAGCTTCTCTTTGGCAAAGTTGTGCCTATCCTTTTATCAAATACAAACCCAAATATTGCAGAAGACTTAAATGTGTGTTTTTTGTTCTGCAGCTTCCTTTTATGGGTCACTTCATTGGAATCTAAACTTCATAATGTTAAGGGCTTGTTCTCATGACCTTTTGCTTGTCTTCTGTGATGCAAGGAGACTGACAGAATCAAGCTACTGGAATAAAATTGTCAGCACAATTTTTATTTTATTTGTCACTCTTTTTTCATTAACAGTGCTAATGTAAGATGGCTGAAAAGCAATGAATCGCAATCTTGAACTTAATTTATTGTCTCCTGGAGTTAGCAAAACGTGTGTCCTGCAGTTTAGTTGATAGAAAATGTGAATTCATGTTTTAATTAAACTATGGTAAGTTTGCTGTCTGTAAGTGGTCCACTTAACTAACTATGGTTAGGATGTGAAATAACTTCCATGTAGGACAAACAAAAAGGCACAGCCCTTTCTCCTGCAGGCACATGAATTATAGTGGGGTTGGGGAATGTAGTTTCTGCCTGAATCCCTGCCAGAAAGGGGAAGAGCAAGCAAACAGGATATCTAGTGCTTATGTAGAACTGAGAAATTCTTACCTAATCTCTGAAACAATGTAATGATTGGTAAAAAGTGGGAAACTAGTGTACAGAAAGGCCCACTGAGATGATCTTCCTCTGTAGTACTATCTGTAAACTCTACTGGTTGGAAGATGCTCCTGCTCAAACCAATATGGCCACCTGCAAATCTTATCAACTCAGGGCCAAGCTACAAGTGACGAATGACACTTGAACAGCAAGTGTATTTCTCCCTGTTCACTTGCCCTCCACTCAATCCACTTGCCGTTCAAGTGTCATTCGTCATGTGTAGCTTGGCCCTTAGTTATTATCTCTACTTGCTACCTCTCCTACGGTCCTTGCCTCTTCCAAAGATGAAAAACAGATAGCAATACACCAAAATCAGTGATTTCCAGAGATTACTGGTTGTCATTATTGTAGCAATGAAATGTGTTATAATACCACCATAAGTGAAAATAGGTTTTTCATTTAATAATTTATTTATAGTCCTTTTCCCATACTTAATGACTTGAATTACAATTTATAAACCACACCTCCTAGCCCTTAAAATAATTTACTTTAGGAAGTACTTTCATTTTGGATATCCTAAAGAAATGTACCTTCTGTAGTATTTTAAATACAATGAAAACCACTGCAAATAGTTTACTACACTAGTATCCTGCTTTTCTGATGTGTCCCATCAGATATCTAGTACGCTGCTAAATGCCTAATGACCAATATACAGTCCTGGTACCTATTTTAAATTCTGTCCTTATCTTTCAAATAAGTATAATATATGTATTTGTGACAAAATTAGTACAAAAGTCTAATTTAGATACTTTAGATAATAGATGGTTTTAATAAGCATATTAATATATTTGATTGGTTGCGGTTGTGACAAATGTATTTTGTCACAAATATGTATTTGTGACAAAACTAGTTCAAAAGTCTAATTTAGATACTTTAGATACTAGATGGTTTTAATAAGCATATTAATATATTTGATTGGTTGAGGTTGTGATCTGATGTTTTATTTGCTGAAAAATAACTTGCCTTGATTTGTTCAATTCATAGCCCTGTGTTCAAGAGGCTACTGTCAGAATTCTAAGAGGAGAAACCACAGTTGAATATTACGATACGACAAGCAGATGATTGGTAGAAGGGAGTAATGATGTAGAAAATGGATTTTACTGTTAAAAAGTAACATAAAACAGAAGAAAGATTACACCTAACCTTTTATAAGGGGGATTTTTTTTTCTAGTATAAACTATGTTTTGTAAACTGACCCAGCTTTCTCCTAGTTCTGCTGGCTAGAAACTGCTGGAACTAGTTGTGTAGCACTCATAGTTGTTCTTAAATATATAATTTAGTATGCCATGTAGTGTCCCTGCAAACAAATGACTTGCAGCTATTGCATAAAATAATTAGTACTAAATTCATTAGTAAAATTAGTACTAAATTATAAATCAAAGCACAGCATTATATGCCTATTAGCAATGTTCAATTAGTTATTGTTGAGGTATCTATAGACTTGCTGACCTACTAGAAAAGTTGAGGTTGCTCAGCCTCTGTCTCTGCGTCAGTTGATGTTACAATCTGGACTGCTGGTAGATCATAGAGCACTCTGATGACAACTTTCCGGGGGCCTCTTCCATTAACGATGCCTTGTATTGTATCTGTAGATGTAATTACATGAAGTTATTGCTTCACTTGCAGACGTAGTTAGGAGCCTAGGGTTATTCTAAATCCAGCACTATTGCTAGAGATGCAAGTAAATGCAGCTGCAAAAAAAGTCTTTTTCACAACTCAAACTAGCCTGGAAGATAGCCCCCTAACTTGACATGGCCAACCTGGGCAGCTGGATTCATACCATGGTAACTTGTGACTAGACTACTGTAATGTATTCTACATAGGTCTTCCCTCAAAGTCACCTTGGAGACTCCAGCTGGTGCAGAATACTGCAGGTTGATTATTATCAGGAACTAGGCAGGGAATGCATATTCCATTCATTCTGCAGTCATTCCATTGGCTATGGCAACCACTCAGTTATCAGGCTCAAATCAAAGTTCAGGCTATCACATAACTTTCACACATCACATACTCTTCATGGTCTTGGCCCCTCCCATCTGAAGGACCACCTCTCCCCCTATATTCCATCATAGCAGCTTTGCTCATCTGAACAAGGCCTTCTGCAGACACCACCCTGCAAATGGGCAAAATCAACAGCTGCCCATGCAAATGCATTTTCTGTAGTGGCCCCTACCTTATGGAATGGCCTACCTGAAGAGGTCAGGAAAGCTTCCACTCTCTTGGTTTCCTGAAAACTATGCAAAACTGAATTATTCAGGAAGACTTTATTACTCAAGAAATAATGCCGCACTGTAAGGAAATGGTTGAGAGAGATGCTTTGGTAAAGAGACAGGGACTGTATACTATTACTGAGTACTGTCTGTTGATGTAGATATGATCCTACTGGGTAATTTCTGCATCATTTAATTTTTCATGTCAAATTACTTATGTTTTGTTTCTGCAATGTTTCATCTCTGTATTCCTGTATTTGAATTTGTTTCTTTTCAAATTTCTGCAATGCATATCCTTTTATATTGTTTATTGAATGTCCCAGTTGTTGATCATATTGACTTACACTGTGTAACCCACCTTGAGTCTCAGCGAAAAAAGTGGACTACTAATTAATTAATAAATTAATATAAATGAGGACCAGTGTCTTTAGTTACATATGCCTTGTATACACATTCATGCACACTTATATGTAAGCTATAAAAACATATAAGCAGTCTTTACTAGACATGGGCACGAACCTCATTATGAACCAAAAAACCCAAGAACTGCCTGATTGTCTGTTCGCGAACCGGCGGTTTGTGAGCATCCATGGCCAATGAACCAACATTTGTTGGAAGCCCAGTTCATTGCGTTCGCCCACGGTTCGTGAAGCCAGACAGTCAGGCACCATCAATCAATTCCCTTGGAAACGGAGTTGGGGGAATGCCTGAACTCTGTCTGCACTCCTTCTGTCTCCCTGGAAACCCGAATCGAAGCCCAGCTTACCTTGAGCAGCAGGTCTTCCCTCCAACCATGGAGCTGCAAATTGGTTACAATTGGTTACATGGGAGCAGACACCCAGGGGGAGGGAGGGGGAAGGGGGTGTTCTGTAGCCATGGGCACTCCAATCTCATCCCTGCAAACCCTGATAGGCAGTTCTGACGGCCAACCCCTTGTACACTGGGCCAACGTCAACTGGTGGCTCTAATTGTATCGAATGGGTGTTTCCTGTGGGCCTTGGATTGGAGAGGGTATAACTCAAAGATCCCTATTGCAATCTTGACCAAACTTGGATGCTGTCTGGAGGAGAGCCTGCTAAACACTCCCTGGGAATATGGGCTCCCTAAGTTCAACGGGGGCCGTTCTGACACCCACGAATCATGAACCTGTTCGTCAGCAGGAAATGTTCGTTGTGGTTCGCTGGTTCAGGTTCATCATCAGCACCGAACCATGAACCGCTGGTTCATTAAATTTTTTTGGTTCGTGCCCATGTCTAGACCCTTATAGAGCAGTCAACCAGAGGCCTGTATAAGGCTTACAACCAGAGCACAGAAGCCAAGGTCTCCTCTGTTGCTAGCCTTCAAGACTTGGAATGTGGAAATATGATTTAGTCTTCATATCCAATACCCCATTGATTGACTTATCCTTCATTATTAGTTACCAACAATTTTTACATATAAGAAGAGGTTTTGTCTTCTAACATCATCACTGTGGTTTTTGTAATTTAACTAAAGTTTATAGACCATATAATGAAATGTAAGGATACTTGTTTGCTAAAACTTCACTTCCTGGCCCAAATTGGAACTAAGAAAATTTTCCTGTTTTGTTTTGCACCTAAGGATTGTGAAATATGGAGAAATTGGCACCTCATCTCCAATTATTAAAAATAATGTAATCCATTACTTGGTTTGTTACCCAAATTAAGATATGAAATTGAACCGATGGAGTTGATTTACAATTTAAAATTTGGCAGTGTTATACAGTAAAATGATATATTACTTTCAAGTTTTATATTTTCTTTCCTGAATCTGTATCAATATTCATGAATACTGGAAACTTTAATTAATTATTGCATTTAACATAACAAGGATATTTCACCTTTATAATAATCCAACTGCTGTTCAGCAGGAGCCATAAGGAGGAATAACAGTCATGTATATTCCAATTGGCAAGTTTATAATATAAATATGTCCCTTTTAAAAAACATATAAAAAAGGATCTTCTGTTGCAAAACAAAGCTTTATGTCTCAACAGCTGAAATGTACTCTTACACAATTAGTTTGCATTAAAAAATGACTTGAGGGTAAGAGCCCGGGAAGAGTAGTGGTTAAAGACAGAATGGGGAGACCTGGGCTTAAATCTCCAAAACCGAACCCCACTAGGTGACCTTTAGCCAGTCTCTCTCCCTCAACCTTGCTCATCTCATAGGCCTGTTCAAGGATAAAATGGGAGAACCATACATGCATCTTTTCAGCTTAATACTTTTCGACTTAAACTGCACTTGTAAGTAATTTTCAAATGTATTTGGCACAGAAATATTTGTAGAACAAGTATCTCATTTTCTTGATGGATGGAATTCAGATGACCTTTATTTTAAACACCCAAAGCTTTGTTTCAAACAACAGCACTTGGCTTCCTCTCTTATTTTTAGCATGAAGGCAAGTAATACCAGAGCATAGCTTAAAAGTAGAGTACATTAGGTTCTCATTACACAAGATAGGTGATATGAATGCAGTTGGGGGGGGCCCTGACCCAACTTGCAGTCATGCATGTGACGGGGGACTCACCTTATAAGTGCTGCATGGACCAATTCTGCTCCAAAGTCTGGTGCAGTGGGAGAAGGGGCTTCAGTATCCCCCTCCTTTCCCTCCTGTACCATTGTCTCAAGCAAAAGTGGCCATGAGGGCCCATGTTTGTCCCCCTGGCAGGGCCTATCTGTCTACTTACCCTTGAGAAGACACGTGGACCCAGGCAGCAGGAAAAACTCCTTCCCTGTAGCCATTTTTGCTTGTGAAAAGGGCATGGGAAGGAAGGCTTCTCCTCCTGCCACTTCATATTCTGGAGTATCATGTGTGACTGCAAGGGTTTGGGAACCCTCAACACATCGTGCATCACACGTCTTGTGAAATGAGTACTTAAACAGTCAGATCTCCAGCAAAGTGGTCTCAGATAAATCTTTTCAGGAGGAAAGGCTCTTCTCTGCTGAAACCCAAGAGAGCTGCTTCCAATCAGAAGAGACAATATTGAACAAGATAGACCAATGGTCTAATTTGGTATAAGGCAGTTTTATAGGTTCATATATGACCAAGGCCTTCAAAAATATTTATTTGTATCTTAGGTTCTCTCACATGAATGTAAATGGGAATCTGAATTCATGATGGAATTTGTTAACTTGCCTACAGTCACGAATCTACTTCAAGACTATTTTAAAAATTCTTCAAATTACATCTTTGCCCAACAAGTGATCTTACAAAATGTCTCATATCATTCCTTTTTTCTTTAGATAATTTTGGATAACTATAGCAAGTAGAGATGGGCACAAACCTCAAGACAAACTAAAGTTCGTCACAAACTGGGCCGGTTTGTGCTTCACGAACCAGTGATTTATGGAAGCCTGTTTTCCACGAACTTCCATGAATTGGTCTGCCGGTTCATTTGGTTCATGTTAAACCCCAATACTGTCAGCTTGTGGCTAGATAAGGCTCTTCCTACAGGTTCCCTTTCAAAAGCAAACAAGAGTCCATTGATTGAATAAGGAAACTTTACTGCAGAAAAGGTCCATTATAGTCCACTGTCCTGAATAGGAGACTCAGGATGGTACACAGTCATTGTTACCAATGAAGGGCAAAGCATGAGGTACAAAGTAACAGTTCCCATCTGCACCAGCCTCCCCCCACAGTTCTCAAAACAACATCTTTCAGTCTTGGGAAGCTGCTCTCCGTCAAGGCCAATGCCTGGTGGAACGGTATTAGACAAAACAGTCTCCTCCGGTGGGAAAGCTGCCTGGGAACTGGTGCACCTGCGGGGAAAGCACTTAGACACTAGAAACATTAGAAAATGGAGTCAGTACAGTTTAAATATACACTGGACCTGACATTCTGCCCCCCTTAAAATAGATCCCCCCCTGGCTTATATGGGTAACGAGTATGAAAAGCTTTGGTTAATCTAGGAGCATGAACATGTACAGAGTTCACCCACTCATCGTACCCAGAATCAAAGTCCTTCCACCTAATGAGGTAAAAAAGCTGATTCCGTTTGATCTTAGAGTCCAAAATTTGTTGCACTTCGTAGTGTACTTGGTCGTCTATCAAAGTAGGAATGGGTGGAGCTTTGATGTGCCACTTGTCGTCGGTGGGAGCTCTTTTAAGGAGACTGACATGAAATGTATCATGAACATGGCGCAAGTTCTTGGGTAGATTTACAGCAACAGTCACTTTATTAATTACTTTGCGGACAGGGAAAGGCCCAAGGAACTTCAATGCTAGTTTGCGGCTCGTTTGAGCTAATTTCAGGTTCTTGGTGGAAATATAAACATGATCTCCAGGTTGTAAATTCCATTCGGCCACACGATGGCGATCTGCGTACTTTTTGTAATCCAGTTTGGCTTTCTCGAGGTGTTTTTTAATGAGAGTCCATTGCTGCTTGGCCTCCCCCCACCAGGAAGATACATCAGGCGAATTAGAGGAATGGCGGGGGGGAGTGTCCAACGGGAAGGGATTGAAGTGAGCTCCATATACAATTTTGAAAGGGGCCTCCCCCGTGGAAGCATGCACACTGTTGTTGTATGAGAACTCAGCTAAAGGAAGAAGGTCCACCCAATTATCTTGTTGGAAATTAATGTAGCAACGAAGGAACTGTTCTAAAATTTGATTAGTTTTTTCGGATTGTCCGTCGGTTTGTGGGTGGTGGCTTGAACTGATTCCCTGCTCAATATTCAACATTCGCAAAAGCTCCCGCCAGAAGTTGGCAACGAACTGTCCGCCGCGATCCGAAATCACCTTGGACGGAAAAGAATGTAATTTTACGATGTGTTTTAAGAACAAATCTGCCAGTTTTCGAGCAGTGGGTATAGCAGTACATGGAATAAAATGAGCTTGTTTGGAGAATAGATCTACCACTACTAAAATGCAATTATGTCCTTTCGAAAGTGGTAAATCAGTGATAAAGTCCATAGATATTATTTCCCACGGTCTGTCAGGCGTCTCCAATGGTTGTAGGAGGCCTGGAGGCTTCCCTTTCTGGGTTTTGGCGCTGAGGCAAATGGGGCAGGAGCTAACGTATTGGGAAATGTCTTTGCGCATGCCCGGCCACCAGAATTGCCGTTGAATAAGATGCAACGTTTTCAGATACCCATAATGACCCGCAGTGGGGGCATCGTGACATCGTTGTAATACCTCCCGTCGGAGGCTGTCTGGGACATAAAATTTGCTTCCAGCTAGCCAGTCCCCCTGTGGGGATTGAGCCAGTTTGCTTTTAGGCGCTCTACCCCCCTCCTTTTCCACCTCAGCTTTAAGTTTCGATTTCCACTCCTGGCTATGCGGGAGGGGCTGTCGTGCGCGGCTGCGTGTAGTTACCACGCCTCCCAATTGCGTAGGGGAGAAGACCGTGTCTACAGTCTCCTCCCGTTTGCTCTTGTGTTGGGGCATGCGCGATAGGGCGTCTGCAAGAAAGTTAGTTTTGCCCGGGAGGTAATTTAAAGTGAAGTTGAATTTGGAAAAGAATTCTGCCCATCGCAATTGTTTGGCGTTCAGTCTGCGAGGGCTGCGAAGGGCCTCTAAATTTTTATGATCTGTCCAGACCTCGAAGGGATATCGCACCCCCTCCAGCCAATGTCTCCAGTTAGTGAGGGCCGCTTTCACTGCAAAAGCTTCCTTCTCCCACACATTCCAATTCCTTTCTGCTTCTGAAAATTTCCTTGACAGGAATGCACAAGGCCGTAGTTTCCCATCCTCCCCCTTCTGCAATAATACCCCTCCTATCGCCGTATCGCTGGCGTCGACTTGCACTATGAAAGGGTAATGTTCGTTGGGGTGGCAGAGGATGGGTTCCGTTACAAATTGTTCTTTTAGGCATTCGAAAGCAGTTTGGCAATCGGATGTCCACTGTATTTTGGAGGAGGGTTTTTTAGCCTGGTCCCCTTTATTTTTTGTCCTTAACAGTTCGGTTAAAGGGAGCGTGATTTGAGCAAAGTTTGCTATAAAGTCTCTATAGAAGTTGGCAAAGCCCAGGAAGGACTGCACGTCTTTGCGGGTGGTGGGCGTTTGCCATTCTTGGATCGCTTGTATTTTGGCTGGATCCATTTTTAACCCCTCTTGGGAGATACAGTACCCAAGGTAAGTGAGCTCAGTTTTGTGGAATTCACATTTGGACAGCTTAATGGGAAGTTTATTGTTCATCAAAGTGGACAGGACTTTTTGCACCATTTGAACATGTTCCTCTTCCGAGTCTGAATAAATTAATACATCATCAAGGTACACCACTACACCTTTATAGAGGAATTCGTGTAGAACTTCATTTATCATGGACATGAATACCAACGGGGCTCCCGCCAATCCAAAGGGCATAACTAAATATTCATATTGTCCGAGGGGTGTATTAAATGCGGTTTTCCACTCATCCCCTGCCTTGATACGGACATGGAAGTAAGCATCTTTTAAGTCTAATTTTGTAAAGATCTTACCTTGGGCCACGACGTTGAGAAGATCTCGGATGAGTGGGATGGGATAGGCGTTGTTGGTAGACACAGCATTAAGTCCTCTAAAGTCCGTGCACAGTCGAAGTCCCCCATCTTTTTTCTTCACGAAGAGTACCGGAGCGGCATGGGGGCTATTGGCTGGACGGATGAACCCTCTTTGAAGATTGGTGTCGATGAATTTTCGGAGCTCCTCTCGTTCATGGAGACTCATGGGATAGAGTCGTCCTTTGGGCAATGAGGCTCCAGGTACAATTTCCACCGCGCAGTCAGTTCGTCGGTGCGGGGGTAGAGTATCAGCTTCTTCTTCGGAGAAGGCATTCAGAAAGGGCCAGTACGGTTCGGGAATTTGGTTTATTTCTTCTTGGGTGAGAAGCGCCTTCTCGGTGTGAGTTGGATCACTACCCCAGTTTTGGTTCCAGCGATGGTTTTTACAGTTGGAGTGAGTGAAGGTGATGCACCCCTCTGCCCAATTTATGTAGGGATTGTGATCACATAGCCACTTGCTGCCTAAAATTAACGGGTATTTGGCAGTGGCGCTGATGACAAAAGACCTTTTCTCCCAGTGTTGGCCCATGCCGGTGATTATTGGGATGGTTTCAGTGGTAACAGGGTTCATATTGGTGCCATCCATTTGTTCAAAAATCACTGGGTTTTGCAATTCACGAGTTGGTAGAACTAGTCCGTTGACTAGGGCCGGGGCAATAATGTCTCTCGAGCAACCCGAGTCGATGAGGGCTTGCACTCGGATGTGCATCTTCCTCTCCGGGTTAAGTAAAGTCACTGGCATGAATAAGATGGACCCAGGTGGCCGGTTCCGTGCAGGGACGGGCTTGGGGCGGATCTGTCGTTTGGGCCCTTTTACGACAGATCCATCTCGTTTCCCGACTGGGGGCTTTCTGGATTGACTTCTGCGTTTGGGGAAGCGGGGTCGTATTCCATAACTTCTTCCGCTTCCAGTCCTCTCTCTGAGGCGGGCCTTTGGGACGCGCCGCGGCCTCTGTTCGCGCGTGGCGCGGGAATCGGGCGTTGGAGAGTAGGAAATGGAGCAAGGGTTGGACGCCGTAGTTGAAGCGGAGGTCTTTGCACAGGCCGGTAGGGGCATTGTGCTGCAAAGTGACCGGCTTGTCCGCATTGCAAACACAGCCCTTGTTGCCATCTAGCATCTCTCGCTCCACGGGTGGCATACCCAGCTCCCCGTCCTCCCTTCTGTAAAGTCAAGGGTCTTCTTTGTCCCGTTTGTTGTTGTTGTTCAACCAAACGGACTTCCAAAATGCGATTCTCAACTTCGCATGCAAGTTGGATCCAACCTAACAACGTAGGGGGATTGTCCTGCATAAGGGCTCTGTCCAGAAGTCTCGGGTTTAGCCCTTGCTTGAACAGAATGATTTTGGTGGACTCCTCACACCTAGGGCATTTGGCAGCCAATTGTCGGAATTTCGTGATATAGTCTCTCGCCGACATGCTGCCCTGTTTAATGGCTTGCAATTCTGTTCGGGCCCTGGTTTCCTCTAAGGGGTCTTCATATTGCGCTCGAATAGCATCCACCAACCCCTGGAGAGTATTGAGTTCCGGGGCCCCGATATTGTATAGTCCTACATACCAGTCCGCTGCTTTGCCTTGTAAGCGGGAGCCGAGATGTTAATTTGACTGGCCTCGCTGCCGAAGAGGTGTCCCCACCGGTTGAAGAATTGCACGACTTGCACTAGGAAAAATCCCAGTTTGGAGGGATCCCCATCAAAAGTAGCTTCCAGTTTCACCCAGCCCATCGGGAGGTCTTGCCTCGGAGCCGGTGCTGGGTAGAAGTCCGTCGGAAGCATCAATGGCACTTGAGGTACGGGGGGACCCGGTTGTGGTAGCGGCGCTGGTTGCGCTGGCGGCGGCATCACCAGCTGAGCCGGGGGTGGCGGTCTCGGCTGGGCTGGCGGTGGCGCCCTCGGCTGGGCTGGCGGTGGTGCCCTCGGCTGGGCCGGTGGCTGCAGCCGTGGTCTGGCAGGCGGCTGCAATCTTGGTCGGGCTGGTGGTGGCAATACCGGAGGTGCTGGCAGTAGCGGTTGAGGTGGAGGTGGCCGTTGCGGTTGAGTAATGACCGGCCGCTGAGGGGTGGGTTGGTGGGGTCGTAGTGGTGTAGGTCCCACCGGTTGGTTCGGAGGTGGTAACACGGGTTGATCAAGTGGCAAACGTATCGGTTGCTGCAACGGGGTTAATTGCGGTCGAAGCGGAAGGGGCCGCAGCGGCGAAGGTCTGATGGGTGGTGGGCCGCGCGGGCTTGCCCCTCCCGGCGTCGTGATCCTGGGAAGCAGAGGCTGATCTTGAGGTGCCGGTAGGCCGTCCCTCGGGGTTAGTTGAATGGGGACCGCTTCTCGCGGTTGTTGTGGCAATTCCTCCCCAGGAGGAGCCGGAGGCTCTTCCGTCTGAGTCGGCCGAACCGTCGTTGGAGAAGCAGGAGGGGGTATCACCGTCGTCTCGGTTGGACGGGTTGGCCCTTCTTCCCCCTCTCCTGGCAGCTCAGCTGGAGTCTCCTCGGAAGGTGTATCCCCGTCCGATTTAGGGGTTTCCGTTGGAGTCTCTCCGGGTGCCTCAGCTGGAGTGTCCCCGCTAGGCGGAATTTCGTCTAATCTAGGGGGTTCCTCGGGCGTTTCCCCCGGTTCTCCAACGTCCTCCACTGGATAGGACATAACGCTTTGGAGGGTGGCTATTTGTACAGCCATTTCTTCAGGTGAAAGCCTCTCTCCTGCCCCCATCGCTGAGATTAGGTGAATGGCATGAGCCAAACTTTCCTCCATATCAATCAGTCTAGCTTCCAACTGTTGCATTCGGCTTGGACCCGGTTGCCCCGTAGCGGAACCTCCCTCGGTTGTACTCACCGGGGAAAACGGCCCCCAAGGCGGAGGATCTCCTTGATCGACTCTCGATCTTGCTGCTAGAATTCCTTTGGCTAGACCCGTCACTGCCGAGATGCCGGAATCTACAGCATGGGTGCGACTTTGCATCTGCACCCAACTTTGTTCAGGAACTTCCGTTGGCTCTTTCCATGGAGCAAGTTCCGAATAATCCCAACTCAGGGCGCCGCGGCGGGATGTATTCCCGTCCGTCTGTTCGGTCGTCCTGTTCCAAAACAGCCACGGTTGGCTGCTATCCAGCTCAGGGACAGTCCCTAGGCTTCGGCGCCCGTCCATCGAAACTCTAGGATGTAGTCCTCCGGCCCGGGGCTCTCGCGTTTCTCGGGGTCTGGCTCCCCACTCCGACGGGGTGGGTAACGAGATCAAGGGGAGAGCGGCAGCCGTCGGCCTGGTCCCCTCACTGCCGAGGTCGATGAGAGGCGGTGTAGAAGTCGAAGCTCCGGCCCCGACCGACACCGGTTCTTGAGATTCTTGGGGTTGCGCTGTTCGACTGTCGGGGGACGCATACGGATCAAACAAGGGATCCTTGTCCGGGACTCCCTTGGATTCCGCTGGGCCCGACTCAGGCATGATTGGTAACAAAATGTCAGCTTGTGGCTAGATAAGGCTCTTCCTACAGGTTCCCTTTCAAAAGCAAACAAGAGTCCATTGATTGAATAAGGAAACTTTACTGCAGAAAAGGTCCATTATAGTCCACTGTCCTGAATAGGAGACTCAGGATGGTACACAGTCATTGTTACCAATGAAGGGCAAAGCATGAGGTACAAAGTAACAGTTCCCATCTGCACCAGCCTCCCCCCACAGTTCTCAAAACAACATCTTTCAGTCTTGGGAAGCTGCTCTCCGTCAAGGCCAATGCCTGGTGGAACGGTATTAGACAAAACAGTCTCCTCCGGTGGGAAAGCTGCCTGGGAACTGGTGCACCTGCGGGGAAAGCACTTAGACACTAGAAACATTAGAAAATGGAGTCAGTACAGTTTAAATATACACTGGACCTGACAAATACCCCTTTCCGTGCCACTTCGCAGTGGCAGGGAAAGGGGCATTTCCATCCCCAGATCAGCTGCTTGTCAGGGATCTCCCTGACAAGCAGCTGATCCAAGCCGGTGGGGGTGAAATGCCCCTTTCCATGCCG
This sequence comes from Eublepharis macularius, assembly GCF_028583425.1. Lineage (NCBI taxonomy): Eukaryota > Metazoa > Chordata > Lepidosauria > Squamata > Eublepharidae > Eublepharis > Eublepharis macularius. Next base: position 51,141,113 of record NC_072798.1, read on the forward strand.
CTTCACAGCAGCATGGAAAGGGGCATTTAAACCCCACAAACCACGAACCACAAACCAGTTCGCAAACTAGGGCAAGTTCGTGAAAGTTCATGGTTTGTGGTTCATGAAAAGGGACAAACCATGAACTGCACAGTTCATTCCCACCCCCAAGTTCATGCCCACCTCTAATAGCAAGTCCTCTCAGACTTAACTGTATGCTATTACAAACTGTCAATTACTTCTCGACCCTTGAGGTCCCACCCGAAGACAGGGCGGCTAAAATCTCTGCGGCAGTTCTGGAGCCAATGCGGTTGGCATAGGACCTACATGCCCAAGCTTCAACAGGGACAAGAAGAATTGATGGGAATCTGAGATTGAAACAGCAATTACAACCCGCAAAAAGCACTGGAGAAGGTAAAGATCACTATCTCTTGAAACGGGACAGATTACTTAAAGCAATGAAACATTAAAGCAGACTTTTAAACTGCAACAGATTGATTAGAAGGAGGGGAGGATCCGGCAAGAACTATATTAGAAAAAGGACTAAGTTAAACGGAGTTATTAAAGAAATTGGACTATTGCTTTACATACCTGTGGTCACAAGGAGATATCAGGCTGTGAGAAAGCTTTACCATCGCGAGAACTGCTGTGGGAAGTCAGGAAACAGGAAGTACGTAATAGTGATAGAGTTGCTGGAGAGGAGCGGCCCTTGCCGGATGACAGGAAGAAGGGAATCGCCATTTTTTAAAGGGGAAGAGCTGCGGCTTCAGCGGAAGAGGAAGTAAGCCATATTGGATTACAAAAACCATAGAGGAACCATAGAGAAAAGACGCCCGACATTTTGGACTCTTTAAACGACTTTTTTGCAAAAAGACCGGGACATTTAAAACAAAAGAACACTAAGCCAAGCACCACGGAGTTAAGGAAGCGAGCGGACACGTGGGAGCGAGGTAAAGCAAGCCCCACGATGTCGAAAAAAGAGTGGCAAACGGCTATAGAGAACTTGGATAAACAACTTTCAGAAGCGATTAAAGAACTCAAGGATATGAAACCTGAGCTGGTGAAAGAGGTTAAAGAGACAGTAAAGAATGAACTGGCAGAAGTGAAAAAGGGAATGGAAACAATACAAAATGACCTGCAGGCGACACAGCAAAGAGTCAATGTAGTGGAAAATGCGGTGGAGAACCTTGCAGACACGCAACGAACAGAGATGAGGGTGATGAGGGGAAGAATGGCGGTTGCGGAGAGCAAGCATATGGAGAAGCAGCTGAGGTTTCGCAGCTTGCCGGAGGTAGAAGGAAAGACGGCCCAAGAACAGATTACTGAGGTGTTAGCTGAATACCTGGGAAAGGAGGAGGAGGAAACTGTGGCTATTCTAGATGTGGTGTATCGAATAAATTCAAGAATTGCGACCCAAAGGAAATTACCAAGAGACATGATTGTGCAATTTACGACTAGAAATATAAGAGAAATGATTGTGAGTAAACAATTTCAAGAACCATTGGAGGTTGATGGCAAGACGGTTATTATTATGAAGGAGTTACCCAGATCGGTGTTGCTAGACCGGAAAAAATACAAAGCCTTAGTCCAGACTCTGAAGGACATGAAAATAAGGTACAGATGGGAATTACCAGAAGGAGTGTCCTTTGAATTTGGAGGAGTGAAAAAGCGCATCAGATCTGAACTAGAAATGGAAAAGTTTATGAGGGACAATGAAAAGGACTTACCAACAACAAGGTTATGAATATGGAGTGTAAAGTGTTATCTTGGAATGTAAATGGACTTAACTCACCGAATAAGAGAAAAAGTATTTTCCACTGGCTATTAAAACAAAAATGTGATATTGTGTGTTTGCAAGAGACTCATATCAGAAAGCAGGATGTAAAATATCTTAAATTGAATAAATTGGGCAATGATTTTGTAGCGGCCTCAAAAAAGAAAAAAAGGGGAGTGGCACTGTATATAAAAGAGGAGCTACAGCCAAAATTAGTGATGAGAGATGTGGAAGCCAGATTTTTAGCAGTGGAATGTACATGGAATTTAAAGAGAGGGTGATTGGAATTTATGCACCTAATGGAGCAAAAGAAAGCTTCTTTGAGGATTTAAGGAAGCAATTAGATGAACTTTCTTACGACCAGATAATTCTTGCAGGAGACTTCAATGGAGTTACAAACTTGGAACAGGACAAAAAATCATCAACTGTACAAAAGAAAAGAGGATTACTACCAAAGACTTTTTTTGTATTAATGCAACAGGAAATTTTGGAAGATGTATGGAGAAGACAGAATCCTAAAGGCAGACAATATACGTTTTATTCTGCGAGACACTCTACGTTATCACGAATTGATATGATCTGGGCCTCAAAAGACTTAGCGCTTTGGACTAAGGATGTAGAAATAATGCCCATGGTAGGCTCAGATCATAATCCAATTATGTGGAAGTTTGGAAAAAGAACCAAAAGGAAAGGATGGAGAATAAATGAGGACTTGTTACAAGAGGGAGAAAATATGGAGATGTTGAGAAGGGAAACTAAGTTCTTCATACAACATAACATTAATAGAGAAGTACCAACTAATAAGGTATGGGATACCTATAAGGCAGTAATTAGAGGTATACTAATGGACTTAAATGGAAGAGCTAGGGGAAAAAAGAGGAGAAGAGACAGGAGATTATGGAGAAAATAAAAGCCAAAGAAATACAATTAAAGAAAAGGCCAGGAAAAAAGAAAATATACCAGGATATTAAAATCCTTCAAGAGCAGTTGACGGCAATGAATAATAAAGAACTGGAATGGAATCTTAAGAGAATGAACCAAAAGTCGTTTGAAGGTGCAAATAAACCTGGGAAATATTTGGCGTGGCAATTGAAGAAGAGAAAGGAGAAGAAGACAGTAAATAAAATATGTGAGGACAATAAAGTATATCTGGAACAGACGGCTATTAGCAGAGCCTTTTACAAATTTTATGCTAAACTGTACAACAAAAAAGAAGTGAATAAAGACTCAATAGCGACGTACTTGGGGAAAATGAAGCTCCCAGTAATTTCGGAAAGATGGAGAGACAAACTGAACAGTGAAGTAACGGAGGAAGAGATAAGGAAGGCAATACAGTCAACAAATCTGGGAAAGGCGCCAGGACCTGATGGACTTACAGCCAAATTTTATAAGGTAATGGTCAATGAACTGGTGCCATTCCTAAAAGAAGTCATCAATGGTGTCTTGAGGGATCAAAGGATTCCTGACACTTGGAGTGAAGCTAATATATCATTGATCCCCAAAGAAGGACAAGATTTGACTAATGTTAAAAATTACAGACCTATTTCACTACTTAATAATGACTATAAAATCTTTATGAAGATATTGGCGGAAAGAGTAAAGGGATGGCTTTCCAAAGTCATTGAGGAGGAACAAGCTGGTTTTTTTACCAAACAGACAAATTAAAGACAATTTAAGGACAGTTATAAATGCTATTGAATACTATGACAAGCGTTGTGATAAGGAGGTTGGTTTCTTCTTTGTGGATGCTGAAAAAGCATTTGACAATTTGAACTGGGATTTTATGTTTGCCACTATGGAACAGCTACAAATGGGGGAAAGATTTATAAGAGCAGTGAAAGAAATCTACAGAGACCAGAGTGCAGCAATTGTGGTGAATGATGAGGTGACTAAGAAACTGATTATAGGTAAAGGTACAAGACAAGGTTGCCCGTTGTCTCCACTGTTGTTTATTTTGGTTTTGGAAATATTGATGATACAGATTCGAGAAGATAATGCAATCCGTGGAATAAAAATAAAAGACTTTTCCTACAAGGTCAGAGCATTTGCGGACGACATAATGTTAATTGTGGAAGATCCAATTGAGAATATGCCAAAGGTAATAGAGAAAATTAAGGAATTTGGAGACTTGGCAGGATTCTATGTAAATAAAAAGAAGTCCAAGATATTATGCAAAAATATGACCAAACAAAAACAACAGTTATTAACGGAAATAACAGATTGTGAAGTAACAAGTAAGGTGAAATATTTGGGAATTGAACTGACTGCAAAGAATATAGATCTATTCAAGAATAATTATGAGAAACTGTGGACTCAGATAGAGCAAGATTTGATTAAATGGAATAGATTGAATTTGTCATGGTTGGGAAGAATTGCAGTAGTTAAGATGAACGTGCTGCCAAGAGTGACGTTTCTGTTACAAACAATACCAATTATTCGGGACTCTAAGCAGTTTGAAAAATGGCAGAGGAAAATATCGAACTTTGTTTGGGCAGGCAAGAAGCCTCGAGTGAAAATGAAAGTATTACAAGACGCAAAAGAGAGAGGGGGAATGCAACTGCCCAATCTAAGACTCTACTACGATGCAATCTGTTTGGTGTGGCTGAAAGACTGGATGACGCTCAAAAAACGCAAACTACTGGCCTTAGAAGGATATAAAAAAATATTTGGATGGCATGCATATCTGTGGTATGACAAAGTAAAAGCAGACTCTATGTTTCTACACCATTACATTCGGAGAAGCCTCTTCACAATTTGGAAGAAGTATAGAGATTACTTACAGGAAGGAATTCCCTCCTGGGTGGTTCCTTATGAAGTAATAGATCCGAGAACTATCGATAATGAACAACAGTGTTTAACATATAAGGAGATAACACAAATAGAATTTTCCAAACTAAGAATAAAGGCGCAAGACGAGTTGTCTCCAAGCTATGATTGGTTTCAATATAGACAGATTAGAGATCTTTATAACTCGGACTGTGTGAAAGGAGGGGTAAGAATGGAGAATTCGGAATTAGAGGAGGTAATTTTACAAGAGGATAAAAAGGAAATCTCTAAGACTTATAAAGTGTTGCTAAAATGGTACACAGAAGATGAGACAGTTAAAGTGCAAATGGTGAAGTGGGCTATAAACTTTAATAAAGAAATAACAATGGAGGCGTGGGAATACTTGTGGAAGAATACATTGAAGATCACGACATGCACTAACATTAAAGAGAACGTTTATAAAATGATTTATCGTTGGTATTTGACACCAAAGAAAATTGCGTTAGGGAATTTGAACATGTCTAATAAATGCTGGAAATGTAAAAAGCATGAAGGATCGTTGTACCACATGTGGTGGACTTGTGAGGTAGCTAGGCAGTACTGGGGGGAAATAATAAGAGTGATAAGTGAGATTTTACAATTTCAAGTTAATAAGAACCCAGAACTCCTGCTACTGAACTTGGGAATGGAGGATATTCCGGCACAATACAGGACATTGTTATTTTATATGACAGCAGCGGCTAGACTGTTGTATGCGCAAAAGTGGAAAGTACAAGAAGTGCCAACTATCGAGGACTGGATTTACAAATTGCTGTATATGACCTTGATCCAGGACAGTTCAACATGGATTGGGAAAAGTTGAAGCAATATTTGGTGAAAAAATGGGAGGTGGGAGGAGAACTGTGGCAGTTTGAAAATTACTGAAATACAACAAAAGAAGAGGGAAGTGACTTTACCGAGGGGAGGAGAGTTAAATGAGAAATTCTAAGCAAATATTTTATTTGACTACTATACATAGTACTAAGTAATAGAGGTGTTACTATAAGAATTATAAGGATAGAAATTAACTAATTTTATTTCTGGCAGATAATTGTATAATGGAGGAATTATATAACCAAGATAGAATGAATATAAGATAGAAGGAAGTAAAGAGCAACATATAGAGTATGAGTTAAATGGATTGACTTACAGTGAATGTATATAATGCTTATAGAAGTACTTAAAGTTATGCAGAATAAGGGACAAATTGTTTGCCCCATATTGACGAGACAAGAAATAAGATTGATTGTTATTATTAAAGAATATATGCCAGGAATGTAACATTTAGTCGATAAGTTAAGTGGGAAAGGGAATAGAGATAGCACTGTGTTATAATTGAAGCTTAGAAGAGAGTGAAAGTATATGTTTAATAGAATAAAATAAGTTTGAAATGAGTAGGGGGGAAAAACGGATAAGGGGTTGGAAAACTGTTAGAAGTCAACAAAAGGGGGGGGAAAGGGAGGGGATTAGAACTGGAATATTTAAAGGAAATTGATTGTAATAGATATTATAGAGATTTCTAATCCAATAAAAAAATTTTTTAAAAAACTGTCAATTCTGACTCTGCAGCATTCAGGAATATAAATTTTCTGCCTATCTTCTTTCTCCTCAGAACTTACTGTCTTCATGCGATCTTTTCCTAAGAGATTCAGTTCTTTAGAGTTCTTTGGTTGCTCTACAGGTTTCTCCATCTGACATAGCAGTCTCTCTCAAAATCACACTTTTCTTTGGCACTCCATTTCACTTCTATCGATTAACTTCACTTCTATCGATTAGTTTTTAACAATATGTTATGTTAAAAACGTATGTTAAAAACATATTTTTAACAATATGTTAAAAACTAGACTAGTTCTCTCCTAATCCAGCTTCAGATGAGCTGAACTAGTTTTGTACTGTTCTTAAAGGGATACCTTACTTTATCTCAGACTGGTTACTGTTCTAAAGGAGACCTCGTACAGCTTTCCTCTGCCTCTTGGTTAGAAAGCATGAATGGATTTTCAATTAAATTAATTACTGGATGGTAAACGGTGAAAAGAATACATATAAAAGCATTTTATTTAAGTTGCCTTGGCATACATAGTTGATAGTTTATGCTTCTAGTGCTTTTGGTTTTTTTGGCTTTTAAATTTTTTTAGTCCATACTTTCCTCATGAATTTTAACTCCTATTTTTCACTTGCTTCTTTTTTCCCCTTCATTTTGTTTCTAGTCCTGATGCTTGGCATAAGATATACAGCACTTTTCCAAATTAGATCCAAGTAGAACTTTGTGCCAATATGCAAGGAAAACTCTTATATTTTGCTTCAAGCATTCCCTGGTTCCAGAACACCTCACTACTAGTTATTGGTCTCTTAAATTATTTTTTAAGACTATCATCGATGCTTTGATGTTATAAATGTGCTAATTAATTTCAATAAATCTTGTAATTTCTCAATACAACTATAAATTAAATTGCTTTTTTGGATATGTATTTAAAATATAAATTTTAAGTATACTGTTAACAGGCTGGTTTTATTTGCATTACAGAAAGGAATTGCTGTTCTTCTACTGTAGTGCACACACTCCCAAATCCTTTTTCTCCATGCTTATTAATTGGGGCTCAGAGTTTTAATTGGCTAATCAGTGTTGTAGAACAATTTTTCATGCTCCAAAAAGTATCCTAGCTTGAAAATTTGGTGTAATCCTGCAAATTTCAATGCTTTAGGACTGGATTTACACTTGTGGTTACTGGGAAGCAGCCCTGCTGTTTTTTTGACTCTGCCCAAACTTGTGTATTTAAAATTGCAGCACAAGAATACCAGCTGACTGGAAGACTGAAATCGTCAGCTGTATCCATTTCAAGATATTTCAGGCAATTTAAATCCAAATTTGTTTGTTTTTTTAAAATTCACAGTAAGACCAAGGCTCATTTCAAGGGGGAACGCACAGGAACGCAGTTCCGGCAGTTCCCCAAAGAGGTCATATGGCAGGTGGCCCCGCCCACCTGACTCTCAGCCATTTGGGATACGTTTCGGCCTGGATTGGGGCTGAAAGTGCCTGGATCGGGCCTCTGACGGGTGGTGGATCACTCTCCCACTCATCAGCAGCCCAATCCTGACCATTTGGGGCACATTTTCAGCCATTTTCAGCCCCTTTTTGCCATTTTGGGCCAAATTTTGGCCCTGAATGGCAAGGATTGGGTCCAAAACAGCCAGAATAGGTGATGTCTGGGGATGTGGCATACGCAAATTAGTTATACTTATGACACACTTCCAGTGATAGCAAGAGGTGTGGCATATGCTAATGAGTTATGCTAATGAGTTATTCTAATGAGTTTCTCCAGCTCTTTTTCTACAAAATGACCCCTGAGTAAGACAGATCTAGTACTAATAGTTAGATCCAGCATCTTGATAGAATGAAGGAAGGAACAGTCTTATTATGAGGGAATTGGCATTAGCATTTTTGTCCGTTTAAAAGGTAGATTTGTGTTACTTGTTGACAATGATAGCTTAGATTGTAGTCAATAGCATCTGTAATTATCACATAATCATATTTTACATATCACTCACCCTAACAATGAATGTAATAACTGGAAAACTATTAGCTTTTTCAGCAAATAACATTTTGTTATTTTGTGAAAATGTGAAAATGCAATACGCTTGCAAAACTGAGGGATGTCATTTTGATTCTGTATAGCAGTAGTAATTGGCAAGGAAACTACCTTATAGAAAAGCTGTTGCCTTTTAAATTCATTAATTGCTTTACCAAATTCATGATAACAATGATGATAGATTTATTTTATCTACAAAAATGAGTGGTTTGCTTCTGGAACAATATTTTTTCAAATTTTAAAAATTCTCTATTGAACTACTTAATTTTAACACTTACCAAGTACCAGTAAGATAAGCATAATGGAATTACCATTGCACGTTATGAAGGAGATAAGCATAGCTGACCCTGGGATGTAGGCAAAAAAAACTCTGCTGAGAGGGCCTCACTTGTTATCTTCTGAGCTGTTATATACTTGCCTAGGGTTGGAAGGACCTAGCCTGGCAACCAGTGGGAAACTGTGGGGGGGGGGACATGGGGGCAGCTGTCAACAATAGTTTTATATCACTTCTGGGCAATACTAAAAGTGATGTCACACCTCTCTAAGAATCACTGGAAACTCTATGGTTTTATCAGAGTTTCTAGTGATTCCTAGACAGCTGTGACATCAGTTCTGGGGTTTCTCGGCTGTGACATCATATCTTCAACCTGACTGTCACGTTTAAATTTTATTTTTCTCCCACTGCTACTTTGAGCAGTGGCAAGAATGACCAGCTGGGGGTGAGGGATCCCCTGCCCCCACTAAGAGGTTGGTCAACCGTATATTTCCTCACAACAAAACACTCAAGCACTAGGATTTAATAGTTGGCAGTGCTACTCCAAAGTACTTTTGTTTTCTTTGTAGCTACTACAACACATGAATCTAAAGCATTCTCTTTCCCTATCCTCTGGTGGTATTTGTTTTCCCTTACAACTAAGCACATTCTTGTAAAAAAATAATGTGTCTATTTGTACAGGGAAAAGTAATATTGCTAAAGTAAATATGAAGGGAACTGAATTCCTGTAGACTTCATGAACAATAGAAGACTGGAAGAGAAATTCTGCTTGCTGGAAGTATTAAGCAAGGCAACAATGAGGGTGCTTTAAGGACTGACTCTCCACCCATTGGAAAGAAATCTACTGTCTTTTTCTGGAAACTAGTGCAGACAGAAGGGAATCTGAACATGTGTAAAAGAAATGTCAAGATTAGCCCTGAGCATGTGAACAAGTCCAAGTAGGAAAGATAATATTATTTAGATTACCTCAGGATCCAACTATCACCTCCGGGTTAGCCGTTATGCTATCTTCAGCTGCAGGGATCTTTGGCACTTCAGAAGAGAGCACTTTGCAGATGTAGAAGATTACTTTATGACCGTTGCAGGCAATATACTGAGGCATCACATACAACATTCCTTATAAATACCAGTCATAAATCTAAGCAGCTCCATCTTAAAAACATATTTTGTATCCATCCACTCATTTGCAGGTTGAATCCATCTTACCAAGAATGTATTTATCTAGGACTTAATAAATTCAAAGTACCCCTCCACAGCCCTTTTACTCCTTTTGGTACTTGATTTAGTATTCACTTTGGGCACAGCTACTATACTATACCAGTTTTGGTGTAGTGGTTAAGAGTAGCAGGTCTCTTATCTGGAGAGCCAGGTTTGATTCTCCACTCTTCCACTTGAAGCCAGCTGGGTGACCTTGGGTCAGTCACAGCTCTTTCAGCGCTCTCTCTGCCCCACCCACCTCACAGGGTGATTGTTTGAGGATGATAATAACCCATTTTGTAAACTGTTCTGAGTGGGCATTAAGTTGTCCTGAAGGGCAGTATATAAATCAATTATTACTGTTGTTGTTGTTAAAATAAATACATTCAAAAGTTCTGAGTGCAGAATGGTGTCTTTGAGAGTAGAAGAATTTCAGAAGGGTGAGCCAGTAATGGACTCCCTCAGTTTGGATATCTCCAAGGCATTACAAGTTGATCCCAATCTTCTCTTGAGGAAAGTTTCAGGTGGCTAGCTGTGCACCCAGTCTCTATCAAGCTAACTATAACATGTACTACATCTGACTTCCTGACACTCCAATTTAAATACTTCTGCCCCCCTCTGCCTGGATTTTAAGGACTCCTTCATTTTACACTCTGACTCTCAAAAGCTCATACCTTGGAAATCTAGTTGGCTTTCAAGATGCTACTGGACCCGAATCTGCCCCAAACCCAAATAAATAAGAACCCAGAATTGCTGCTACTGAACTTGGGAATGGAAGATGTTCCAATGCGGTACAGAACATTGTTATTTTACATGACTACAGCAGCAAGACTTTTAGATGCGCAGAAATGGAAAGTACAAGAAATACTGACTACAGAAGATTGGATTTACAAATTGCTGTACATGGCTGAGATGGATAAAATGACAAGAAAACTCAAAGACCTTGATCCAGGAGAATATATTGCAGACTGGGGGAAATTGAAACAATATCTAGGAAAAAAATGGGATGTGAAAGGAGGACTGTGGCAGTTTGAGAACTATTAATTTGTGATTTCTTAAATAGAAGAGAGAAGTAACTTTACCACTAATGGGAAAATTTAGCTATTAATTAACCTAAGCTAGTATTACTATTAAGAGACTTTATCAAAAATATACAGTTTAAATAGTGATGTAGAGAATGGATATATTAGTGGATTTGATAGAGTACATATAAGAGAATTTGAATATGCTTAGAGTAAGAGATATAATACATATATGATTTAGAAGAATTTAATGGAAAATAAGTTAAGTAATAAGATAGGTTAAGGGTTGGAAAGCTGTTGGAAGTCTATAAGGAGGGGGGAGGGAAAGGGTGGGGGTTGAAATAAATTAGGTATGATGGGGAATGCATGTAATAACTATGTACTCACCAATAAAAATTAAAAAAAAAAGATTTTGGCAAAAGTCCTCTTTTTTTGTGAGCACCCTTCGTTTTTTTATCATCGTCCAAATTTGTTACTCCATTAAAGTCACCTTCCAGAATTATTTGAGCATATGTTAGTCCATCCAGTTGGTTCTGTAAATCTTTAAAAAAATTCTCTTTAGCACCATTAGGTGCATAAATCCCGATCAAAAGTATTTTCTTTGTATTCCAAATTATTTCCACTGCTATATATCTAGCTTCCGCATCATTTAAAATCATTTTCGGTTGCAGCTCATCTTTAATATATAAAACAACTCCTCTTTTTTTCTGATTTGACGCAGCTGCAAATTCTTTCCCCAGTTTAGCAAATTTTAAATATTTCACATCTTGTTTCCTAATATGTGTCTCCTGCAGACAAATTATATTACAATGTTGTTTAGATAGCCAGTGGAAAGTGGTTTTACGTTTAGAAGGTGAGTTTAGTCCATTTACATTCCAAGATATGATTTTACACTCCATAGTCAAATTTTAGATCTTTTGGGTCTTTTTCATAATCCTTTATGAACATTTCCACCTCATGTCCAGATCTGAGTGTTCTTTTAATCTCACGAAATTCAAAGCTCAATCCTTCTGGTATTTCCCATCTATATCTAATGTTCAATTATTTCAACATTTGTACTAGTTCTCTGTATTTCTTACTCTCCAACAAAACCCCCCTAGGCAGTTCCTTCATTATTCTCACTCTTTTTCCGTCAATTTCCAGAGGGTTTTGAAATTGCTTACTTACAATCTCTTCTCTTATTCTCTTTGTTGTAAATTGGACTATTATATCTCTTGGTAAATTTTTTTGTGCTGCATATTTTGAGTTGATTCTGTATGTCACATCTAGAAAGGCTGCCACCTCGTCCACTTCTTTGTTCAAAAGTTCTGCTAGTATTTCTGAAATCTGCTCTTGGGTTGATTTCCCTTCCACTTCCAGGACTCCGCAAAATCTAAGTTGTTTTTCCATATGTTTACATTCCACCACGGCCATTCTTCCTTTCAAACCCTTGGTTTCTATCTTGTGTGATACAGCCAATTTGTCAGTTTCATCTTCCACTGTTTTAACTTTCTGCTGTGTCGATTGTAATTCTTTCTTGACCTCATCAATATTTTTGACCAGCTCCACCATCTCTGATTTAAAAGTCTCTTTGAGCTCCTTAATGTCCTTCACAATCTCTTGCATCATATCTTTGATCTCCCTATTCCCCTCTGCAACTTTTTTATCAAGACTGTCCAGCGCCATTTGCCATTCTTTCTTCGACATCATGGGGCTTGCTTTGCCTCGCTCCCACGAGTCTGCTCTTTTCCTTAGCTCTGTGGCATGGCTGATTTACTTTTCTCAGTATAAATGTCAAGTTTTAACAAAATCTTTTAAAAATTAGCGATCTTAGTGTCCAAAATGTCGGGCATCTTTTCTCTATGGTTTTTACTTGAAGTTTATGCCCTTTCCCTTATCCAAAATGTCCTACTTCCGCCCAATTTGAGGTCAAGCCCTTTCCCTTCTCCAAAATGTTCTTCCTCTTCCGGTTCTTCAAAGGCCGCTTCCAGCCAGTCTCTCTTTTGCACTGATGCACTTCCGGTTCCTCTTTTCGGCTCAGCGTTTCTCGCGATTTTTCAGCTTTCTCACACTTCTGTATCTCTTTCAAGCCGCAGGTATGTAAACAATAATCTATTTTCCGCGTTAGCTCTTCTCTACAAAGTTCTTTTCTCTCAATTACTTTGCCGGAACATTCACAGTAAAGTTTTAAATCTTTTGCAATTTTTATCTTCTACTTTAATTCAGTTCTTTTACCAATTTTCTTCTCAAAAAGAGAGATAGCAATCTTTACCTTATTAGTCCTTCTTTACGGGTTGTAATCGCTGTTTCAGTAATTAAAATAATCCAATCTTCCCAATTTGATGCTGAAGCTTGGGTACGGAGGTCTTAAGCCAAAAACTTGACTCCAGAGCTGCTGCAGAGATCTTTGCCACCCGTCTACGAGTGGGACCTCAAGGCTGGGTGGGTTATCGTTACATAGATCCCCCCCCCCACAGCCGAGATCAACTCACCCTTGGGGTCTTAAGCGTACTTGCCTGTTCTCCGCCTGAGAACAGGGGGTTGCGGGCGATCAGCACCCCACTAGCCCTCACAAACAGCAACACGGGCAGCTCAGCTCCCCGAGCTGCGTCAGCCCTCCATATTCCCCAAGCCGGAAGTCGCTCTCTTTAAATATTTGAAAGGATGTCATTTGGAGGAGGGCAAAGAGCTGTTCCAGTTGGCAGCAGAGGGTAGGACGCGAAGCAATGGGCTAAAACTACATGCACAAAGGTACCGGCTGGATATTAGGAAAAACTTTTTCACGGTCAGAGTAGTTCAAAAGTGGAATCAGCTGCCTAGGGAGGTGGTGAGCTCCCCTTCACTGGCAGTTTTCAAGAAGAGGCTGGATGAATACTTGTCAGAGATGCTTTAGACTGATCCTGCACTGGGCAGGGGGTTGGACTAGATGGTCTGTATGGCCCCTTACAACTCTATGATTCTATGATTCTAAACTGGCAATTTCCTGCTGTTTCCCCCTGTCTGCTGCAGACCCCCTTTGTGTCACTTCTCAGCATCTCCTAATCCTCAGAAGCAGCATTTCAATGAGATCAGTGAGCTTCAGCGGGAAGCAGAAAGGTTCCATTCTGCCATTGGAAAATATCACCTGGATTCATCTCAGTATGTTGTAGGGCTGCCAGACCCCTGGTGGGGGCGGGAGATCCCCTGCCTCACCCTCCCACCCCCCACCTTCCTGGCCAGCGGGGGGCATGCACCTTCAATGCGCGCCCCCCTGCGGGGCTGCGCGCCCCCGTGCACAGCAGCAGCCAGGATCAGGCCTGTTTTGGCCTGGATCAGGGCCCCTGTGGAGCGCGGGAGCATTCCTGTGCTCCTCAAGGGCCCACAACGGACCCAATCCATGCCAAAACGGGCCCAATCCACGCCAAAATGGGCACGGATTGGGCCTGTTTGGGCGCGGATCGGGCTCATTGTGGGCCCCTGCAGAGCGCAGGAATGCTTCCATGCTCCACAGGGGCCTTAAACGGGCCCGATCCGTGCCAAAACGGACCTAATCCGTGCCAAAATGGGCGCGGATTGGGCCCATTTTGGAGTGGATTGGGCCCGTTGTGGGCTCCTGCAGAGCGCAGGAATGCTCCTGTGCTCCGCAGGGGCCCACAACGGGCCCAATCCACACCCAAACGGGCTGTGTGGTGATGTCACTAAGTGACGTCATCGCGCTTGCAGGAGCACACACGCGCAGAGCATGCGCGCACCCCCCCCCCCCCCAGGTAAGAGCCAGGCCCCAATCTCCTGCTGGGAGATTGAGGGGGCCTGGCAACCCTAGTATGTTGATTGATTCTCTGTGATACAGTATTCTCCCTGTTCTTCTAATTGCACACATTAAATTATAAAGAACATCCTGTACTTCTGTGCATGCTACCAGTAGATGAAATGTATCCACTGTTGGGAATTTGGATTTAGTATTGAGTCATATGACATCAGTCACTACAAAATAATTCTACTCTATAGGATATGTAAACACATTTGGAGAGCAATCCTAAACCAAGCTACACCAAACTAAATCTAATTGTATTCAGTGGGACTTCCTTCCAGGAAAATGTTCTTAGGATTACAGCATTGTTAACCTAGCTTTATTATATTTTCTTTCATGTTAATTACTTTCCACCAACTCTCTATGGTCATAGAATCATAGAAGCATAGAATCATAGAGTTGGAAGGGTTAAACAATGAAGAAGTTCCTTCAGTTCTAAAATCACTATTATGTAACATGTATTCATTTTTATTATTTGATGACCTCAGACTGTGCAAGAAGCCACCTTGTTTGTTTCTTCTCACCATAATAGAATAATGCAAGTATGCTTGGCCTACTGTTCTATATCAGCTAACCACACCACCATTGCCACTAGGGAAACACTGGGGTAGGTAGAATGTATGATGTGCATGCTTCAGACCTGGTCAGGTGTGAAAAGCTGTAAATACAAAGAAATCTTACAGGAATTGGTTACTGCAAGATTGGTTTGCATTGTTCTTTCTTTAACAAATGAGTAGCTTAGTGGCAACCTAATTGGCTATTAGTAACCCATACTGAAACAGATGAAGCAATTTGTAAATTTTGGTGTAACAATTTTTATACAAAACATGTTTTGGGGCCTATGTTATTACTCACTTACTGGGGCAACTGGGATATCACTTGGAGAATCTCAGAGAAACTTATTTTGTAAAACTTCTACCAAGTTTTTACCCTCCCAACAGGGACACAAACTCTGGGACCAGGGCTTGCAATAAACCAAGATGCTAGCTCTGTCCCTATATTCACTCCAACAACACAATCACTGGACATAACAACACCAGCTATACCATCTCATTCACTTGTTCCTCTGCCAACATTATATATGCCATCAAGTGTCAGAAATGTCCTTCCATTCTCTATATTACACACACTACAGGTCAGTCCCTTTGCAAAAGAATAAATGGATATAAATCTGATCAAAAATCACAGTATATAAAAAACCAGTGGGTTGACATTTTAATCTTCCAGGACATTCCATTGTTGACCTAAACGTAGCAGTAAAAAGTAGCAGTAAAAGTAGCAGTAAATGTGAGTTTATTTGCAAATTCAGAACAATAGACACCCCTCCTCCCCCCTCCCCCTGGCTCAATAGGGACATTGTATTCTTCTCTCACTTCAGATGCTAATTTTCTGCTTTTCACTCCCCTGATCTTTCAAGCTAATCACAGTATTGTTATACCTTACACCTTTACTTTAAATACCCCTCCCAACTTCTGGCTGGCTAAAAACAAATTGAATGGAATACTTCATGTTTTTGGAAAAGTAGATTCTGGGTCCCAAAAGCTTATACAATACATTTGCTGTTATTTAATGTCTTATGAGACTCTTTGCTGTTCTGGCTCCAACAGACTAGCACTGCAATCTTAAATAGTTATACCCTTCTGAATTGGCTTAGAAAGGTTTAATTCTGCTTGGTATTTTCACTGTAACACAGATACACTTCTGGAGCCTATTTTTTATTATATTGAATTTCATTTGCCCTGTAAGAATAGTTCCAAGCTATCCAAATCTTCTTTATGCCTCAACTTCTTACTGACTTTTTTTACAGCAATACATTTTAATTAAAACTGTTCTGACTAGAAGATGTCTGAAAGTACAGCCAAACCTGCAATTTCATTAATTTGATAGTTATAAGCAAGTAGGCCAGTGTCTTTCTAAAACTATTATGTCGATTAGCTCAAACACTATTTATTTATTGGGAGCAATCTAGCACACATTGTGCATGAGTCAGCCAAAGTCCAGCACTCATAAGTTCTTTAGGTTTCAGAGTGAGAGAAGCACATGCTTCCCATTACAATTAATGGGACTTTAAAGTAAGTTTGGCTGGATTGTGCCAAAAGGGTTCATTCATAAATCAAACCCCCTCAAGGATGGGCTGCCCAATTAACTTACAGGAAAGTTCCCAATGGGCCACTGCCCTGGAGGGCCACTGGTAGCTGGGAGAAAGCAGAGTGAAGCACTATACATAGTTTAAGTTAACTAGGACACTCCTGTTGATACAAAATCCTGCAGCTTGGCTGTTATCTGGAGTGAACAGGAGCATGAATATCGCTCCCATCCTGCTGTTATTCCATTGGCTACCTATCAGTTACTGTGCTCAGTTCAAGGTATTACCTGTCACATACAAAGCTCTTCATGGCCTTGGCCTGGAATACTTGGAAGCTTCACGATTCTGAACAGGGTCTCCTACAGGTGCCACCCTGTACATGGGTAAAATAAACAGCTGCCCGTACATGTGCATTCTCTTGGGAAGCCTTGTCCTATGGAATGGCCTGCCTGAGGAGGTTGGGAGACACCCGACTCTCCTGACTTTCCACAAACGATGCAAAACTGAATTATTAAAAAAAGTGTTTTACTCAGATAGGAGGGCTGTATTATAGGGAGATAGTCTCATGCTTCACGAAAGAGTTAGGGACCACAGATGTCACCACTATGTTGCCTTATGAACTATCTGCTGCTGACCCTACTGGGTAGTTCTATGTTGTCTAATGTCAGTCCTAGAATTGCTTATGCTCTGTTTCAGCATCTCTTCAACTCTGTATTGGATTCTTGCTAATGCTATGTCTTTGTAAACTTGCATTTATTTGCCCTATGGTATTGTTTATTGAAATGTCCTTGATATGGACTGTACTAATCCCTTGAGTCTCAATGAGAAAGGTGGACTTTAAATGGCATAAATAAATAAAATAATAAACCAGTAGCTGCAAGGGCCACTCAGTTCAGACCTAGCCATGGTGCTAACTGTGGGTTTTCACTGGCATTTTGGCCAGGCCTTTGTTGAGTAGCTCCTTCAGTGTTGGCTTGAAGCACTGCAGGGGGGCACTCTACTTAACCTGCTGGTAGGTCATTTTAACTTCCCAGTCCATCTTTGTCTAAGATGGAAATTATAGGATTACCTCAGAATCGAGGTATTCCCTTTTAATGGATTTCTCCTTTTACTGACTGTCCGGCGACCAGGCCGGACTTGGGAACCCTCCCAGAGCCACACCCAGAACCCAGACTGGCGGCCCCACCATCCAGCCTTGCCACCCTTGACACTCACCCAACAAGGAGGAAACAAGCAGCAGCAAGGAGGAGACAGACAGCAAAGGCACCAAAAGAGAACTGGAACGCCAAAGAAGGCCCAGGTGTTGACAAGCCCTCATCAGCAGGAGGCAGGCTAGATGGCAGCTCCTGGGTCCTAGCCACTGCCTGCTTCCCAGCCAGACCCTTAGAGCAGCCCAGCCTAGCTGGAGGAAGAGGGCACAGGGGGCAGAGACAGTCAGCCCATGCCACCACAGGCAGCAGATCATGGGCAGCACTGGTGGCACAGGGCCGCACCCCAACCCAGTGGCAGGCACGGGAGGAACTACAGCCCAACAACCCAGCAAACAGGCTAGAGGGGATGGAAAAGGCTGGGGGCAAAGCAGGCACAGCGGTGGCTACCTAAGGCAGCCAGAGCAGCAGCTAAGCTGTTGGGGGTGGGGCTAGGAGGTGGTGCCTGGGAATGGTGAGGGGATAAAAGGGAGGTCCACCTACAAGTGGAGGAGGGAGCTGGGAAGCAGGGAGCATGTGGGAGCAGGCTGGCTGGCTGGCTGGCTGGCTGGCTGGCTGGCTGGCTGGCTGGCTGGCTGGCTGGCTGGCTGGCTGGCTGGCTGGCTGGCTGGCTGGCTGGCTGGCTGGCTGGCTGGCTGGCTGGCTGGCTGGCTGGCTGGCTGGCTGGCTGGCTGGCTGGCTGGCTGGCTGGCTGGCTGGCTGGCTGGCTGGCTGGCTGGTTCCTGGAGTGGAGGTCAGTCTACTCAGGGTTGTAGCGGGGCCCCTGGGAAATACCCAGGGCCCAATCACTCTGTTTCTGAGACCTTCAGGAGGCAATATCCTGGCAGCTAAGAGGGGCTAGTGGGCCAACAGTGGTGGAGTAGACCCAAAGGCCAAGAAGTAGCAGTCAGGCAGGTGGCAAGTGAGCACCACCCCGGCAGAAAGAGACACGTGAGGGGTGGGGCGTGCCTGAGCCTGACACTGACAAACAGAAAGAAATATCATAATGATACTCCTGTACTGAAAGAGGCTATTTGCCAGCATAACTCTTACACTGATGGGTCACTGATGGGGAAAACTGGCCAAATAATTAGGGGTATAGTGGAGTATGAGTGGATTCTAAGTTTTATCAGGGGTGGCTCTAATGCTGCTGACATTGGTATAATATTGTATCTCCCAACAGTGTTGGTGTAAATAATGGTGTTGGAGAGAAGTCCCCAATGCCCACAACCACAGTGAAGTACTGGATTCCAATGAACTCTGTAGCCAATCACAGCACTTTGCTAGGAATCCATTTGGTATGCCATAGCCAAGAAAAGCAATTCTCTTATACAGCTTGCCTTGTATCTGACAATCTTTTGACTCTCAAAAGCTTATATCCTGAAAATATTGTTGGGCTTTAAGATGATACTGGACTCAGATCTTGCAGTTCTCTTATACAGTACTCAAGCACTGAAGAAGAGACATTAACTCTTCCCCAGGGCCAAGGGCCTAGGCTTCAACTCATTGTGACAGACAGAGCTAAGTCTGGCACTTTTCCCTAAACCCACTCAGGATCTTTGGAACACTCAGAGGGGAATAGGATGGGGAAATTGAGGGGTTTAACTGCCACTTCTTCCGACTGGGTTTAAACTGGTTAAAAAGCTTCCTCTGATATTTTGGCTTCAGGTGGAACCAGACCATTTTAATGTGTTTGCCATAAGGGGCACACTGTTTTAGAAACTCTTTAACTTAATCTTCCTAGGCAAGAGGAAGCTAAGGGACAGACCGAGGTCTGTGTACTACTGGCTCCAGTAAATTCTAAGGTTTAGGAAACCTGGGTGGGGGGGCTTGTAAATTTACCCTCAAACAGTAGATTGACAGTTTCTAATTCTATAAGTCTCTTTGTCCCTCCCTTGGATACACACTTTAACATGGTGAGGGGGGTTGAATATATCAGTGAAGCTGAGAACAACACTGTCAGAAGTGCAGGCTTGGTCAAGAGACTAAACTCCTGGAAGAGTCCCTCAAGACAGAATGGTCAAAGCCAAAACACCAGACTAAGATGCATCCACCCCCTTCAGGAATCAATGGTCACATCAGCAGAAGAGAATTGAGTGTTCCAATGGTGACAGGAGCGGAGGAATTCTTGAAGGCTAGCTACTGGCCAGTGGCAGTAGTGGAAGGTGACACTGGGGGAGGATCTTTCATAAACAACAGCAGTGCCACTTCAGCTAACCTTGGTTAGTACTGCACAGAAGAAGGAAATGGTAAACCATTTTTGTTACTCTCTTACCTTGAAAATCGTATGATGAGACAATCCAAGGAAGATATAATTCTCAGAACTCCCCAGGTCGTATGGCACTCAATTGGCTACTTGGAAAGGGTAAGGACAAGGACAAGTAGTGCATTCTTAATGATGGGACAGGATTAAAGCTGAAAGGACAACCAGTTGCAGATGTGAACATATGCAAAAGGAATGTCCAAAGCTGTGCGACAGAAATATAGAAGTATTTCTGATGTATGAAGCCAAATAAGATAGAAATCATAAAAGAAGAAATGGTACATTTAAACATTGAAAACCTGGGCGTGAGTGAACATTTCACTCACATTTTCAATTTAAAAACCACGAAGAGTTTTACTGCAGATATGACAAACTCAAAAGAAATGGTGTTGCTCTAATAGTGAAGAATATGGTGTTACAATTATGTATCATCAATATGGCCTCATCTGTGAATATTTAAATCCAAAGATTGGAACCATAGACAAACAAGACAGAGCTTTCTACAAACCTAAGAAAAGCCCCAGTTTTTTGGGGGGGGGGCATCCCTGAAATCTCTTTTAAAACTCTCAACCACATTCAGTATTAGATTTAGAATTCTTTGGCCTAAACAGCAATTGTGAGTTTGTTTATATTTTACTTTTTCAAAGGGAAAGATTCAACTCTGCTACAAGAGGAAACTTTTCATTGCTGCATACAATGCATTACTACTGCCCTGGAAACCACAGCTTATGAATCATTAAACATTCAGTGACTGCAACAGAACACCACACAACTTTTATTTCTCATTTTTAATTAATGCCTTCCTTGCATTGTCAATAGCAATGTTACATTCTTGACTTGAGATCAGTCCACTATGGACTGGCTTTAATGTTCCTGTAGTCATGTGGGGAAATGTATCTGTTATGAATATTCAGATTTAATAAATCTTATGTTAGAAAGGTCAGAATGAAATAATTTAGAAGAGAAGTAAAAACACAGAGTTACATATTCAAGAACAGAAAAATCATTACTATTAGTCACCCTGATTGTACAGATCATTGGGAGCATGAAACAATATGCCTCTCCTGGGAGTCTACTTACTTTCAAGAGCTTCTGAATAAGGCACATGTACAGCTTCTGTATCCATTCTTGCGAATGGAGCAATGAGCATATGTGCAATGTAACATTCCTAGTGCTCGGGATTGTGGTAACTTGTAATCAAACACTATTCTAAAACATGAAAATAGGATACACAAATATATAAGGTCATTTCAGGTGGGTAGCCATGTTGGTCTGCAGTAGGAGAGCAAAAACTGAGTCTAGTAGCACCTTAAAGACCACAAGATTTCCAGATATAAACTTCCAAGAGTAATGATCCCCTTTGTCAAATCTGACAAATGGTGCTTGACTCTCAAAACCTTATACCCTGGAAGTCTTACTGGTCTTTAAAGTGCTACTGTACTGGAATCTTGCACAATGCATAAAAGGCATATCATGGTAATGGATACAATAGGCATGTTGGTGGGGCACTAGGGAAGGTTTATATTTAAGTGGGTTAACAATTAATAAAATCTAATATTTTTTCTTTATGATAGTATATTATTGATTTTTCAGGAATTTGAGGGCCACCTCCCACAACCAACCATCTCAGGGTAAATTCAAGTAACTAAGTGGCCAGAAAGATATTTAGGGACTGGTTGAAATTACTTCATAAATCTCTATAGGCTGCCTTTTGTGAGGTAAATCATACTAGTGTGGTTGGAAGTACATCTTCAGAGTTGTAGTGTGAAGGTGCACTTTACCTTTTCCTTTCCAGGGTAATTCAGAAGGAATTACTTTGACTGCTTATGAGAACCAAGAAGGAGTCCAGAGGTAATCAAAGAAAATTTTTTATTTATTTCCTTGCAAGGGGAAATAATACTTTGATTGTAAGGAAGATAAATACAAATGCAAGCGGGGGACCCACGTACATTTCTTTAAATATATCCAGAGCAGAAAGCCAGGCAGAGAAGCACTTGAGCCTTTGAATGACCAAGAAATAAAAGAACTGCTAAAAGAAGATGGGGAAATAGCAGAAATGCTCAATGAATTCTCTGCATCTGTGTTCACTGTGGAAAGTATGGTGTGGTGGATGTCCTGTCAGACTAGCATCTGAGATCTGGCATCAAATCCCTGCCCTTCCATGGAATCTTGCTGACCTTGGACCAGTCAGACCCTCTCTGCCTGACCTACTTCACAGGTTTGTTGTGAGGATAAAATGGAGGAGAGGAGAACAATTGAAGCCATTTTGGATCCCCATTCTCTGAATGCAATCTACATTCCCTCTAGCCTACATTGCCTCTAGCTTTTGGATCCCTGGGTTGACTGAATACATGATTTGAACAAAAGAAAAATGGAACACATGTCATTCTTTTGCCATACAAGTGACACTTTCATGTGCAACACAAGCAAACTTATTTCTTCATTAAGCCTTGGGATGAAACACACATTGTTCGGGGCATGGCTTCGAAGCCTGAGGGAATGGAAGCCTACTGAGAGAGCTCTCTCTACCCGAAACCCTATACCTTATTCAGATCGTGAAATATCTTTCTAATCCATCTTATTATGGGAAGAACTGACTCAGAAAAGAAAAAGCATTCAACTAAAGTGGCAAGAAAATCCAAGATTTATTTTCAACACAGGATTGGCCTGAAACGCGGGCCGGCTCTAATCCACAAGAACTTAAAATAGTTGCTCAATCAACTGCCGGATTAATGCAAGCCCCAACCTCAGAGTCACTGGACTTTAAGCTGGCAAGATTAGAGCAAAGTATCTTAAATCAAATCTCTCTAATAGTAAGACCCTTGGCAGAACAAATTAATAAGATCTATCATGATCTACAAAAAGTAAACTCGAAAGCTGATACAGCGCTTGAAAAAAGCACAACGATGGAAAACAACCTCAAAGAACAGCAAGTGTCAATCAGCTCACTTAAAAATAAATTGCTAGCACTGGAAATAACCTCAAGGGAGTGAAATATTAAAATTAGGGGCCTGGATGAGGCACTTACGCAAGACGTTGATCTCTCAGCCTTTATAGCTTCCTGGTTAACACACCAATTACAGCTAGAGGTCTCTCCCATAATTTCTAAAGCTTACTGTATTGGCTATAAAAAACTGGCAAAAAAGAAAACTCCAAGGGATGTTTTAATAGAGATCCCTGACCAAAGAGTAAGAAGAATGATCCTCAACGAAGCCAGGATAAATGGATCAATCTCATACAAGGGTAAACCAATCTACATATTTACTGATCTTCCAGCGGAGGTCTTAGAGAAGAGAAGAGCACTGAAAGCTGTGACTGCATCGCTTTGACAGGCAAATATACATTATAAATGGATCAAATACACAAACCTGCTCATACAAGTACAAGGGAAAAGGTATACAATAGAAGATATAAAATCGGGACAATCACGATTGTAATCCTTGAATCTGGATTACATCTGGATTGAATCTGGACAGAGCTTCACAGAAATGTAAACTCTCACACTCACTGACTCCTTCCTCCATCAAAGGAAGTAAAATCCCTATAAGGCTCAGTTGACTGTTAATGTGACACTCTATAACATCATTTTTAGAGATATTTCATTTGCAACACACTGTAATGTATTCTCTGAAGGTAAAGGGGGAGGGGGCACAGAAACTCTATTAGAATTGCTCCTCGTTTTTTGTTAGGTAACAGTTAAAAGTAGTTAGTTTCAGCTAATAACTGTGGAGCTTAATCTTAGCACAACAGTTACGATTTGTTACTACAATATAGCATTATTTATTAACATATTTATTAATTTATAAATAAAAAGGGGGTGGGATTAATAGGGGGAGGGAGATTACTTACTCAAAGTATAATCTAATTGTATTGCAAAAAGGGGGGTTGTGTTACAAGGGGGAGGGTAGTTGGGTTGGGTCACTTGGGGTGTGTTAAGGGTTTTAAAGTTAAGAGTATTTGGAAAATAATATTTGGTTTAAATTGAAAGTATATAAATCTATCTTTGAATTGTTGTAATGAATATTTTCAATTGTTAAATCTTTCATAATATGTTACATGTTGTTTCCTTATGTACACTGTAAATTCTTATCTGTTATGTGTTCTCTAATTCTTATATCTTATCAATCAATCAATACAAAAAAGAATTATTTAAAGAAAACACACATTGTTCCATTTTAAGTACACATCTATATGCGCCCCCTCACCCAGTTGGTGCGGAGGTTTGGGCTGGGTTGTCATCAATACGCGGATGACACCCAACTTTTTCTGTTGATGGACGGCCGGCCAGACACGGCCCCAGACAATCTGGCCAGAGCTTTGGAGGCTGTGACGGCATGGTTGAAACAGAGCAGGCTGAAATTGAACCCAGTGAAGACGGAGGTCCTGCAGCTGGGACGGGGGCTGCCAGATGTTGGGATCCAGCTCCCTGCCCTGGATGGGACACCACTGGCAACTTTGCCAGTGGTAAAGAGTCTGGGTGTGCTCCTGGATGCCTCCCTATCGATGGAGGCCCAGGTCACGGCGGTTGCCAAGTCTGCATTTTTCCATCTTCGTCAGATCAGGCAACTTGCCCCCTACCTGACGCCCCAGGACCTGGCTACAGTGATCCATGCAACGGTCACCTCCAGGCTAGATTACTGTAACTCACTCTACGCTGGGCTACCCCTGGGCCTGATCCGGAAACTACAACTGGTCCAGAATGCGGCGGCACGGGTCCTGACTGGTATACCTTACCAGTCACACATCACACCTGTCCTGCGCCAGCTTCACTGGCTTCAGGTTGAATTCCAAATCAGGTTCAAAGTGTTGGTTCTTACCTTTAAAGCCCTGAGCGGGTTGGGACCGGCATATCTTCGGGACCGCCTCTCCCTGTACGTTCCCCGGAGATCGCTTCGATCAGCGAATAAATATTTACTTGTGGTCCCCGGCCCTAAGGAAGCCCGCCTCGCTTCAACCAGGGCCAGGGCCTTTTCAGACCTGGCCCCAGCCTGGTGGAACGCTCTGTCAATGGAAACCCGGGCCCAGCGGGACATATTATTGTTCTGCCGGGCCTGTAAGACAGAGCTGTTCCGCCAGGCATTCGGTGATTGAAGGGGGCGGTGCTATGTCGGCCTCCCACCTTTGGGGTGGGGGAGGGTTCTCCCCACCACTGCACTTTGTTAATTTGTTTTATTATTTGTATATTGATTTTAGTTCTTGTTTTTATCAATTTTAACTGTTCACCGCCCAGAGCCCCTGGGGATGGGCAGTATATAAATTGAATAAATAAATAAATAAATAAATAAATAAATAAATAAATAAATAAATAAATAAATAAATAAATAAATAAATAAATAAAAGTTACAGGAATTGTCTCCAAGGTACTTCTGCTACTGTATAGACAAATGAGCCCTGCCAATTTGCTGGAATGGTTTCACACTTCTCAATCACCTGAGGGTGTCTGGATCACTATGACTAAAGATGAACGACACACTAAATTATACTTGGCAGAAAGGATGAAATAATGTAGCAGAAAAATTCACAGAAGGCAAAATCTTCCACTAAAAAATTGGAAGGGGTGCAATATGTATTTTGGCACAGTCAAGAGCTGCTTTAATATTCAGATTGAAATCCATTTAGAATTTAGAACATGGAAATGACCTTTCTGAATTACCTGCTGTCCTCCATTACCTCTTGAGCAATGCCATCCCCTTCACCTTTAACTGATCGACAACTGCGGTTCATCTTTAATTTAAAAAAATTCATATGCTCAAGACAACATGGACACCAGAGACTATATTTTTTCCACCACAAAGTACAAAGTGCTCAAACAGTGACTTATATATAGAATACTTTCAAAATATATCAACAGTAATTTATAAATATATTCAGAATAAATATGGAATCTAAACCTCTCACTGAATGGCACACCACATTCAGAAATATACAGCAGTAATCCTCTATGAATAATCTTTCCTGACCCTTAATAAATAGATCAAATAAATATAGGATCAGAATCTCCAGAGTCTCAATAAATACAATATAAAACTTTCAAGTAGAACAACTGTGAAGAATATATAGGTCTATAGATCAAATTGTGCTTGACATCTTATACTTGCTAGCCTGATAGCCAATCTTGCCATGGACAGTTGTAGTAGCATTCCTACAGTGTGTAAATCCAGCTTCTCACATACACACTGGGATGACCATGCAATGGGGTCACATATTCTATCTTCATATGTGCATACAGGTAAGTAAAGGGATAGTAAGTACTGACTGTATGAGATATGCTCTATATCAACTTCTTTTTTGTCCTGGTTTTACAGATGCACCATGGTATTGAAGACCCACATCTCTGTCTTACAAAACCATCCATATCCTTCCAAAGGGGCGGGGGGAGAAGATTGGGATAAACATCCTCCGACATACTGCTAGCTTGGATCCTATTTCGTTCTTCTTTGTCAAGGAAGTTGTACATTCATGTCAGTTTAATTCCTAAATTATACAAGTGCAATGATAGTATAGCTAATATTTATAAACCATAATATCACATATTAAAATATTATGTTTAATAACTCACAGCATCGTGATCAGTCGGTGATCTCCAGAGTATTCTCTATGGTGCAAGGAAACACACTGATTCTTGCTTGTGATTTAATATTTAAAGAGGTTTTCGTTCGGCTAGTGATTCCTACTGCTACAGAGATCGTGTTAAAGGCACATGCCACAATAAAGATCTTTTCCAAAGTTGCTGATGTTTGTCTGTCAGTAGTATATAAATGAAAATCCCCCCCCCCCTTATAGGGAGCATGAATAGTCAATAGTTTGATTCAAACCATAGGAAAAAACTGTATTAAGTTCATAAATCCAGAATGATTCCCTTCTTAAGAGGACACTGTAAATCTCTTGATCTGTTGGGTTTCAAAACCTGTAGCACCGAATAGCGAAACTGCCTTGCATCACTGTGACAATCTGCAAAATGTTGTGCAAGGGATGCCTCCATTAATTTTTAATTTTTGAGATGTGTTCCTGTATTCTGATCTTCACTGCCCTTTGTGTGCTGCCAATGTATATTAAAGGGCAAGTGAACTTGATAATATACACCACACTCATAAGGCTACAGGTAGAAGAGTTATTCCATCTGACAATGCATCCTGTGCTGTTAATTTTAAATACATGACCTGTGGCTGCCATCTCTTAGGCTGCGGGGCGGCGAAACCCAATTGCAGGTACGCCTGTGCACCCAGGGATCTGATTGACTATCTGCCAGTGCCTCCTCACAGTTTTGCTAATACCAGTGGCTAAATGTGTGTAGTCCTGCCCATCTAGGACATCCTTCTGGCTTCTGATTCCTGCACTTAAACAGATCCGTCCTATGTACTTTATCAGCCCTATCCACAGCATTTTTTATAACTTATCTGGGTATCCACAGTAGTAAAAATCCCTTCTAAACTGGTTTCTTTCCCTTTCATGATCCTGTTGTGTTGAGGCATTCCTGTCTAAACATAGGTACTGTCCATATGGTACATCCCTATGAAAATGATGAGGATTGTGTGATGAGAAATGTAGATAGGAATTTCTATTGGTACTTTTTAAAAATGGTTTAATGTCAATGGTATTTTCAGTGGTTCTGAAAGTCACAATGTCCAAGAAACTAATTTAATTTCTACTGTGATACCAGGTAAACCGAATATTAGGATTTAATGTGTTCATTCAGTTTGCAAACCACTCCACAGAAGCTCCGTCCTCATAGATAAAATACAGGTCATCAATATATCTTTTAAAGAAGGCTACATGAGCATAAAATGGATTGGCTTACAGGTTCTGTATACTCTGACGTTCTAATCTCATCATGTACAGATTTGCAATACTGGGGGCAGCTATGCAGCCCATAGCCACCCCCTTAATTTGGTAGTAAAAGTAACTCGGAAGCAGAAATAGTTCTTCTCAAGAGTGATATCTAATAAGGTAAAGATGAAAGGAATGGATGGGGCCACCTGTCTTCCTTCCATGAGTGCTTCTTCTATCATGAGTCTTACCTCCTTGTGCAGTAAAGATCTATATAGGGATGTTACATCCATAGTTAACATAACAGCATCGGGGCAATGGATCTATCAACTTAAACTCCCTCATGTCTTGTTTGTAAGAGGGAGACTTTTTAACAAAAGACTGTAAAAATGATCTACATGCTGTGCCAGGGCTCCAGGACCTAATTGCAACTGGAGATGATAGGTCTCCCCTTGTGGGGGAGGGGAAACCCTCTGTATGAATCTTTGGAAGAATGAAAGGCCCTTGAAAACTATTGGGAAACTTCAATTGGTGCAGGATGCTGCTTCCAGGATGTTGACTAGAGTAGGTCATAGGAACCATACCACTCCGATCTTGGCATATGTACACTGGCTCCTAATTTGTTTTGGGGCACAATTCACAGTGCTGTTGCTGCCATTTAAAGACCTATATGCTTTGGGACCAACGTACCTGAAGAACTACTCCCTTATGAACCTACTCTACCAGTACAATCATCTTCAAGGGCCCTACTTCTGCTGCTCCCGCCTACTATTAGGTGGGTGGCAACCCCAGAAGAGGGCCCTCTTGGTTGAGACATCAAAACTCTGGAAGTCTCTCAAAATGGAGATTCATCTGTCCTCTGCTGGTAAGTGAATACTTTTTTGTTTCGTTTAATGTTCCCTCAATGGTCCTTTCTGCTTGGCCAGAGTTTTAATTATTTTCTTATTTACTTATTTTATTCATTCGATTTATGTGTTTGTATGTATCTTAATTCTGTTTTTAATTGTTTTTGATATTCTCTTGGGTTGGTTTTAATGGCTTTAAAATTTATTTTATTATGTATGCTTTAATTTATGAGGCTAGAAAGGTAGGATATAAATTTTGTAAAATAAAAATCAATAAAGTATCCAGTAGGAGAAATTCAGAGACATCTATTTAAGCAGCTGCTACTCCGCTATCTTTTTTCACAGTTATAACACCCAGTCTTTCCCCCTGCTTTATATAGTTGGCTTAATGTTGGTCACCTCATTAATTTGATTACTTGTGACCAAGGTTCCCTTTAATGTATGCAGCTGCACAAATGCGCAGATTCTTATTCCTCTGTGGACGGCTTTTTATGGGAAGTGCAGGGGTGCTTCTTCTCTAGTGGCTCTGCTCTCCTACTCAGCCTGTGCCCAAGGAGAGGAGGAAGAGGAAGAGAAGGTGGCAGTGCTGCCTACAACTCCAGCCGTCCCACCAGACATGAGGGCAGCAAAGTGCCCAAAGGGGGGCTTCAAGTTGCAGTTCAGCCCCGTCAACAGAGACTTTTCTCTCTGTGTCCTTTTTTCTTCCTCCTCCTCATCTCTCTCTTTTTAAGCCTTGGGCGAAGCTTCGACACTGGAGCAAGCAGGAAACACTCTGGCTGGCTGGAGGGTAGCAAGTTCATGCCTCACCTTTTCTCCCTCTCTCCCCCTTCTTTCTTTCTTGGTTTCCCCCTCCTTGGCTGGAGTCTCTTCTCCTTCTTGCCTTTCCTCAGGCTTTTAGTGGGGGCTGCTTTTAGTGGGAAGAGTGGCTGGTTGTGTGTGCCCATTTCTGCCTCCCTCTCCACCCCAGGGAAGAAGAAAGTCAGGTGAGACACACACAATCCCCTCTCAGACCCTGTGCAACAGATAGGAGCTAATCACTGTCATTGGGCTTGTGTATTGTAATGAAATTTGACTTGATTCTGTTTCCAAGTATAATGTATAAAGCATCCCTAAAATACAGAATGAATTTAAAATTTAAAATTTTCATTCTCAGATTTTTACAAGGTTATTGTTATAAGCATCTAAAAAACTAATTTACATTAAAATGTAAAATGTAAATATTTCCAATTAAATATTACAACCAATCATAAGTACGTTCCATATAAATATATGATTTGTAGTACAAATAAAAGTGTCAGGGTCTGCCATGGCAGGGGTGGAGCTCTGAGCGTGATTATCCGTGGGAGGGGATGTGGGCATGAGCAGGCTTGGGATTGTCCTCTGGATAGTCGTCGTCGTCGTCGTCGTCGTCCTCCTCCTCCTCCTCCTCTCTCTCTCTCTCTCTCTCTCTCTCTCTCTCTCTCTCACCACTCCTACACAACCCACCCCAACCTCAGTACTGAGCATGCCTTTATAGGGCTTCTTCCATCTTCCCCCTTCCTTCCTCCCAGGCTCCCTCCTATCTCTGGGCAGCCTCCCAACCCTGGGCAGATAGCTCGCGATGCCATCCAACTGGGGAAGCTCTCAAGTGTTCCTCCTCTTGTTCCAGTTCCTCCCTGCTCTCCTATCCTTTCTTGCAGGGGGGGGCTAAATGCTGTCCAGCTGGGGATGTTCTCAGGTGTTCCTCCTCTTGTTCCAGGTCCTCCCTGCTCTCCTATCCTTTCGTGTAGGATGGGATTAGCAGGGCCTTTCCAGGTGACGCGGCTTGGCCACCTCTGCTTCTGTTCATGTGGTGCCAGACTGGCCTCCTAGGTTCTGGCCAATCCCCTGGGGTGGACGTCAGGCCTGCTGGCCCCACCTGGGGCGGGTGCAGGGGCTTCTAACCCATCTGACCAGATATCAGCATCCCAGGCGTGCGTGTGCACTTCTTGCCCTTCTGGGTTTGGTTTGGCAGCACATGCCTGGCCTACTGCCCAGGCTGGCTCTTCACTTCCTGCTGACTGGGGCTCAGTCACCTCCCCCAGGCTTTTTGTGCCTGCAGCTGGGGTGCCATTGGTCTTCAGGCAGGGGATATCTGGCAAGTCCGTGGCATTTGGGGTGTTCGTCCCTGGACATAAAGTAGTTTATATTTTATGTTTGTCTGTCAACTGAATTTTTTATTAAAAGAAGGTGCGATCAAAACTTTAAGCAAGTCTCTGTTTCTGCCCTACGGGGACTGGTATTAACAGGATCCACTGGTCATAGTTCATGTTGACTGTGAGGAAAACAGTTAGGTTTGAGGCACTACATTGTGATGGCACAGCATCCATATTTGCTAACACCATAACCTGAAGCCAACTAACTATGCCCTAGGGAACCTAATACCCCAAGGATAGCTCTGTCTACCATGCAGCCAAGGGGGTAGAGGTAGATAGCACACACATACAGAGTCATCATTCAGTGGCTCGCAAGCTCCATATTGATGAACCTCTAAACAAACCCAGGATATCCAGAGCAGAATTCAATACTCTAGAGGCAAGGTTTGGCGGTTCCTTGTTCCCCCTCCCTCACACATGCAGAATAGATTCTCTATTCTTATTTGTTATTTACACAGGTGTAGTAACATCAAATCCTAGCACAATGGCTGTGCGAAATGTTGTTCTTTTATGTGGTTTATCACAAGCTAAGAAAAAAAACCCTTTCGAATCAATAAGATGAATAGAAGATACATAAAAGGCTCCTTCAGAATTCCTTCTGGGAATGCTGGACAAGGTTGTGGGACTATTGAAACCAATCCTTTCTAGAGACCTATTGGTGAACAAGAAACAACTTTTACCAGGCAGTAATAACTGATTTGATAAAGAATGCCAATTTCTTAAATGTCAAGTAACTCAAGTTCACCATAAGCTGAGGAGAACTTATAACTCCCGTACATACATTGAGTTGAACCAGTTTAAAAGGAATAGATACATAAAAGATAATAATTGCCACAATTTAAATGTAAACTGCACATGAATCAAGTAGTTAAGATATATTTAAATAGAAAATATATTTCAAAATATGAAATTTCACCATAAGGAATATTTTTCTCTATAATGCAGCATATGGTAAGGACAAACCACTTCAGACTTTGTAAAATATTTTATCATGACTCAATCTTCAAACACTTTTCAGTGACTAGAACAGGTTTGAGAAGTCTCTTTTAACTTTTGCAACATTCCTTAACTAAGTTCAGGCTAAATAATATTCTTTCAAGTTATCTGTAAATAAGGGTAACATTCTACCTTGAAGGCATAACTGTGCCTTAGGGCAAAGTCAGGTGAATAAAGCAGATGAAATGAGTAGCTTAACCATATCTCTGTTATATCACAGCTGTGTCCACCTGGGTTGCTTTGTGACTACTTTCAGAGATTGCTTTGAGCATACATCAGTGTTATTGGTCAGACAAAAATGAAATTCTTAGCTTCTTTGTTTCCATGTAAGATATTGAAAATGTCATGTTTTTCATAGAAATATTTCTGGAACACTTTTTAAAGCTTTGAGAAATTTCTATATTCATTGACTGAATATGCTTTTAAACATATATATGAACCTGAACTTGGGGGAAGAAAACCTGTACTGAGAAGGTTGTGGGGAAAAAAGAATATAGGAACCCATATATTTTTTAGTTTTTCTGGCGATTATTAATGTTTCATTCCTCCCTGAGTTCTTTTCCTAAAATTAAAATTCTAGTGAATTTTATATTTTAAAACTTGTTTTTAACTTTTTTTAGCTTTCTGATATAAGACCTCTTAAAAGACTTCTACTCCACATTCAGGTGGATATTATTTCAAAATGAGAGTTCCCACTGCACCCAAAATATTTTCATGATGTTTTCTTCTTTTTCTGATGTGTACAAATCTACCCAATTTTAAGGCACCAACGGTTTGTAATTAATGAAAGTAAAATGCACTTACTTTATTTTAATGAGTAATAGATTATCCTTTTTCTTCACATGCTTGACACCTTAGCTCTCTCTTCAACTGAGTATGCTCACCTCATTCAAGTTCCCACAACAAACCATCTCTGAAGAATTAGTGCCCGGCCAATAAGCCATTAATCAAACAAAGTCATCATGAACAATTCTATTACAGATCACACTGGAACATTTTTTTAGATAGATAGATAGATAGATAGATAGATAGATAGATAGATAGATAGATAGATAGATAGATAGATAGATAGATAGATAGATGATAGATAGATAGATAGATAGATAGATAGATAGATAGATAGATAGATAGATAGATAGATAGATAGATAGATAGATAGATAGATAGATAGATAGATAGATAGATATTCTAAGCTATAAAAGGGATAAAAAACAAAAAAGGCGCAGGAATACAAATTGCACTAAAGAAAGATTAAGGTACCCATTACACAGATTGTCTAGAATACAATAACCATATATCATTAAAATATCATATTTGGGTTTATGACAGCCATTCTTGGAAACATTTCCTACCTCTCTCTTTTACTATATCTCACTATTAAATCAAATACTAAAAATATAATATTGTATTTTAAAGTATTTAACAATATTCGTTGTACTTTTCTTACCTCCAAATTAATTATATAAAACATATTATGATCTAAACATTTTAATACTAACAATAATATACCAAATTATGGCACTAGAACATTTTGATTAGCCTTAGTGAGAATATTAGCAGTGTGTAATCGAGGTCCAGGAACTGGGTTAAAAAACCGAATTTACAACAATCTGGCTAAATCTGGCTTTCCTGGATTAGAGAATCCCAGATCTGATCTGGGAACCTAGATCAAGAAGCCTGGATAAATCCATGTTGATCAGGGAAATGTGTCTTGAGCTTTTGGAGGGCTGGTTACCGGACTTCATCCACATTTTTTTTCTAGGAAAGGAGGATGAGGAGGGTGGGCAGAGTGAAGCAGGAAGGGGGAGTTAATGGCCAATCAATGCAGGAGCTCTTCTTTTCTGGCCAGTGGGATTCTCTGAGAAGGAGAGAGCTTTTTTCAAATTTCTCTGAAAGCAGAAAAAAGCAGGCTTGGGTCAGAGCAGTCTCCATTTTGTGTGGTTTGGTCTTGGAGAGAGACTCTTGTTAAGTGCTGCTGGCTCTCTTGCCTGGCTTCTGTGAGTGACACTGGCTCAGTTGAACTAAGTTGTAACAGAGCCAAACTATATGAGATGCCCAACACGTGTTCTCCTGATGTCAGGTCCTGCAAGGTTCCCTGGGTAGTGTAGTCTTACAAAGGACAGCTGCTCCATGCAATTCTCTACCAGGGGAAGAGTAGTGGGAAGTGAGATTCTCTATCTCTTGTAAAAAGTCTCTGCTCAGATTTCCCTCCAGGAGTTCAGAGGTGGGGTGGAGGTGTATGTAACAGGAGGCTGGAAATCCAGGGCAGCTTTTTGCAAGAGAGAGAGGGAGAGAATTCCCCCACTGCTCTTCTTCTCGGCACCTTGACTCTAGACAGGACGTGCTTTTGCATCTAACCGTTTTATTGTTCTGCTCTTGCGAATGACTCTACTCTTTACGACGTGATAGAGCTGTGGTAGAGTTACTACTGTAACATCCTCATTTCAGTTGGGATACCTTTACACTCAAGTCGTCCCATCACCTTAGCAAGGAGCTTTTTCAGCTTACTGGAGACACCTTGGACTTTTTGTTAATATACGGATTGTACTGTGGTTTTATGGTTTGTGATGTTCTTTAGCAATGTATTTTTTATTGTGAGTATGTATTGGAACAAGAGTATTGTTATTGATATGTAATTATGTATTTACTAAATTGATTAACTTGGTATTGTATTTACTATATGATATTTATTAGAAGCATGATGCACTTTTTCTAAGATTAGCACTTTATAGTAAATATTCTGAAGACTTTACAGTTAATATCTTGAGTAGTTCAATTTGCATTCAAGGGAGTCTTTGGTGTGGTTCCTTGGGTGAGGGTGCCTTTTTTCCTCCACCCTACCTTAGTCTCAGGCCTTTGCCTGGCTCTGGCATCTAGCTTGACTGAGGGCTTCTTTATTTTTTCTTTGCTTTTCTGTTTCTTCTTCATTCTTTCTCTGCTCTTTTGAGAGCTCACACTCTTGTCGTTTCCTTTGGCTTTATTTTGTGCACCTCTCCTGCCTGGGCA